>NC_058083.1:42073993-42380382 GCF_014858855.1 Bufo gargarizans
TCAGTGACTTCATCGTCCACCACCTCCTCTTCCACTTCCTCACTCTGCTCATCCTCCTGATTTGTTTACCTAACCACAACCTCAATGATTGCCAACTGTGTCTCATCCTCATTATCAACCTCTTGAGACAGTAATTGTGGTTGACTCATTGGCAACTGTGTCTTATTATCATCCACCTAATTAAACTCTAATTGCCGTTCACCACGTCATGTTCTTCTGACTGTGGATGCTCAAGAGGTTGAGAATCAGGCCACAAGATCTCATGTCCCTCTTTAAGCATGCTTGGTGAGAGGGCCAAATCAAGCAATGGCGCTGAAAAGAGCTCCTCGGAATATCCGAGTGTGGGATAACTTGTTTGGCCTCCCTGTAAATGGTGAGAGGAAGGAGGATCAGGGTGAGGATTGTGTGGACCAGACTCTTGGCTACTGAGACTGGACTTTGTGGAAGACAGGGTGGTGCTTAACCGACTGGAAGCATTATCTGCTGCAATCCAACCGACCACCTGCTCGCACTGGGCTGTGTGCACCATCAGCATCACAGACACTTCCCTGTCCCCTACTGCTTGCCTTCTTCATTTTAAATGTGATATATTCTTGAAAGTATGTCACACATACAGTAGCGTAGGAGTTGGAAGTGTATGTGCAAAAAAATTTACAACAGTATTTGTGATTAGGAAACGTTATACAGGACACGTACCACAGGTAATGTCACAGTTCGTAGTGTCTACGGAAAAACTGCACGGGATGTCACTGATATTTTAGGGATGCGCACACTTGAAACAGGAGATGCGGCACGGATAATTTAACAGTCTGCAGTGGACAACCGTCTACGGAAAAAGTACACTGGATGTCACTGATATTTTAGGAATGCGCACACTTTAAACAGGAGATGTGACGCAGATATATTAACAGTCCACAGTAGACACCGTCTACGGAAAAACTGCACTGGTTGTCGCTGATATTTTAGGGATGCGCACACTTTAAACAGGATCTGTGGCGCAGATAATTTTACTGTCCGCAGGGGACACCGTCTACGGAAAAAGTGTACTGGATGTCACTGATATTTTAGGGATGCGCACACTTTAAACAGGAAATGTGGCGTGGATAATTTAACTGTCAGCAGCAGCCTATTACACGGTATTTAGCGCAGGATGCGCAAAAATATATATATTGCTGCTGTCACACACAATAGTCCTTATGAAATGTTTTTGTAGAAAAATGTAATTCAATTACACTCCCTGCACTCTCTGTCCCTTCCTATGCTCAGCTCTTCCTGACTTAGAATGAGCCGAACACGCAGTACTTACCTACACATTTATTGGCTGCTTAGCAGCCGCGAAACGTGTGTGGAGGAGACTCAAGCATTGCGCTCGAACACATGTGGTATTCGGCCGAGCATGCTCGCTCAACACTAGTGTCAGCTAAATAAGTACTGGGCTGACAGCTATGGAAGGTGTATGGGCATGTTAACATCAATTAAAACCTCTCCAAACAACTACCAATTTGAGAAGACCACTTCTGATCTAGACCAGTTCTTCAATACTCATATATCCCAGGTATAATAGCTCTCTTCGTTGATTGGAGAACTCCTCAAGAATAAAATTTCAGTGCACTGTAGAATAGTTCTCCTAGAAGACCTTCCCGAAAAGGTTTGTAATTGGTGGAAGAGTAAATTTGACACAAGACAGGAATAACTCATACATTGCAGATCCACAACCTAATCCGTGTTTCAGAGCCTCGTAAATATTTTTAAAACCTTCACTCCTCCCAAGACGTTGGCGAAGGTCATAGGCAGAAGCTATCATTCTCCTATAATGAGCCCTTTCTGCGGCTCTTCCTCTCTCTCCCTCATCATCTGGTCTGAGGGAGCATCCCGGTCCTCCTCCCCTGTGCTCATCTCTTCCATGTTACCTTGACGAAAAAACAAACTAGAAGCAACAGGATTGAGGAACTCAAGGTGACAGGACCCACCTCCCAGAGCACGTCCCATACCCAGCCCGCAGGAATGCCAGGAGGGAGACAACCTGCGTCAGAAGGCACCAGATGAGAGACCTTGACTCTGTACTATGGGAAGAAGAATGAGTGTCCTATGGACAATGAAACATTCTGCTTGCAAATTGGAGTAACCCTTTGAGTTCGAGAAGCTAGAAAAGCAGAGAAAGTGATTGATCATTTATATAGGATAAAAAGAAAGCAGGGTGACAAGCTGTAGTGGTAGCCATATTGATTGGTCATCTAACTTTCTCAGAAAAATAAATAACTACAAAAAGTTGAATAAAGGGGAATATGCTTCATATTGCTGCTGGTAAACAATGGAGTAGGGATAGTGGCTAGGACAAGAGGCAGGCCAAGTGGGCAGCTGCCTAGTGCACCATTAAAGAGTGTGGTGGTGTCATTTAGCCTTTGGCTCTCCCCATTTACCTGTAATTCTGCAAGTTGAAATACCATCCTTCTTCGCTCTACTTCTATCACTCTGATCATACCATTATATTGTGGAATGGCTGAAGGTATTTGCTGCCGGCAATAACATGATTACAAGGTGCCCAATCCCCAGTAACAAGCTATAAACTCTATGAGAACCTGATAGCAAGTGTTCAATTTTCCTGCAGTGCCACCCGAGGAGAAATTGAGTATTGCACAGTGTCCATTGAAATCAGTAGGTTGTCCATGTAATGGATGGAGATACCAGGTCCTCCTGAGCAAGAGATGCCCTTGTTATCCAATCTCCATGTAATAATCATGGTCATGAGCAGGGGAACCCTCTCTGTTTAGTTAAAGAGCACCTGGCTGCAGGATCTACCCTATTGAACCCGACACACACTGACTGGTAGGGTTGATCCTGCTGATTAGGATGGTACATGTCTTGTGAAAATCCATTGCAGTGAGAATAAATACTTTTATTCTATATGCAAGTGCGAACTGCAATGCACAAAGGGACGGAGTCTCGCTTCCCAGTGCTTGTTCAGTGCTTGTCACGCCCCTTTGTTCAGTGAAGCCCCTTTACTTACATAAAGAATAAAAGTATTTTTTTTCTTGGAAACACCACAACCAATTTTCACAAGATAAGTGTCATTTTAATCAGCAGCATCAACCCCTCCACGCAGTAATCATGGTTTAAGAGGGTGGTTCCTGCTCTTTAAACTTCACTAATATGATATTTAAAATGACTTTTCTATACCAGTTTTGTAGCATTCCCAGGAACTAATAAAAGAAGTCGCTAAATGTACACTAAGAACCCAAAAGGTCCACATATTACATGTGGTCATGTGACCATATCTTGTTTGTTCACGTGTTTGCGTGTATCTTGTCAATGACTTTATGTTGCCTATTTTTGCCTCTTCATCCCGTTTAATATCAGAGCTTACAAACGCTGTATGGCTGGCCTCTTCCTCCAGGGTTAGGTTCCTGCATAGTCATCTCTTCTGTCATTCAAGATGGAGAGGGGGGGACTGGCAGAGGAAGCAGGATCAGCTAGGGTGCACAGAGTGGCTTGGGTCGGCCCTCAATGCACCTAACTGCTCAATGCATATAGATTAAAAGTACTTGTATGAAGCAATAGATCGCTAAGGGTCCATTCACACGTCCGTAGTGTGGTTTGCGGATCCACAAAACACGGACACGACAACGTGCGTTCCGCATTTTGCGGACCGCACATCGCCGGCACTAAATTGCGGACGTGTGAACGGGGCCTAAATGAAAGGTATCATTAATATGAGCTGAGCTAGACCTGCAGTGCCTAGTTTAACAGTGAATTTCATGGTGATAGACTACGTTTACAGACATGCCAAACAGAGCCCAGGAGCAGCATGACCTCTTCAAGTATTCTGATGGATTCAAACTGATCCATGATCCCTGGTCCGCGATAAATAGGCCCAACACCGTAGTATGAGAAGCATCCCCATAACATGATGCTTGCCCACCATGCTTCACTGTCTTCACAGTCCACTGTGGCTTGAATTCAATGTTTGGGGGTCGTCTGACAAACTGTCTCCGGCCACTAGACCCAAAAAGAACAATCTTACTTTCATCAGTCCACAAAATGTTGCGCCATTTCTCTTTAGGCCGTCATTGTGCTCTTTGGCAAATTGTAACCTCTTCAGCACATGTCTTTTTTTCAACAGTGGGACTTTGCGGGGGCTTCTTGCAGATAGCTTGGCTTCACATAGGTGTCTTCTAATTGTAACAGTACTCACAGGTAACTTTACACCTTCTTTGATCTTCCTGGAGCTGATGGTTGGCTGAGGCCATTTTGGCTATTCTTCTATCCATTCGAATGGTAGTTTTTCGCTTTCTTCCACGTCTTTCAGGTTTTGGTTGCCATTTTAAAGCATTTGCGATCATTTTAGCTGAGCAGCCTATCATTTTCTACACTTCTTTATATGTTTTCTCCTCTCTAATCAACTTTTTAATCAAGGTACGCTGTTCTTCTGAACAATGTCTGGAACGACCCATTTTCCTCAGAATTTTAGAGAGAAATGCACTGTAACCAGCATGTACAACATTTGCTGCCTTCCTTCCCTCCTTCCTTAAATAAGGGCAAAAATTGCCACCTGTTTTTCAAAGAATGAATGACCTAACTCATTGAACTCCATACTGCTATTATTTTGAACATGCCCCTTTCAATAAGTGATTGAATTACAGAGAATCAGCAGCATGCATGGCATGACTGTTGGGTCTGTTGGATTTCTATTACTCTACTACACCTGCTAGTAAATTATTTGCCATGTAGAAATATCATTTCTACCAAAAACAGTGATTGATCAGGTTAGTGATGTCTGACTGCTATTATTTTGAACATAACTGTATATATATATATATAATAAGTTTGGTCCCAGTACTGTATTAATGTAATTTGCTTGTTTTGATGATTTATCTATGTACTGATCTTGGTTCTGGTTCTGTATTTGTGTACTGAGCTTGGTTCTGGTGCTGTATTTATGTAATGAGTTTGATTTGGTACTGTATCTACGTAAGGGCTTGGTTCTGCTGCTGTATATATGTACAGAACCTGGTTGTGGTGCTGTATTTATGTAAATAGCTTGGTTCTGCTGCTGTATGTAGGTATAATCTTGGTTCTAGTACTGTATTTATGTAATGAGCTTGTTCTGGTGATGTATCTATCCATGAACTTGCTTCTGGTGCTGTATATAGACTGAGCTTGTTTCTGGTGCTGTATTTATGTTATGAGCTTGGTATGGCACCACTACAACTGTCTACTAACTAGATTAGCCACTCAATATTTTCTAAGCCACACCTCCAAAAAGGACACTGCCGTTTTTGCCGCCATCTGGTGCACGAGTATTAACCTGTAAAGGCCTCTCCTAGTGCAGTGGGCGGTTTGCCAGTGTCTGAGGTATCCCTTACCCGTTAAGAGGTTTTTACAATATATGTTCCTCTGACAGAGCAAGTTGTCGTGACGCCAGTTGCATTTAAAGCAACGAGGACATGGAGTCCCCTTTAAGTATAGTGGTGTTGGTACCCAGATGTAGGATTGACAGAGTGGTGTAGAGTGACCTGCATTCTCTCTGAAGGTGTTGTATGCACGTGTCACGGTGCTCCTACCTAGATATCCCTGGATCCCAGACGTGGTCGTCCGAATAAGTGCAAAAGGGGTGATTAAATTGGATGATGAAGGAATAATTGAGTCCAGACTTTGTATATAGTTCCAATGCAGCTTTACTTGAATAAACGGTAATCCAAACAGTTTACAAACTTAGTCTTGGTTTCCAGCAAGCTTTGGCATGAAGTTCTGGCAGGCAAACACTCTCGGCTTTGCTACATCTGAACTCTTTAGCTCTGCTATGTCGGCTGGCTTGAATAGGAGCTTTTCCTTTGGCTTTCTGTTGTAGGCTGCAACTTAGCTTTCTGTAGTCTGACTCTCACTGTAATCCTAGGAAAACTTCTTCCTGGCTTCAAGCTTCATTAGCTTGGCTTTAAGCAATGCAAGCCCAGGAGGGGACATGCAACCATTTAGAACTCACAGGCAGTGCCTGTCCAGCAGGGACAAGGCCTGCTTACTTCCCCTAGCAGGGGGAAAGCTAGACACACGAACTCTCCCCAGGAGGGGTAGGCTGGAACTCACTCCTAATCTATAACTCCTCCCTCTCTAGATAGGGGAATAGAGTGGGAGAAAGGTTCCACTCTATCTAATACAGCTCTGCCAGAAATGCTGCCATCTTGTGGTAAACCAGGCAATTACATGAACATAAACAGTTTCACAGGAATAAATATGCACATTATTCAGAGATGGCATACAATGCATTTTTGATTACATAAATTAGCACATTGCAGACAGTAGCAAGGTACAAAGAGTGGTAATTGAACTTTAGGTCATTACACTAGGTTGACATCTGTGCCTTTAAAGGGATCATCCAACCCCTATAATGCCTCCCCTAATGCCTGTGCCACTCATATGGATTATAATTACCCCACTCCCCGGAACCCGCGTTGCTCTTGATACCCGCACGGCCACCACTGCATCTCCCCAACACGCGAATCAAAACATCCGTCGACGAGGGGTTCAGCCAATAGCAGGCCGTGATGGGGATGAGCCTCCCTAGAATCGCGGGTGACGCTGTAATTCATATGAGGGGCCCAGGCATTAGGGGGAATATTATAGGGGTTGGATAACCCCTTTAATGATATAGCTTTATAGATTCATCAATATTCTGTATTATTTAGAGCGACTTCCAGACTCCTGTGCTTTATCTTTAAGCATGTTCTTAAAAGAAAATCTATGCTGTAGTATTGTGCCAGGAGTGAGAGCTGGCTCCATTAAAGTGGCATATCTCGAGCTGGATGAGACAGATGGGTTTTCACAGCAGCGATATGAGCATGGAGCATAATGCCCACATTAATACATTAAAATGCTGTCTTGTGCTAATGATCCATGACAAATGGCTTCTTGCAGCTTCTGAGGCCTTTGATGTCCTTGTTAATCCCTTTTAAAGCTACACAGCACCAAATATATATTATTATTGACCTTCGGCCAAAGAGAGTAGATTATGCCTGGTGGGAGAATGTTATATTTGGGCTGCACTCTAATCCCTGTAAATGCCCCTCTGAAACTGGGCAGGGGGTTTATAACATTTGACATGCTAATAAAACATATGAGCGCAAATATCATTACTTTACTCGTTTCTGCCTGGGATTTCTCTTACTTTTCTATAGCATTAGTATGAATTGCATGCACAAGTCATGGACAGGCTAGTGGACCTTCAAGGCTGCTATGGGGCTTGAGTTAAAAGAAGTTGTCTGGTCGCTTAAAGGGCAACTACACCCAGAATCCAAACACAGAAAAAAGAACAACCAACAAAATGTAGCATAATCTCCTGATATATTTTAGTTCTTTGCTCTCATTTCATTAGATATCACTAGAAAAGCAGTGCTTTGTTCTCTCAGGCTGCAGCCATGGCTTCTCCCCCTCTCTCTCCCTTCTGATGCTAGCGAATGTGAAACAGAAAATTTTTCTGGATGATTTTTGTTTACACTGTGAGCATGGCCATTTTTGTTGGAAGGAATCTCTTACTATTAGTATAAAATAAATAGGGTAACAGTGCTAGTCATAGTAAATGCATAGTACCAGTAGTGATGGACGAACATCGGCCGGGACTGTTCGTGAACGCGTGTTCGCGATCAAATGTTTGCAAACCGCGAGTCCATGGTGGGCCCCATTAACTTTAATGGCAGGCGAACCTGAAAAACGTTCAGGTCATATTTGCAGCCAGCAAACACTTACTAGAAGTGCACAAATAGTCCCACAACATGGACAGTGACATACCAGAGGGGGATCATTGGCAAAAATTCCCACAAAAAATATGTATTTTAATCAGGGGTCACTTGTATGCGTCTTAAAGGGAAACTCTCAAAAATGTGCCCTGCTGGAGCCTAGAAATTTGTTATTTCCTATCGGTTTGATGTATACAAATGTGCAGCACTCCACGTTTTTGTATCCTGCAGAGTCCATTAAAAAAAATGCCTACGTTAACGTAATTTTTTTTTCTACCATGGAACTGTATGGTGAACGGACGCCACTGTACGGCATCAGTCTGAGGCATCTGGTAACGCATACATTTTTGGTATGCATTAAATGGGTGGCAAAAATAGGATGTGAACCCAGCCCTAGTGTCAGAATAAGCACCAGTACACAGCGGAGCAGCCTGGCGGAGAGGGGAGGCCGCCATGTACTGACAGAGCGCTACCTGGTAGTGATGGACGAACATCGGCCGTGACGGTTCGCGAACCGCAAGTTCACGGCGGGCACCATTCACTTTAATCGCAGGCGAACCTGAAAAACCTTCAGCTCATATTTCCAGCCACCAAATAATTACAAGAAGTGCACAAATCGTTCCCACAACATGGACAGTGACATACCAGATGAATTATTCGAATTTGCGATCTCCATTCATTATTTTTTTCAATGCGAAATATCGGCAATGTAATTTTCGCCTTTGCGCATGCGTAAAATATGCGCGGCCTACTAGGGTTTCCACCAGACCGAAGTTGGATGCAATCAGAAAAGATGGTCGACATCAATTTTCGCAACATTGAGGAAGAATTTCTGATCACTGTTAGTAATTTGACATTAAAGCAGTGGATTTGATTACATTTCACATGCATGTTTTAACAATCGCTGTATATGCAGATCAAGTGTTTAAAAAAAGCGCCATTGCGAAAATCCCTAATGATGCGATTTATTTTTAGAATTTGGGATTCTGTGGAGGTACATTAGGCAGTCACAGGATAAATCTGTAACTGTCGGCCAGTACAGGCCCCAAAAATTAGGCAATAGGCATTCACCTGACAGCAAAGAACTTTGGATTCTGTGGCTGGAGGTACATTAGGCGGTCACAGGATAAACATGGGGTTCCTCGCTTCTCAGAGCGTCCACATGGGCCATTAACCCGATGTAGTCGGACATCTGTCGGTCTAGACATTCCCTGAGGCTGGATCCGGGCGACTGTCGATGGGTTGGCTGCAAGAATGATCTCATATCCGAAGTGACCAACACATCTTCAAACCGCCCTCTTTTTGCAGACGCGGTAAGATTGGTACCCGCACCTGTTTTGCTGTTGGTGGAAATTCCTCTGCCAGCGCCCGCAACAGCAGAATACAGAATCTCTCGCAGCAAGGCCTGGAAATGCTGTATTCTGACAGCCCTCTGTGATGCTGGTAACAGGTCCGCCATTTTGTGTTTGTACCGGGGGTCTAAGTTGCCACCCAGTACAGGTCACTGACCTTTATGCTTTTTATACGAGGGTCCCTCTTCAAACACTGAAGCATGAAGGCCCCATCGCCCAGGAGAATGTCGTCCTCGGTCTCCTCCCCCAGCCACGGACAACACCAGGAATCCACAAAAAGTTTAAAGCCTGGTATACTTGCTCCTCCTCCTCCGCCAGCCACTATCCAGCCCCCCTCCCCCCGGGAATTAATTCAGCATTGCGACTTCCTCATCTTCCTGCTCCTCGACGGCTTGATCAATGACATGACGCAATGCACGCTCCAGAAAGAAGGCGTAAGGTATGATGTCACTGATGGCGCCCTGGCTGCGACTGACCAGTTTGGTGATCTCATCAAATGGCCGCAGAAGTCTGCATGCGTCGCGCATGAGCAGCCACTGGCACAGTTGAAAGAAACCAAGCTCCCCAGAACCTGTCCTGCCAAAGAGTTCGTACAGGTAGTCTTTAACGGCAAGTTTCTGCTGGAGCAGCCTATCAAGCATATACAAGGTGGAGTTCCAGCGCGTCGGGTAGTCACAAATAAGACGTCTGACAGGCAAGTGGTGTCGCGCTGAATGTCAGCAAGGCGAGCCATGGCCGTGTAAGATCTTCTAAAATGGCCAGAGATTTTCCTGCCCTGCCGCAAGACGTCCTGTGGAAGCAGTGGAAAAGGGGGAGTCAGCCGTGGAGGATACGGAGGATGGAGTAGGAGGAGGAGAAGAAGAATCCGTGGAGGTAATACCAAATCCACATGGGTGCCACGGGTTACATGCTTGATGGCCGTCAGAAGGTTCACCCAGTGGGCAGTAAAAGTTATGTACCTTCCCTGCCCGTGTTTGCTAGACCACGTGACTGTGGTCAGATGCATCTTGGCACCGACACTGTGTGCCAAAGATATATTAACTTGCCGCTGAACGTGGCCATATCGTTCAGGGATGCCCTTCTGGGAAAGATATTTCCTTCCTGGGAGCTTCCATTGCAGTGTGCCAATGGACACAAATTTTCTAAAGGCCTCCGAGTTCACAAATTTATCCGACAAGCCAGCGGTCAGCCGTCGGGCAAGAGGATTTTCCAGCGTCATCATTTTTTTTACGCTAGAACATTTGGGCCACAGAAGCCTGCCTTGTGCCAGATGAACGCAACGACAGAGCGGTGGAAGGTGGAGTGGAGAACAAATGGGAGGAGAGAGAAGGAAAAAAAGAGGCAGGACGTGGAGCGCCGGGAGTGTGGCTTTGTGGGTTCTGACGGCGTTGCTCCCATTAGGCTCAGTGATGGTCCCTAGGTGAGTGTTGGGCTTACCGCAACTTATGCATTGACAGCACAGGCTGCAGATGGCAACGCTATTGTCAGCAGCTGACACATTATAAAAAGCCTACACTGCGGAGCCATGTGCCGGCGTCCTGGGAGCGCAAGTTGTGACGGTGCATGGTGGATGGCTTGCATTACATTTGCAGTCTGCTTCTTGCCTCCTGTGCCCTGCGAGTTCTGCCTGCTTCTCCTCCTTCTCCTCCCTATCTGCTGCTCTATCTTTCCCTCTGAACTCCCCTCCTCTTCCTCTCTTGTGGGCACCCACGTGACATCCATCGACATGTCATCATCGTCACCTTCACCACCACTGACAGAGATCTCGGAGTAGGCAGCAACAGCGGGGACCACCTTCCTTGTGCTGACCTGGGTACTGTCGTCAGACTGCTGGATGGCGGCCGTTGCTGCCTCCTCTTCCTCATCCGATGCCAAGAGCGGCTGCGCATCGGTAAGGTCTGGGAATGGATGGGCAAAAAATTCCTCTGACTTAAGTGGAGGGGCTATGGTGGTGGTGTCTTTGGGAGTGCACACAGCAGAGAGTGAGGAGGGTGCAGACACAGAGGATGAGGAGGGTGCAGAAGCGGAAGGCTGAATGAGCCACTCAACCAACTCTGGTGCGTCCTTTGACATAACCGCACAAACCTTCTCCAACTTCCCACTTAGGCTATGGCCTGGTGTACCTGCCCGATCCCTACCACCCCTGTGGAATGGCCTGCCTCTTCCTCTGCCTGCCATTTTCAAAATGACCCTGTGCCAAAGTCCCTAGAGAAGAGCAGTATTTTGTGGAAGCTGATATATGGCAGGCCTCAATTAGTTGTTAGTTGAAGCTGGTATATCACTCTCAAGCAGCAATTTTGTGGACGCAGGTATATGGAAAACCTCTATCACTATTTTGTGGAAGTTGATATATGGCAGGCCTCAATCAGTTGTTAGTTGAAGCAGGTATATCACCTTCAAGCAGTAATTTTGTGGATGCAGGTATATGGAGAACCTCAATCACTATTTTGTGGAAGCTGATATATGGCAGGCCTCAATCAGTTGCTATTTGAAGCAGGTATATCAAAACCCACAATCTATATTTTTTGAACGCAGGTTTTTGAAAAACCTCTATCACTATTTTGTGGAAGCTGATATATGGAAGGCCTCAATCAGTTGTTAGTTGAAGCTGGTATATCACGCTCAAGCAGTAATTTTGTGGACGCAGGTATATGGAAAACCTCAATCACTATTTTGTAGAAGCTGATAGATTGCAGCCCTCAGTCAGTATTTTCAGGAAGCATACAAATGCACTATAATATACTTTTTATGTTAGAAGGTATATTATAAGTATATCACACCTATCGATAGCACAACGTTACCAGTCCTTAAAAAGAATTTTGTGGCCCGGGGACGGGGGGGGGGGGGGTGTCCATGTGCTGAAACGTCTCAATTGGCTGTCCTGTCCCACCTGATGGATGTGTCATGGGTCAAAGTTCGCGTAATGCAAAAGAATATGGCACGAGCGGACATCGCCATATGTTCGCATGTTCGGCGAATCACGAACGCGCAAAGTTCACCGCGAACTGACCGCCGGGCGAAACGCAAGGCCATCACTAAGTACTAGTCATAGTACATACAGCTGAATAGCTAACCTGCCCAGTTATGCAGTGATAATTTCTCCCTTCACTGATAATTGTGCAGATTTGCCTCTTCAGCAGCTTTAGAAAACTGGTGTATGTGGAGGTATACTAGAGGCCAAACTACGTATGTACTATAGATATATAGGGGGTCATTTATTAAACAGAAATTTGCCTAAATTAGGCATATTTCTGGTGCAGAATTGGGCGCAAAGGACCTTTATCCCGCAATCTGCAACTTTTCCCCACTCACACCAGGTCTAAAAAAGTGGACATGGAGTGGGCGTGGAAGGGGATGGGCTGGTAAGCCCGTCTCATTTATAATTTTCTATGCCTGTGCTTCTTCATAACTCCGGTGGATCCACCGCCAGGTATAGGGGTTATTAAGACTGGTGTCTAATATGCCAGTCATAAAAAATGTGCCCTATAGTGTTTACAAAATGTATGTACCAAGCATTTGCCACATGCCACCCCCAAGGGCCGATCATGTCCCAGGTCTTTAGAAATGCAGAGTCGTGTGGTGTGGCCTTGACAGTCTTCTCTGTGTGTCACGGTGCTCCTACCTGCATACAGTCACTTCCCAGGGCTTGGCTCCAAAGCAATAAAAAGAATGAGGAATGGTGTAGACTCCAGACCTTTTTCAGGCTTTCTCTTGGTTCCAGCAGGCTTTGGCATAAAATGCCAGGCAAACTTGAGTGCTCTGCTTTCTCTCTCTGCTGTGAAATTCGGCTCTATTCTGGCAGCTGGACTTTAGGTCTGTTCTTTGTGGAGTGGGGTGTCTTTGGCTGCTGACCTGCTTGCAATATTCTGTCTGTAAATCTGTAAGAAGTCATGGTGCTCTATGAGCTGCTTCCCTTTTGAGACTTCTGCTGCAGGAGGGGGACCTTTCCCCTCACTGCTACCTCTTGGCATGTCTTTCGAGCTCCACTGTCTAGACTAGTCTGGAATCAACTAGAACTGCAACTCCGACCTTGGTAGGAAACAGGACTGGCCCACTTCTGCCCAAAAGGGGGAGAATGGAATAATAATTTTCATTCTATCTAAGGATATCTCTCTCTGCCAGATACACACCCCAATCTGCTGGAAAACCAGGAACATTACATGAACATAACTGTTTCAGAGCAATATTATCAATGCACAATGACAAAGGACCTGGAATAGATACGCAGATGAGATTATGGTTAGCCCATTAGAGACAGTAGCAGGGTGTAGGAATGGTAATACCACTCTGGGGAATTACACATGACCTCCATTACATCTATGCAGAGGTTGTTACTCAACTTCTAAAATCCAAATTTGGTTAGTTATGTAGTAATAAATCACTTGTAGCTAGGCCAGCTTGTCGTTCAGGATCCTGGAAAAGCTGGATGACAATACCATAGAGCTGCATTATGTTGCCCTTATACCATGTGATAGATTCACAGAATATATAAGGGTTGCATTATGTGTATTTTAGAAAACCAATATGAACACTATGACAAATAAGCTACATAAAAAAAAATCACACTCCCCCATTCCTAAACAGTGCCATAGCTAGGCAGATTTGCTTTCAGGTTCCTGGGAAAGCTGGGTTAGCATCAAGTGAAACTGTCATAGAGAATGCAGAATAGTACATCTACCAAGACAAACTCCCCTCTTCACTCCTTAACAGTGCCATAGCTTGGCAGATTTGCCTTTCAGTTTCCTGGGAAAGCTGGGTTACCATTAGGTGGAACTATAATAGACTGCAGAATACTAAATGTACCAAGATAAATGCTCCTCTTTACTCCTAAACAGTGCCATAGCTAGGCAGATTTGCCTTTTAGGGTCCTGGGAAAGCTGGATTTCTTGAACAATGTAAGGGTAAAATTTACTGGACAGATAGTATTGATCCAGAAGACTTGTAATCTAGCTTTCCCACACTGATGGAGGTAAGATTTTCCTAGACAGACAGCGAGGAATCCTTCCTGCTTATATAGGCAAACTTGACATTCAGGCACCTGAGAAAGCTGAGTAGCACTTTCTGTAGCGTCAGTGCCTACCTGCACACGTATGGGGAGGTTTCATAAGAAGTTTTGCAGTTTCTAGCCCTTTCACAGTGCTCCATTTATTGATGTGTATAGGAGTCAAGCCCCGCCCCTTTCCTGTACTTCATGTTTGCCCACATAAACTGATAACGGACGATCTCTAGCCAAAGATGGGGAGGCAGGAAGAAATGAGAGATGTCTAGCTGCATAAAATCAGACCTCCCTTAGTTGTTTTTGCTTTTTTGGTCTTGTTTTTCAAGGTTTAGTGTCCCTTTAAATTAAAAGAAGAATGCTCAAAATGATATAAAATAATAAAAGAAGCAATAATCCCCTTACTGAACCCCTACCACTACCGTTCTGATGCTTTTTGGGTTCTCCACTGGTTATTGTATATACTATACCCTCTTGACTTAGACATCTGATGCTGCAGCCAATCACTGGCTGCAAAAGTGACCCTCAGTGAATGGCTGCAGTGGTCACATGACCATGTCGAGAGGGAACAGGAAGTAGGAATTGATGGGGGACCCAGCAAGCATCAATGTGTGCTGCAGGAGATCGGTAAAGAGCGGACTATTATGCTGCAGTACATCGAACTATTATTTCTGTTATCGTTTTACATCATATTGAATGGGTGACCGGAAAACCCCTTTAAAGTTAAATTGGAACGCTAAAGTCACTCTTGTCTTCACTTCACCAGGCTCTTTGTACCCTCAAAATGGAAGATATACAAGTGCATACTCCAATGTAGATGCTAGTAAGTTGAGCCAGAATATGTTGCCAAAGCTGAGTGTGGCATCACCAATAAGAAATATTGGGTACTGGTCCTTTAAATCCAGGAGACTGCACAGGCGCATGTTTTGACCAGCAGATGGCAGCAAAGAGATGCATGCAGCATAGAGCATGAGGAAGACGCTATGAACCACATGGGAGCAAAGCAAACAACTCATCAGCTAAAGCACAAAGGTAAGATCAGTCAGGAGCCACATGTGGCACTGTGAATATTAATTCCACCAATATTGGGTAAAAATATTGAAAAGATGCACTTGCATCTCAAATGTAAGGCAACATGAGCGGCCATGACACTTGTTAACGTTCCTTCACATTTGGTCTTAGGTGACTATCTCAAACGTCAGTGAATTGCGGGTGTGTGCTGTCAGTGGTCTCCGAAGACCGCTCACCTATCCATTGACTATTTTTTTTTGTATTAAGTAATTTATATTAGCATATCCATTGACTATTATGTATATATTCACACATCAGTGAATTTCCATGGACTTTAGGTCCATGTTGACTCCATGGAAGCACGCCCTATTTTTGTACATGATTGCACATCCCTCACGTGCATTATAGTCTACGGGTCATGGCATCCATGTTCTGTCAGTGGTATTAATGGACCATTTGTAGGAGATGCCCTGGACTAATTTTTAGCCTAGCTTTTTACGTGGAATATGGATGACACAAGGAGGGCAAAAAATTTACACACGGACAGAACGGATCCTTCGTGGACATCTTCATGGATGACCCACTCTTGTCACAGATGTCATCAAGGACATGGATGTGTGAAAGAGCCCTTAGGGAATAGCACCAGGTCCAGGACAGCCAGTAAGTAAAGAAGTGGCAATACATGATCAGATCACCACATGAGCGCCACTGTGACACAATTGCACGGTGCTGTTGGGTTGTCATGGCAGCGAGGGGCAAAATGGAGCTATTGAGTAAAAAGGTTTAATAAAAAAAAAAAATCTATTTCTCTGACAAAAATGCACTAATAGTTAAAAAGTAGTGAACATAAGAAAGTATAAACATATATATATATATATATATATATATATATATACATATTTTGTATCAGTGTATGTGTAAAAGTTATTTAAAAAAAAATTATTATATTTATACAGCTCAGTGAAGTATACAAAAAATAAGACCCCGACAAATATGGCAGAAAAGCTATTTTTTTTCTATCAAACCCCTCTGAAATATTTATAAAAGATAATTAAATTGGTACTTTTCAAAATTAATGCTGGTGTACAGAGAAAAAAAGCCTTGATGGAAAAATAAAATTATAATAGCATATATATATGCTTCCAATGTAAACATCTTGACCTATCAAAAAGAAGGCCAAAAAAAGAGTAAAGAAATAAAACCAAAAACAATAAAAAAATGTATTAAAATATGGGAAGTTTAAAGTACTGTAGTACCATAGAAAAAAACACAACCCGCAAAAAAAAGAAAGAAAAAAATTCTGTATTGATGGAAAAATATATCTTTTTTATGACTTTCATTATTACAAAAACAAACAAAAAGAATTGCTGCCTCAAGATTGGCCTTAAGGGTTAATATCAGATGAAATCCACTTTTATTGGATTATTATTTTTCATGTAGCGCGACCTAATGGTGGAACCCGTGCCAGGATCTTTCCTTCAGCCATATCTTGGTGATTTAGCCGCTGTATCCTGTTCCAGGCCCATTGATCCTGTTTGCTCACTTTCTGCTGAACTTGTCACCTAACGACCTGCCAAATGACTTTGCTGTATTAACCGGTTCCATCTATCCTGCATCCGTCTCGGCGCCATAGGAAGTTTTTGAACGAAAGTTCCCTTCTCGAAACAATAGTGTCATACGATCATCATATAAATTCTCCTCTCTCGCTTCTCGTCTTGTGAACATTACAACACATTCAGCTGGGAGAAGGAAGGAGTGATTAATGACCCAACGCTTTGACAGTCTCGTGAAGTCTCTGGTGGACGCGTTCGAAACATTGTTTCTACATTTCCCATACAAATCGGATTTGCTAAATTGAAATGTATTCACAGAGTAATCTGCGATGGTGAGAGCGTTGAGCTGAACTGGGATTTGTCACGATCTCCCAGGCAATGGGAAGTCGTCCTCGTCATGATCTTCATACGCCAGTTGTCTAAGCAAGATGATTTATTAAAAATGTAATGATCTTTAAAGTTCCCTCTGAAACACATTCATACAACTGTTTGGGTCTCCAGCGCCAAGTCACCCGAGAATGGCAACAACTGCAGCGGCGTTCCCGCTCATTGGAAAAAGTGACTCGGCTGAATTTGACATGAGATTTAGATTCTCAGTTCTTATACATATATTGTCTCCAAAGAACAATGTGAATAAGAATAGCGGCAGCTCAGTCTGATCCATCCCAGCACATGGCTGACTGTCTGGGATACATAACAGATGTACATTGTACAGTACAGAATAGTATGTTATAGTAAAGAAATTATGGCCAGAGCTGAATCATATGTACAGCTGTTTATTTAAGAAGGTCCAAGAGCTTTATGTGCAATTATGTGTCAATGAGGTATTCTTCGATTACTGTGTACAAAAATATACCTACTATAATACTGCTCCTATGTACAAGAATATAACTACTATAATACTGCTTCTATGTACAAGAATATAACTACTATAATACTGTCTCCTATGTACAAGAATATAACTACTATAATACTGCCTCCTATGTACAAGAATATAACTACTATAATACTGCTCCTATGTACAAGAATATAACTACTATAATACTGCTCCTATGTACAGGAATATAACTACTATAATACTGCTCCAATGTGCATGCAAGAATATAACTACTGTAATACTGCTCCTATGTACAAGAATATAACTACTATAATACTGCTCCTATGTACAAGAATATAACTACTATAATACTGCCTCCTATGTACAAGAATATAACTACTATAATACTGCTCCTATGTACAAGAATATAACTACTATAATACTGCTCCTATGTACAGGAATATAACTACTATAATACTGCTCCAATGTGCATGCAAGAATATAACTACTGTAATACTGCTCCTATGTACAAGAATATAACTGCTATTATACTGCTCCTATGTACAAGAATATAACTACTATAATACTGCTCCTATGTACAAGAATATAACTACTATAATACTGCCTCCTATGTACAAGAATATAACTACTATAATACTGCCTCCTATGTACAGGAATATAACTACTATAATACTGCCTCCTATGTACAAGAATATAACTACTATAATACTGCCTTCTATGTACAAGAATATTACTACTATAATACTGCTCCTATGTACAAGAATATAACTACTATAATACTGCTCCTATTTACAAGAATATAACTACTATAATACTGCTCCTATGTACAAGAATATAACTACTATAATACTGCTCCTATGTACAAGAACTTAACTACTATAATACTGCCTCCTATGTACAAGAATATAACTACTATAATACTGCTCCTATGTACAAGAATATAACTACTATAATACTGTGCCTATGTACAAGAATATAACTACTATAATACTGCTCCTATGTACAAGAATATAACTACTATAATACTACCTCCTGTGTACAAGAATATACCTACTATAATACTGCTCCTATGTACAAGAATATAACTACTATAATACTGCTCCTATGTACAAGAATATAACTACTATAATACTGCTCCTATGTACAGGAATATAACTACTATAATACTGCCTCCTGTGTACAAGAATATAACTACTATAATACTGCCTCCTATGTACAAGAATATAACTACTATAATACTGCTCCTATGTACAAGAATATAACTACTATAATACTGCTCCTATGTACAATAATATAACTACTATAATACTGCCTCCTATGTACAAGAATATAACTACTATAATACTGCCTCCTATTTACAAGAATATAACTACTATAATACTGCTCCTATGTACAAGAATATAACTACTATAATACTGCCTCCTATGTACAAGAATATTACTACTATAATACTGCCCCTATGTACAAGAACATACCTACTATAATATTGCTCCTATGTACAAGAATATAACTGCTATGGGGGGCGGAGGTTGGCCGCCTTGCTGAATGGCTGCCTGTTGCTGAGCTCCTCCGACTAGCTGGTGATTAACCCCATCAAAAGCACCCTTTTACCAGCGCAAATGGGGCAAGTGGGGAGAGATCACATCAAGGACCCTGCAGAGCCCAACCAGGTACGCTCCAAACAACCAGATATGGAGCAATACCTGAAAAAGCAGCCCAAGACCCGTGCGGCTGAGACTCCCAAGATGGCGCCGGCTGCATCTCACCACTCTGAGGGAGAAGACTATTCTGAAGCAGGAAGCGCTTCTGACATCTCCGACTACAGAGCCCAAAAACGGAGTGGAACACTTTCAAAGAAGGCTCTTCAGGAGGTCCTGGACTCCGCTCTGGCTCCCCTGCGACAAGACCTAGCAGAGATCAAGGTAGATCTGCGCAGCATGGGGCAGTGGGTGGCAGACTTAGAAAATTCGCATGTTGCGATTATTCGCGACGAGGGAGAAATATGCGCGGAACTTAAATCGCACAATGACTTGCTCAATGATACTTTGCTTCGCATCGAAGACCAAGAGAATCCCAGCCACAGACGGAACATTCGGATCCGGGGCCTACCTGAATCATTCGCATCGGAAGCTCTCAAAAAAATCGTATGTGAAATTTTTGCAAATCTTCTGGGCACAGACAAAGCTGCGAAAATTACAATTGAAAGGATCCACAGAGCTTTGAGACCTAAACCTAAAGGCTCTGATCCGCCTAGAGAATGGTGTTTGTGGCCTTCTAAGTTATGTGGACACTGCGGCTCTGCTGAAAGCAAGTAGAGAGGCAGACAGCCTGGAATTTGAAGGCACACCGATCTTGTTTTTTCAAGACCTGGCTCCTTCTATGCTGGCGAAACGCCTTCTCCGGCCACTTCTAGAAGCCCTCAAGGCCTCTGCCATCCAGTTCAGATGGCTTTACCCATTCGGCCTGGACGTTATGAGAAATGGGAGACAGATTACTATACGCTCCCCTCAGGATCTGAATGCTGCATGGGATCACATGGGTATTTCAACGCTGGAGATACCGTCCTGGATGCCTGCTGACCAGGGTGAGCCTATACCCTCGCCTCCAAGTTCGGTCCAGTGGAATACTGTCGCCTTGGGTAAAGCACCCAGACCCAACTGGGAACGCCACCTTCCCGCTACTTCCGAACTTCCTCCACACCGCTGAGATGCTATGTCACTTATGGGACACTAACCAATTTTACAGCCCACTACAAGGGCGCTTCTTTCCGTGGTCCCCCCCGCGTGTGACCCCTGATGACACCCTGATGACGTCCCACGTTGCAGCGCGAGAGAGACTTTCCCTCTACGTTCTAATTGGGACCTTGTTATTACTAAGTTTTATAGTTCATACTACCTCTCCCCCCCTTCCGCCTTAGAAGCTGGGGTTTAACCAGCATCTAACCTGGTTCACGACCCTACCCTCTGATGGCCTCCTTTTGGTCCTCAAGTGCTCTACGAGACCCCCTGCCCGATGGATCCCTACTGTCCGCCGTCATGAGAAAGGATCACTTCAACATTGGGCACTCTGTGGAGCTTTCATTTCTATGTGTTTTATGCTGGTTATTGCAGTTAACCCTCTTTTTCTTTAATTGCAGATGTTTTGTCCCTTTTGTCCGTGTCCTCCCTCCTCCTGATGTGTCCTTCCCTCCCTCTTCCACGCTCGGTTGGTCTACAACTGTTGATATGCAATGTACCCCACTACCGCCTTGTGATGGCTGAAGTCATAGTTTCTTCTTTAAACGTTAGAGGTCTGAATGAGCCATGTAAGAGATCGCAAATCCTATCTCTACTGCAGAAAGACAAGGTCTCCATCGCATTCTTCCAAGAGATCCACTTCCGGTCGGGTAAGATACCTAACCTACCACCCAAAATATTCTCGCAATGGTACCACATTACGCATAGCTCGGCTAGCAGAGGAGTTATCATAGCCATTCACAAACAACTCCCCTTTGTAATCTCGGCTTCTTCCTCAGACCCCGAAGGCCGGTACTTGTTTGTGAAGGGCACAATTGCTGACACCCAGATCACACTAGCTAACGTGTACACAACGAATAGGGGACAGGTCCAATGGCTGATTCAGACCCTCTCGCTCCTATCCTCCTTCAAGGAAGGTATTGTCATTTTAGGAGGAGACTTTAATGTATCCCTAGACCCTAGCTTGGACTCCTCTTCTGGGAAATCGGCTATTACACACATACGCCTAAGGCGTCTGAAACTGGCCTTGAGAAAATTGGGTGTGTTTGACACATGGCGCACACTAAACCCCTCCGGTAGGGATTATACCTTCTTTTCCCAAGTCCTCTTACTATAGACTAGACCACTTATTCCTATCCTCTAAACATGCCCAACTGCTCCTACACGCCAAAATAGGTAATATCACTCTGTCAGACCACTCCCCAATTTTTCTACATTTCTCCTTGACTACCCTATCAAAAAGAGAATGGAATTGGCGCCTCAACGACACCCTCATTTTAGACCAAACTACTCCCAGAAACTAGCCTCCTCATTGACCGAGTTCTTCCAGCGGAACAATGCAGGCCACACACCTCCCTCACCACCCATTGTCTGGGAAACCCATAAAGCGGTGATCCGCGGTGAACTTATCGCCCTCGGCTCCCAGATTAAAAAACAGCGCTCTCAAGCTATTGCCACCCGTTTGTCCCAAATTGAGTCAATCGAGCTTGTGCACAAACAATCCCAGGCGCTTAGTTGTGCCACTGAACCTAGTGATGCAAGAACTAAGCTTAAGAACCTACTAAATGTAACATCGGCCAAACTGCTCCTACGTTCCAGATTTAAATCATACGCCCATGGCGATAAGGGGAACAAACTTATGGCAGCACTAGTTAAAAAACAACACTCAGACTCTTTTATCTCTGCTAGCAAAGATGCTAAAGGAACCCATCTTAAGTCCACCCCTGACATTGCGAAGGCCTTTAGCACCTTTTATACGGAGTTCTACCATCTTCCACTCCCCCCGAATCAGCCACTTAATACCCTCTTAGACGCCACGGAAAAATTCCTCCCCTCCCTACATCTTCCTAATATCACCCAGGCTACTCATCTAATAACCCCAATCACAGACACGGAGGAGCGGAAAGTACTGGCCTCTATCCCCTCAGGGAAGAGCCCGGGACCTGACGGATTCTCCATTACGTACTACAAAAACTTTCAAGATATCCTAATCCTCCACTTCCGCTCCATGTGCAATCACCTTCTAAACGGAGGCCAACTCCCCTCCCAATCACTATCGGCCCACATTACGATTATTCATAAAGAGAACAAAAATCCCCCAATTTCCCTCCTTAATACGGATGTAAAATGGTGGGCTAAGATCTTGGCGCAGCGGATCCAGCAGATCCTCCCCGACATCATCCATAAGGAGCAAGTTGGGTTTGTCTCTAGCAGACATGGAAACGAAAATACCGTCCGCCTCCTCCATCTCATGAATTGGGCGAGGAGCACTTCAACTCCGCTAGCCTTGCTCAGCACAGACGCGGAAAAGGCCTTGGACAGGGTCAGTTGGCAGTATATGTCTGCGGCCCTGTCTAAATTTGGCTTCCCTGATCAGTTTATCGCAGCTATCTTCTCCTTGTATTCTTCCCCCTCTGCCAGGGTCAAAGTCAACTGTACTCTTTCACCTGCCTTTGCCATATCCAATGGCACTAGGCAGGGATGCCCCCTCTCCCCGTCCCTTTTTGTCATAGTAATAGAAACTCTACTATGCAAGATCAGACAAGACCCAGATATTGAAGGTATCAAGATAGGTTCTTGTACCCATATCACCGCAGCATTTGCCGATGACCTGCTAATTATGACCACCAACCCTATGACTTCCTTCCCATGGCTCCACTCTCTGTTCGAAGAGTTAGGATGGATCTCTAATTTTAAGATTAATTATAGTAAATCTATGGCCCTGAATGTATCTTGCAAATCCTATATAGTCAAGAACCTCACAATGAACCACCTCCTTTGCTTGGGCCCCCCATGATATTACATTCCTAGGGATACAAATCTCAGCCAAACAAGATGATCTATTTAGCCTCAACTACGCCCCCCTTCCCAAAGTTATTAGAACACATCTACAGTCCCTTAAACTCCCCTTTATCTCTTGGATAGGCAGGAAGAACTTCCTTAAAGCCTTCATAGTACCCAAACTCCTATATTTAATACAAACGCTACCAATTTGGTTCCCCCGCTCCTTTTTTATGGAGATACGCCGTATGTTCTCTTTGTTCGTGTGGGCGGGCAAATCCTCTAGGATGGCTTACTCAATATTGACAAGAGAAAAGAAATTTGGGGGCTTTGGTATGCCCAACATCCAAACCTACTATACTGCGTCTCTTCTAAACCGGTGCTTTTCTCTCCTCTCACGCCAACCCCCGAATCTTTGCGTACAACTGGAATGTGCTCTTATCACCTATAAAGAAAGACTTATCCTGTGGGGAATCCGCACATGCACCCTGAATAACTTATATACCTCTCCCATTTGGAAAGGCATGTTGGTAGAATGGGCCAAACTATATAAATCCCGAAACCTGAGGTTCCCCAATATCCACCTCCCTCTGCACCTACTACAGAACTATATTCACCCCGACATTCTCAGACCTTCCGGAGTCTGGAGCCTACTATCTGACCTAACCTTACAGGACATTACTTCCATAACTGGGGACTTGGCATGGGACAAGATCCACACTCTGCCGAGGGTAAAAGCCCTCTCCTTTCTCTCTACCGGGGCATTTAGCCGTGATATTAAAGCCCTTAGGCTTCCTCCCCTCACTAATGATACTCCTACTTGGCTAGAGAAAAAGCTTTGTGTTTCCGAAATACCGAAAAAGCCCCTCTCGACACTTTACAGGGAGTTGCTTTCTTCTGCCCCTCCAGCACTACACTTTATGTCCGCCTGGGAAAAGGAGCTCACAATCCATTTGACTGAGCCAGAGAAAGCCTTTATCTTATCTCACTCGCATGGCTTCAACCGATGCATCAAAATTCAAGAGAATTCCTACAAGTTACTGACCCGCTGGTACAAAACGCCAGAATTCCTGCATAGACTCAATCCGAATTTTCTGGAGCAGTGCTGGAAGTGTGGAACAGAAGTCGGCTCCTTGTCTCACCTTTGGTGGTTCTGCAGTAAAATTTGCCCTTTCTGGTCTCAAATAGAGACCAAAATTAATCAGATATGTGCCTCTGAGGTGCGTCTGGATGCAAAACTGGTAGTCCTCTGGTGCCCCAACGATTCCCTTACACCTGCCAAGACTGACCTCCCGACCATGCTTCTTACTGCAGCCCGTCTGTTGATACCCCTCCTCTGGAAGAATGATTCACCGCCTATAATGTTAATGTGGACCGAGAAAACAGACCAACTGTTTAGATTTGAGGAATTAGCCCACTTGGAAATGCGCACACGCTCCAAATTTCTCAAATTGTGGCGACCATGGGAGAAGTACCATAACCCCAAGTGAATTGGAAGAACTCCCTCTTCCCCTCTCCCCACCCTATTCTCCCCCCCCCCACTCCCCACTCTTGTCTGTGTCTTTTTTCTTTTCGTTATTTGTTAACTAAATTTGTTCATACTCACTATGTTAGTAAATATGATAAGGTCTGTAAGAGTATATGTACCTATTCAATTGTTGCCATTTGCACTTGGCTATATACTGATACGTATTTTTTGACCAGACCTTTTGAACTCTCAATAAAAAGAGTTTTGGTTAAGAATATAACTGCTATAATACTGCTCCTGTGTACAAGAATATAACTACTATAATACTGCTCCTATGTACAAGAATATAACTACTATAATACTGCTCCTATGTACAAGAATATAGCTACTATAATACTGCTCCTATGTACAAGAATATAACTACTATAATACTGCTCCTATGTACAAGAATATAACTACTATAATACTGCGTCCTATGTACAAGAATATAACTACTATAATACTGCTCCTATGTACAAGAATGTAACTACTATAATACTGCTCCTATGTACAAGAATATAACTACTATAATACTGCCTCCTATGTACAAGAATATAACTACTATAATACTGCTCCTATGTACAAGAATATAACTACTATAATACTGCCTCCTATGTACAAGAATATAACTACTATAATACTGCTCCTATGTACAAGAATATAACTACTATAATACTGCTCCTATGTACAAGAATATAACTACTATAATACTGCCTCCTATGTACAAGAATATAACTACTATAATACTGCTCCTATGTACAAGAATATAACTACTATAATACTGCTCCTATGTACAAGAATATAACTACTATAATACTGCTCCTATGTACAAGAATATAACTACTATGGGGGCGGAGCCTGGCTGTGTAGCTGAATGGCTGCTAGTTTCTGAGCTCCTCAACATTGCCGGTGTTTTAACCCCTATAATAAGCTTACAGCACCGCTCTAATGGGCAAAGTGGGTAAAGATAGATCCAAGGATCAAGCAGATCCCACACCAGTTCGGTCCAGACAACCAGATATGGACCAATATCTAAGAAAACAGCCGAAGCTCAGGTCGGCTGAAACACCTAAGATGGCGCCGGCTCAGCTATCTGACAAGGAGGAGGATTCAGATGCCGGGAGTGTCTCTGATGCTTCAACCTGCAAATCGCGCAGACAGGGGAGATCCTTCACTAAAGCTGCACTCCTTGAAGTGCTTAACACAGCATTAGCCCCTATAAAAAAGGATCTTTCTGAGATAAAGGAGGACCTCAGAGATATCGGGCGCCGGGTGTCTGACCTTGAGGGCGCACAGGAAGCTGCTCTGCAGAGAGAGGAGAAATCATACAATGTAATCCGATCCCACACCGACCTGCTAAATGAAGCTCTTCTAAGAATTGAAGACCAGGAGAACCGCAGCCGCAGGAAGAACCTGAGGATTCGCGGCCTTCCGGAATCGATTGCCAGTGAGGCGCTCGATAAAGTTGCTCGCGGAATTTTTGCGAATATCCTGGGTGCCGGAAAATCGGATCGGATAATAATCGAGCGCATACATCGTGCACTTAGGCCCAAACCGAAAGCTTCAGATCCTCCTCGCGATGTAATTTGCGGCCTCCTCAGCTATGTCGATACAGCCGCACTGATAAGAGCCAGCAGAGGAGCGGAGCAGCTACAGCATGAAGGTACGCCAATCCTGTTTTTCCAAGATCTGGCCCCATCCACACTGGCTAAAAGGCGTATTCTTCGCCCACTCCTGGATGCCCTTAAAGCTGCTGCCACCCCATTCAGATGGCTGTACCCTTTTGGCATTGCGGTCCTTAAAAACGGACGCCAAATCGCTATCCGCTCACCATCAGATCTACAGGCTAGCTGGTCCCAGCTGGGGTTAACCCCTATCGATATACCCTCGTGGATGCCGGCGGATCTAGAAGACCCACCCTTACCGCCACCCCATGCGGGTGAATGGCGCTCCGTCTGCACAAGAAAGGGGCCCAAAACCAGGGCTGAAAATTCTGCTCAAGCTCCGACCTGAATATAGGACCGTGAATAGGTTCTCTGCGTTTTCTGTTCCAGTTCCACTCTAAGTATATGGGACTCTGTGTCTTATTGTCTGTTTATTGTTTAATAATGGATCCCTCTTCTTCCAGGCTTTTATGGGTATTACCATGGCCTGGTCATCTCCCACTCCCTGCTCTCACCTTAGTTTGCAGGGGTTAACCCGGCTTTACCTACGGGTCACCCTTCCCCCTTGTGATGGTCAGTCATTGGCCCTCTTTAGTTCTGCGGGACCCCCCACCTGACAGACCCCGGCTGGTAGCTGTGATGAGAAAGGGTCGCCCTATAGTCAGGTGCTCAGTGGAGCTTCTGTTGCAAGAATGGCTTGCACTATTGTTGTGTTCATTAACCGTTGGTCTCCCCTCCTTCCCTCTTGTGTCTCCCCCTCCCCATAGCAGTCAGATGTCATATAGAGTCTATGTAGATGCTGATTATTTTTTCTCTATTTTAGAATGTCGTCCGTTGTGATATCCTCCCTGAACGCTAGGGGAATGAACGAGCCTTGCAAATGGTCCCAAATCCTGGCCCTTTTACAAAGGGATAAAGTATCTATAGCATTCTTCCAGGAAACCCACTTCAGAGAGGGTAAGACCCCCAAATTGCCCCCCAAAAGGTTTTCCCAATGGTTCCATAGCACGTATAGTTCGGCTAGCAGGGGTGTCAGCATAGCGATCCACAAACAGCTCCCCTTCAAGCATTCTGCTGTCTCCTCGGACCCTGAGGGGCGTTACCTGTTTGTTAAGGGCACTATCGCTGACACACCTGTTACCCTGGCAACTGTATATGCTCCCAATAGAGGGCAGGTTGCTTGGCTCGTTCAGACCCTTGGCTTGTTATCCACCTTTAAGGAGGGTATGGTGATTCTAGCCGGCGACTTCAATGTCACCCTGGAGCCTTCCATAGATTCCTCAAATGGGAAGTCCGCCATTACACATGTACGCTTACGGCGCCTCAAACTCGCCTTACATAGGTTAGGTGTAATAGATATTTGGCGCACCACGAACCCCTCTAGTAAGGATTACACCTTCTATTCAGCCGCTAAATCCTCCTACCATAGACTTGACTATCTATTCCTGTCTAAAACCCATGCAAATAGGGCTATCCGATCCCACATAGGGAACATCACCCTGTCTGACCATGCCCCGGTATTCCTGAGCGTTTCTCTGCAGGACCTCCCAAAGAGGGAATGGAATTGGCGTATTAATGAGACCATTATCTCTGACCCCTCCCATGTCGCTAAATTGTCCTCTATCATAACCAAATTTTTCACACTTAACACCCTAGGCCCGGACGCGCCCTCCCCCTCCATCACTTGGGAGACCCACAAGGCAGTTCTGAGAGGTGAGCTGATAGCTCTAGGGGCTCATATTAAAAAACAGCGGAACCAAGCAGTAGCAACCCTCCTCTCCCAGATACAAGCGCTAGAAATAACGCACAAAAACTCGCAGGCCCTTAGATGTGCCTCGGACCTGTCAGAGGCTCGCACAAAGCTTAAGAATTTGCTGAATGTCACGTCAGCCAAACTACTTTTACGTGCCAAATTTCGGTCATATGCCCATGGAGATAAAGGGAATAGGCTAATGTCAGCCTTAGTTAAAAAACAGAAAGCTGATTCCTTTATCGCAGCTGTCAAGGATGCCAAAGGTACGCTACATAAAAGCACCCCAGACATAGCAGATTCCTTTTGTGCCTTCTATAGGGACCTATATAACTTAGAGCCACCAAACCAACTCTCGCCAGCCCAAATAGGGGAAGCAACTGAGAAATTCCTCTCCTCCCTCCAGCTGCCTACTATCACTCCATCACAGTCGGCTCAGCTTCTGTCCCCCATCACGGATTCTGAAATCAGCAAGGTCCTCTCCTCCATACCTTCCGGGAAAAGCCCAGGCCCTGATGGCTTTACCATCTCCTACTACAAAACCTTTAAGCACATCCTGATCCCACACTTTAACATCCTTTGTAATTACTTACTCCAAGGAGGTTCCCTCCCCCCACAATCGCTATCGGCCCATATCACAGTAATTCACAAAGAAAATAAGGACCCCCTAAACTGCGGGAGCTACCGCCCTATTTCGCTTTTGAACACTGATGTGAAATGGTGGGCTAAGATTTTGGCCCATAGGATCCAGTCGGTTCTCCCTGACATTATCAATAAGGAGCAGGTAGGATTCGTCTCTGGCAGACAGGGGAGTGAAAACACGGTTCGCATCATACACTTAATTACGCATGCTCGGCGGAATTCTATACCGCTAGCCCTTCTCAGTACAGATGCAGAGAAGGCCTTTGACAGGATCAACTGGCATTTTATGTCTCGGGCACTGTCAAAATTTGGCCTTCCGGACCAGTTCATCCAGTCCATCTTCTCACTCTATTCGCTCCCCTCTGCCAGGATTCGGGTCAATGGCACACTCTCTCCAACTTCCCCCATTACCAATGGGACGAGGCAAGGCTGTCCACTATCACCGGCCCTTTTTGTTATTGTTATGGAGACACTGCTGGCTAAAATTAGGCAAGATCCGGACATACAAGGGATTACCTTGGGATCTCATACCCATATGACAGCTGCCTTTGCAGATGATCTCTTAGTCATCGCGTCCAATCCCACGACCTCATTTCCCAGGCTCCAAGCTCTTTTTGAGGAATATGGTTTGGTCTCTAATTTCAAGATCAATTATGGTAAGTCACAGGCCCTAAATATTTCCTGCTCAGCCACTTCCATAGAAATGATCAAACGCTCCACGGCATTTACGTGGGCCCCCAAGTCAATCCCATTTTTGGGCACCCATATATCAGCGAATCCAGAGGACCTTTACGAGCTTAACCAGGCCCCTTTACTTAGATCTATTAGAGCACACCTGCAATCCCTAAAACTCCCGTTCATTTCATGGATTGGAAGGAAGAATTATATTAAAGCCTTCATTGTCCCTAGACTACTTTACTTCATTCAAACACTACCAATTTGGCTACCCCATTCCTTCTTTGTGGAGGTCCGCAGAATCTTCTCAGCATTTGTATGGTCGGGTAAGTCCCCCAGAATAGCATGCACCACCCTCACTCGGGAGAAAAGATTGGGAGGTTTTGGCCTGCCAGACATATACCTTTACTATAAAGCGGCAATGATAAGCAGAGCTCTAAGCCTCCTCTCCTGGCGCCCTCTCAATCTTGTCTCCCAATTGGAGTGTGATATGCTCACCTATAAAGATAAACTGGTCTTATGGGGTTTGCGGAAAAGTACTGCTAATAACATTTATGCCTCGCCTTTGTGGAAGGGCTTACTGTTGGAGTGGTCCAAACTATATCAGGCGTCAGTTCTTAAGTTCCCTAGTATGAATATCCCCCTGCACCTGCTTCAGGCCCATATTCATCCCGCCACCACTGCACCATCAGGAATTTGGGCCCTACTATCTAGCTTAAGGTTACAAGACATTATATCTGAGTCTGGTGCTTTAAATTGGAGTGATGTTTTCGCTCTTCCAAAGGTCCAAAAGGCTTCCTTTTTGGCAGTTATAGCCTTTAAAAAGGACCTAAAGCTTATTGAAAAGGTCCCACGACCCACAAATGATCCCTCATGGATGGAGGGGAAGATTTCAGTAGGCCAACGCCCGCGGAAGCCTCTCTCCACATTATACAAGGAGCTGCTCTCCTCCGCCCCTCCAGATCTGTGGTTTCTCTCAGCCTGGGAGAAGGAGTTATCCATAACTTTGTCAGAACCCGAGAAAGCTTTTATCCACACTCACAAACCGTTGCATTAAGATACAAGCTAACTCATACAAATGTACTAGAATATAACTACTATAATACCGCTCCTATGTACAAGAATATATCTACTATAATACTGCTCCTATGTACAAGAATATAACTACTATAATACTGCCTCCTATGTACAGGAATATAACTACTATAATACTGCTCCTATGTACAAGAATATAACTACTATAATACTGCTCCTATGTACAAGAATATAACTACTATAATACTTCCTCCTACGTACAAGAATATAACTACTATAATACTGCCTCCTATGTACAAGAATATAACTACTATAATACTGCCTCCTATGTACAAGAATATAACTACTATAATACTGCTACTATGTACAAGAATATAACTACTATAATACTGCCTCCTGTGTACAAGAATATAACTACTATAATACTGCTCCTATGTACAAGAATATAACTACTATAATACTGCCTCCTATGTACAAGAATATAACTACTATAATACTGCTCATATACAAGAATATAACTACTATAATACTGCTCCTATGTACAAGAATATAACTACTATAATACTGCTCCAATATACAAGAATATAACTACTATAATACTGCCTCCTATGTACAAGAATATAACTATTATAATACTGCTCCTATGTACAAGAATATAACTACTATAATACTGCTTCTATGTACAAGAATATAACTACTATAATACTGCCTCCTGTGTACAAGAATATAACTACTATAATACTGCACCCATGGATTACTGTGAGTAAGATGCATGTGATAGGGTTTTATGACTGTGATGTATGGTGTACGTTACTGTGCAGCTCCAGTGACAGCACCTGTTTAGAAGATACATTGATTGGTTGACATTCTATCCACTCGGGTTGTACAACGTTACTTATTGAGATCATTATTTTCTTCTTGTGGCTCATCATTAAGTGTCCCATCAATGGCACCTATTACCGTCCATACAGGCTTCAAGCATTGCTTATAAAGTGACATGAAAGCCGCAGTAAAAGCCATTTTTTAGTGATTAAGATAACCTCTCTGCAGTCAATCCATTAACAAAAAATAACACCAGCTTTCCAGATAAAGAGGAGAAAAATCAATGCTGCTCATGGTGCAGAGAGCGTGCGCGGACTGGTACAAATAGGATCCTTGGACCCTGCCGAGCAAATTCCATCTCAGAACAATGTTTACAAGTGAGAAATATTAACAGTCTAAATATGTCCACGGCAAACATGAGAGACAGGTCTGAAGCTGGAAATATACTCTGGGTTTCAAGGGGATCGGGCAACCATCTGAAGTGTCTGGGGGGCCTCCTGACTCTCCCCCAAGATGCCCAATCCATTTGTTCTCAGGAGATAAGGTGTCTAGAGCTGCCTTTTCCTTTCTCCCATTCACAACACTTAAATGCTTGGCTGCTGAGTGTTGGGCTTCATGTGTTTGGCTGCCATACTGCACAGAGATTGGAGGCCTAGTGGACACAATCAGACTTAAAGGGCATCTGTCAGCAGTTTTGTACCTATGAAGCTGGCTGACCTGTTACATGTGTGCTTGGCAGCTGAAGGCATCTGTGTTGGTCCCATGTTCATATGTTCCCTTATTGCTGAGAAAAAATAAGTTTTAATATATGCAAATAAGTCTCTAGGAGCAACGGGGGTGTTGCTGTTACACCTAAATACTCTGCTCTCTGCAACTGCTGAACCCTCTACACTTCAATTGACAGGGCCAGGCAGTGAAAACATGATGACATCTGGCCCTGTCAATCAAAGTGCAGAGGGAGTGGCAGTTGCAGAAATAGAAGAGCCTCCAGGTGTAATGGTAACGCCCCTGTTGCTCCTAGTTACTCATTTGCATATATTAAAACCTCACTTTTCTCAGCAATGCGGGCACATATGAACATGGGACCAACACAGATGCCTTCAGCGCCAAGTGCACATGTAACAGGCCAGCCAGTGTCATAGGTACAAAACTGCTGACAGGATTGATTGGTGAAAATAACCAGATTGAAGGCCCTAGTAGACCACACGATTTTTGGGCTAATTATCAGGTACAAGTATTCATACGAATGCTCATTATTGATAATTGTCCCATATAATCCAGTAGCTGATGAACCAATGAACTAGCAAACCTCTCTACCTCTGGATGTATCAACTTCTCTACCATCTAAAGGTCCTATTAGACAGCACAATTTTTGGCCAATTATCAGACCCAAGTGTCCATATGAACGAAACAGGTCTGCGACTTAAAAGCTGTTCGATTATTTTAATCTAATTTCCATGTATTTCGGTGTGCTGAAAACAAATAAAATATTGAAAAAACTCCTAGACGTCATGATTTGCCACAAAATGCAAAATTGTCTTCAAATTTATCAAAGATGCCGCTGAGTTACTCGGATCAAGGCTGAAAAGCAGGAATTTACTGTTGCCAGGAGTGTCATCTTCATGATTCAGACATTGTGAAAAGGAGTTTGTTCCTTACTTCGCCCAGGAAGACAAGTTGGCTTATTGCATCGATGTCGAAGGTCTGATGGGTCAATGTAAAATCCAATATGATTCAGAGCAATGGCGTCTTTTTATAGATTCTTCAAAAAGAAGTCTCAAAGCAGTTTTACTCCACAACTGTGGTTAACATTTCTATACCTGTAGGTCATTCCGTACACATGAAGGAAACCTACGAGAACTTGGAATTGGTTCTTCGTAAACTTAAATATGAAGACCATGGTTGGCAAGTGTATCGGGACTTGAAGGTCTTGTGCATGCTGCTCAGGCAACAAGCTGGGTATACCAAATACCCTTGTTTTCTGTGTCTATGGGACAGTCGAGACCACCAAAATCACTGGAGCAAGAAGAGTTGGCAGCCGAGGGTGCTAACAGTCGGTGAAAAAAATGTCCTCCGAGAAACTTTGCTACCTTCCCATAAAGTTCTTCTACCACCTTTCCACATAAAATTGGGATTGATTAAGCAATTTGTAAAATCACTTCCAAGAGATGGAGAATGCTTCAAATACTTGGTCACCAAGTTTCCAGGCCTGTCAGAGGCAAAATTTAAGGAAGGTGTGCTCGTCGGACCAGACATTAGAAGGCTTATAGTTGATCAAGAGTTTGTCAATACCATTACGGATCCTCAAAAAAGAAGGGTGGATTGCATTTAAAGATGTCGTAAAGAAATTTTTAGGCAATTACAAAGATCCTACTACAAAAAGATTGTTGGACAAATGCTGAAAGCATTTCAAGCTTTAGGTTGCTTGATGAGTTTGAAAGTGCATTTCCTCCAGTCCCACCTTGACTTACTTTCCTGAAAATTTGGGAGCTGTGAGTGAGGAACAAGGTGAACGATTCCACGAAGACATTACAGAGATGGAAAGGAGATACCAGGGAAAATGGAGCATTACAATGATAGCAGAATACTGTTGGATGCTTCAGAGAGACATTCCAGATGCTACTCACAAGTGTAAATGCACCAAGAGGAGCCTCACAGGGAAGAAGAATTGAGTTTAGTGTGTGTAGGTGAGCTCATTTCAGTTCAAAAAAGGATTTTCATGAAAAAATTATAATAAAACTTTCAATTTTATAAGTCTATTTCCATTTATTTTGCCTTATTTAACATAGTTACCTAAATTGTCAGGAAACGTGATGTTCTATGACAAAATGGAGGTAAGCGCACCAAAAAACATAAAGATTACGTGGAATAACCAAAACAGCTCTTGAAAAAAAAATTTGGGCAGACCTGGTGCATATAATTGAGCAACCAATCAGCCAATGAATGAACAAACCTCTGTACCTCTGGATATATCCACAAATCTGTCAACTTCTCTACCAGACTGCATGATTTTGGGCCAATTATCAGGAACAAGGATCCATATGAACTCTCGTTCCCGATAAATGTCCCATATAATTCAGCAGCTGATCAGACAATGAATAAGAAAACCTCTGTACCTCTGGATGTATCAACTTTCTACCATCTAAAGCCCTATTAGACCACACCATTTTTTAATAGGCCCCTTCGATGGTACTACAACTGGTGGATACACCCAGATTCAGACGGTACAGAGACTTGTAGACTGATGGACACATGTAGACTAAGGTGGTGCAGAACTTCATAAATCAGTTGAGACATCTAGACTAACGGTGGTATTACACTGCACGATCTTTAGGCAATGTAAGCGCTGATGGATGAATACACTCATCGACACTCATGTACACCAACCAGATTACAGAGACCAATGCAACTGTGAAGGTAGGAGGAACGACGGCTACTAAAGTCATTCCTCCCTCATTTTCTTCTGTATATTAGAAGATCCCATGCCCTCATACAGTGAAGGAGATCGCTTCCTTCCCGCCAATTGGCCGCTCCATTGGCCTGTCTAAACCCGCTTTTAGATGGTACAAACGTTTTAAGAAGTTACAGATAATGGTAGATTTGTGGAGACATCTAGACTCAAGGGCCTATTCAACAAATTATTGCAGCAGCCATCGAGCGATAAATTGTCAGTTTTACGTCGTCAGACGAATCTGCCTGACAGAAAGATGATCATTAGTGGCCACCACATCCTCTTTCCAATCAGAAATCTACCAGTGGTTAACAGTGTAAATGTTGTAGGGGCAAACACGCTATAATCCCAATAACGCCCAAACATAGAAAAATAGAAATTATTGTTTGGTGTAACTGAACGTCTTTTGAGCACAAACGACTAGTAAATTGTCAAGTTGACGCTCATTAAAAGAATATCTGCACATCTAATAGGAACTTTAGATGGTACATAGGTTTCTAGATTGATGGACATATCTTGTTTTAGACTGTACAAAGAGTTGTAGATTGATGGACACATCTAGACTTACATTATACATAGATTGGTGCTACCTTCTTGCCTCTAAAGGTGCAGAGATTTGTAGATAGGTGGACATACTGTATCTAGACTAGCATGGAACAGACATTAGTAGATTGGTGGACATAGCTAAACTCAGATGGTACAGAAACTGGTTAGACTGCACAAAGAATCATAGATTGGTGGACACATCTAGACCTAAGGCCCTTTTACATGGGCAGATTCTTGGGCCGATTAACGGAAGCAAAAGTTTGTCTGAACTGTCATTAACATTGATTGCCACCAATCACTCGAGGAACAACAAGCAAACACTGAAGGCACCCAAAAGCAACATTCCTGAGCAGCAGATTGTCCAGTGTACAGTAGACATGGATCTGATGCCCACATACATGGAATCTATATGGAGATGAGCAATCACAGTGGCATTCACTCATCCACACACAGCGATGGTGACTGCAGCATGTAAATGAAGCTCTCACCTCCACTGATGAATCATGCAATTATCAGGAATAAATGGCTCATTCCCCGATAATTGCTCGTGTAAAGGGACCTCTACACAATATAGTGACTGGTGGACACAACTAAACTCAGAAGGTAAACGGCTTTGTACACTGGTGGACATCTCTAGACTTAGGACTGTGTTAGGTTTATTTTGCACACGCAGATGAAGCAGGCAATTGTTGGGAAGGAAGCATTTCTTCCCAACAATCGCCTGCTCGTTAGTGGAGGAGACTGATGCCATTACATGCAGCGATCTCCTCCACAGTATAGAAAGGGGCGATCGTTATGCGATCATACAGAATCATTGTCTGCTAGCAGTAGGTCATGATTACACGGCACAATCTGATGCCAACAAACAATGATTTTTAAACCTGCTGAAAGATTCTAATTGCCCAGTGATCGAGCGTTTACTTGTTTATCGGGTAACCGGTGGCAGAATTACACTGTCAGTTCATCGCTAATGACCGCTACTATGAAGGCTTGTTATCGATTATCTGCACGATTATCTGCGCGGGTAATATAAGCCGTACTCTGCCCAATCCTTGTACAGGACTAGCACCGATCAACACATATAAGTGCAGGACAATAGTGCCGCGGGCGGCCTGATGCGCACAGTATCATAGTAACCTATGATGCTGTGCGCTCCCGTGCACACGATGTATGCCGCTCTGGGACATATGGCCCGCTCACGGACTGTATGTCTCGGAGAGCATACGGTCGTGTGCATGAGTCCTAACTGTCATGGTAGCTTGCACCTGCGATTTACCCTGGAGGTGCTGGTTCATTCTTTGATAAATATGTAGATAGATAGATAGATAGATAGATAGATATAAGATGATAGATAGATAAATAGATAGATAGATAAATAGATAGATATGAGATAGATAAATATGAAATTGATAGATAGATATGAGATGATAGATAGAAGATAGATAGATATGAGATAGATAGATAGATATGAGAGATAGATATACAAATGAAAGTAGCAGCACACCACTAAAAGCACTAAGATACAAGTAAACAGTGAATGTGTAAAAAAAAGTAAAATGCAGGACTGCTATACTTACTATTAGACAAAGTAGAAGCTCTTAGCGCATATTATTAATCAAAAATATGTCGGGCCCATCTACCAAACGACAAGGTGGCTTCCAGCAGACGGGACCTACTCTAACACACTCTGTGAAAGGAGCATCCAGCTATAGTGATGTTTCTGATTAAAAGCACAAGGCAGGTGCGCGGGAGCGCTAGGTTCACAGAGTGTGTTAGAGTAGGTCCCGTCTGCTAGAAGCCACCTTGTCGTTTGGTAGATGGGCCCGACATATTTTTCATTAATAATATGCGCTAAGAGCTTCTACTTTGTCTAATAGTAAGTATAGCAGTCCTGCATTTAACTTTTTTCACACATTCACCGTTTACTTGTATCTTAGTGCTTTTAGTGTTGTGCTGCTACTTTTATTTGTATATTTATCTATCTCATATTTATCTATCTAATATCTATCTTTCTCTCTCTTTCTCATATCTATCTATCTATCCAGGGCCGTCTTTAACGTGGGGCAAAAGGGGCAGCTGCCTCTTGAGCTCCACTGGCCACTGGTGACGTGGGGGGTGGCAGCAAGGCATAGGGAGATGAGCGCTTCCATCGCCGTCCTCAGGACAGTAATACAGATAGATGTGCTGCGGCGGGGCAGAGGAGGGACAGGCTTTTCCCTTCCCCGTTCCTCTGATAGGCTGCAGGCCTAGTGCATGCAGCCTATCAGAGGCTGGTGCAGGTGCGCCGCATGAGCCGTACAGCGCGGGACACAGGGCGGAAGAGGCCTGCATTGCATCACTGCCAGCCTGATGGAGGTAAGTATAAGAGTTTATTTTTTTTATATGGTACTACTACTGGCACATGATTGGGGGCATCTACGGGGGCACTTGTTACTGGCACATGATTGGGGGCATTTATAGGGGTTCTTGTTACTGGCACATGATTGGGGGGCATCTATGGGGCAATTGTTACTAGGACATTACTGGGGGGCATCTATGGGAACAAATCTTACTGGCACATTATTGGAGGCACTATGGGGGCATCTATGGGGGCACTTCTTACTGGCACATTATTGGGGGCACTATGGGGGCATCTTCTGAGGTGACAAAAAAGGGGTTTTTTATATGGAGGAAGGGGGGAGAGGAACACTGTGGGGGCTTCAACTGTGGCCACAATAAGGGGTAATTTATATGGGGGGCTCTGTATAGGGGTATTTTATACTGGGCACATTATGGTGGGTACTATGAGGAAGGGGAGAGAGGAGTTTTTATGGGCTCATCTATGGGGGGCACCAAGAAGGGGTATTTTATACTTGCAAATTATGGGGAACACTGAGGGGATCTACTGGGGCACTATATAGGGGCATTTTATACTGGCACATTATGGGGGCACTATGGGGACATTAGCTCAACTGGGGGCATTAAAAGGGGGTATTTTTTGCACTGGCACATTATAAGGAGAATTATTACTACTGGGGGGCATTATGATGGGCTTTATTACTACTGGGGGGCATTATGGTGGGCTTTATTACTACTGGGGCTCTATGGGAAACATAATTATTAGTATGGGCACTATGGGAGCATTATTACTTCTGGGGCACAGTGGGGACATGTTGGGGGCACTGTGCGAGCACTATTACTACCATGTGTGCTCTAGCAGATTATTATTCCTATTGGTGGGACTTTTAGGAGCACTATTACTGTGGGGGCACCTTGGCACAGTATCAGCTTACCACAATTATTTTTGGGGGACATTATGTTTACACTATTAGTGTCAGGGGCACTATTTGCTGGGCGCAGTTATTTTAGGGCACTGTGTGCCAATAATTATTGAAGGGCACTATCTGCATGGTACTAGTATTATCAGGGGGTTTATCTGTTTCTGCAGTATAGTATTGGGGAGCACAGCGTCACAGTATTGGGGCTGGTAGGATGATTAGTCCAGAAGATGCGAGGATGATGGAAAAGTAGTAAACTGCAGAGATGAGAAGTGTCTGAAAAATGGTGGTCTGGTCTAAAGGTCTGAAAGGAGAAGATGAGGAAAGAGAACATCTACATCAAAGAGACGTCACTGGATTTAAGAGGTATGTGGCGCTGTATTACCCTGTATGTAGGGGTGGATGGAGGGGGTAGTAGTACAGTACTATCTGCACATTGCAAAAAAAAAAAAGTAATCAGCAAAATACTATATATTTGTGTCAGAAGTTGTGCTTTTTTAATTTTTAGAATAATGATACAGCCATTTTTTTGATACTTTTGTGCTGATTCTTTTCCCCCCCTCTATATTAAGGGACACTATAGTCACCAGAACCACAACAGCTGAACGTAGTAGTTCTGGTGTCTATAGCGCGTCTCTGCAAGCTTTGTAATGTAAATACTGCCTTTTCAGAAAAAAAAGGCAGTATTTACATTACTGCCAAGGAACACCTCTTGTGGCCACTCATCATTATTACAGTTTACTACTCTACGAGGTGTGTGGATTTTTTTGTGTGTGTTGTGGTGGACGGCGTGATTGCCTGCTAGGGTGTGGGAAGGCGGGATCCAGGGGACCCAAGTAAATTCTTGCCCAGGGTCCAATCAATATTAAAGATGGTCCTGTATCTATCTCCTATCTATCTATCTCCTATCTATCTATCTCCTATCTATCTATCTATCTATCTATCTATCTATCTATCTATCTATCTATCATATATCTATCTATCTATCTATCTATCTAATATCTATCTTCTATCTATGATATGGGCAGTGTGAAGTGACTGTCCTGTCCCTGGAAGATGGCACATGGTGGGGCTCTGCCTGTGGAATCTGGTCTGGGTTTGTTCCTCAGTGAGTCCTATGTTCTTCATGAAGGATCACAGGGACATCTTGTGGACGTCTCCTTCTTGCCCGTTGCTTCTAACCTTGTATTGATTCAGGGGTAATTCACTGTCACACGCTCCCCAGGTTACTCCACAAAGTGTCTGCCTGTTTATATATCATTTATGGGGGTCCTCCGGGGCTGGGACAAGCCGTCAGCATTTGACCAGCACAATATAGGGAGGTCTTTGTTGTCTATGTAGACACAGTGTGTAATCTGAGATGATCAAATATGTCTTGAGCACGATGCACTTTGATAAAATAGACCCAAAAAACGAGAAGATATTTTCATAATTTGTTCTAGATCTCCAGCCCCCCGGCTCCTACCCGGGCCTGTCCGATGCCGTCTTGTAGGCCTGACAAAAATATACCGAGGCGTATTTCGTTGAGATGCACGCCACCTAGCTCCCTCCAGCTGCCTATGGTGTACAACAAACCTCCCACCATAAGGAAGCGCCACATCCTGGTACTGGCAGCCTGAAATCTGTTCTACATATCTGAATGGGTTTCTAGAAGCTCAATTCAGATGCCTGGGACATCACAGAAGCTCCTGCAGCAGATCTGCTGCATGTGAACATCACCTTGTAGCGTCCAACTTAGCCGCGTAGGAAACGTTAGATTCCTCTGACAATTTAACAGCCTTTCGTGTGGGTAATACTGCGTTTCCGCCCCAAAATCCACGCGTTACTTGCAGATTTTGTCAAAGGGTGAAATTCGCACTGAAAATCCGCAAAAACACAAATTTATGAGACAAAAATTTCCACGCCCACAAAGAAAATCCTATTTATGTAGATGGTACTGTATTACGCAGTGGATTTTCCACGTGAAAATCCATGCATAATGCCCACTGTGTGCATCTATCCTTAGGCTTCCTTCACACAGGTTTTTTTATGGGTTTTTTTTTTCTCTAAAAATGCATTGTTTGTAGCTCTTTCATATTTCAATACCTAACAGCAATACTTAAAAAAAATGTTGAAAAATAATCCAGAAAAAATGCTATGAAAAGTGCAGAGTTCGTCCTGAATCTTAAATTTTTCATCTCAACTCAGAGCCTTGAATGTTTTCGACCTTCTACCACCATAGATGGAGCTTTATTGCCCCCACTTGGCACAGAGTGGCATTACCATTTTGTGCCTTTTTTAACAGCTTTTCTTTTCTTTTTTTATTTCTTTCTAACTCGTCAATGGGGGATTTTTTTTTAGCTCCTAGGAATGCCTACAGGAAAAATTGCAGGAAATTACAGCATAGGAAGAACATCCTGATCTTTATAACAGAACAGCAAAAACTGTAAAAATAGCCAAATGCATGATAGGTGGAGCTCTATTGCCCCCATCTGGAGTAGAGTGGAATTACAGGGCTGGAATCACAGGCAGTTTTCATGGCAGTTTATAATGCAGTTTTTACAGCCAAAGCCAGAAGCAGATACGTAAGACAGGGGAAGTAACAGTCTATCCATTACACTTTAACTTTTTTTTTTATACAATTTTGGCTTTGTCTCATAAAACAGCATCAAAAACTTCCACGAAAACTGCACAAACTGCAGGGTACACTAGTAATAAACCACGGAAAATTAACTGCAGAATCTTCATTAAAAAATATCACACATTTTCTAGGATGTTTTGTTTATCTTGCTTTAAAATTAGAATTTTTTTTGTTTTTGTGTGGATTTTGACGGAGATTTTGAAGTGTTTTTTAACACCCCCCATTGATTTCAATGGGAATTTCCATGCAAAGTTCATATCAAGAAGGAACATGCTGATGTCCACTGACCTCATTGCACAGCAATTTTGTACCTACTATAGCTCGCTATATAATCTTAGAGAGAGGGGTAGTGAGGCGGAGAATGAGGTGAGGTCAGGGGACATTAAGAGGTGGCTATCAGGTTTACGCCTCCCGGTTATTACTCAGGATCAAGCCCAAACCCTTGCTAAACCCTTTTCGTTGCAGGAACTGAACAAGGCTTTAAGCACAGTTCCCAAGCACAAGTGCCCTGGACCTGACGGACTAACGGCAGGATACTACTCCACCTTTTCCTCAATATTGTTACCCAGAGTGCTCAAAGTATACAACGAGGTGTTTAAAGGTAACCCGCTCCCGACACAAATGTTGTCTGCTCTAATTACTATCCTGCCGAAAGAAGGTAAGGACCCTTCATCCTGTGCCAGCTACAGACCCATCTCGCTTTTAAATGCGGATCTGAAACTGTACGCGAAAATGCTCGCAATAAGGTTACAACCTTTTTTGCCTAAACTGATCAATGCGGAACAGGTGGGATTTGTGGCTGGCAGAGAGGGAAGAATGAATACCACTAGGATAGTCAATATTATACATCATGCCAGGGAGAAATCCATTCCTCTGGTCCTCCTGGGGACAGACGCAGAAAAAGCATTCGATCGCATAGATTGGCTTTTTATGCGTCTGGCCCTGGCTAAATTTGGGATACCATACCAGTTCATTAATGCTACAATGGCTATGTATGCTGCCGCCACGGCCAGAGTGATGGTAAATGGCATTCTATCTCCCAGCTTCACTATAGGTAATGGTACAAGACAGGGGTGCCCCTTGTCCCCCCTGCTCTTTATCATTGTAGTAGAATGCTTGTTTCAAGCGATAAGACAGGATGATGGAGTCCAGGGTATGAAGGTGGGAGACACTTATCACCAGTTAGCGGCTTTCGCTGATGATCTATTGGTTATTATAACCAATCCATTGGAGGCTTTTCCGGCCATACAGAACTTATTCCTGAAATTCGGAAACATGTCCAACTTCCTAATCAATCCTACGAAATCCCAAGCTCTAAATGTAACGGTTAGTAGGGACTTGCAGTCGTCCTTAGAGACGCAATTTGAATAAGTTTGGACAACTAGTTCGATCAAGTTTTTAGGGGTAAATATAACCTCAGTACCAAGTGACTTATTTGAGGCAAACTTTCGTAGTTTACCCAGGTCTATAACAGCCACTATTGATTCATGGAGCATCCCATTCACTTCGTGGTTTGGGAGACGTACGCTGATTAAATCAGTATTAGTCCCTAAAATACTGTATTATATGTCGGTATTGCCTGTGCACCTGCCAAAAGTTTTCTTTGCCCAACTGAGACAATGTTTTTCTAGATTCCTTTGGAAAAAAGCTAGGCCCCGTATCCCACACTCAACAATGATACAGCCAAACAAGCTAGGGGGAATGGGTCTTCCTGATATGGCAGAATATTACAGGGCTATTCAGGGAGCGAGATGTTTGGAGTGGATTAGGAACCCAGAGAACAGACTTGACACTTTGGCAGATGCAGGGGACTCGAGACTTCCTTTGAGGTCCTTCCTTCTCTCGCCCCCTAAAGATATGCCTCAACAGATCAGGTCACTTAGCAACATGACAAAAAATACATTGAAGTTATGGCATTCTGAGCTTTCCAAAGTGCTGCTTTCGGACCACGAAGTGTCGCCTGTGATTCAGGTGAGGGATGTTCTGTGGAGCTCTGGGGGAATCTTTGGTTCTACCTTACCAGTGGGAACTAGAGATATGTCCCTTCAGTTAGTAGATTTATTGGACCCTTCGGGACTTCTAAAAGACGGATGGGATAATCACCCTAAATTGCAAACATTGTCCTTTATTCATAAACTATACATTAAGCAATATCTGGGGAAAAAGAAAATCTCTCCAACAGCTTCCATGACACAGTTTGAAAAGATGACACTTTCCAAGGTGCCCCCTAGGAAAAGAGTGGCACAGCTATACTCTGTGCTTGTTTCCCAGACCGGACCTGACTCATACAGCTTCGTCCGTAAGTGGGAAAAGGAACTGGGAGTCCAATTCTCAGATAGGGAGGTGGCGCAAATATGCTCTAACACTCCCAGGGTATCCAGATGTGTGAAGTTGCAGGAAAACCTTTACAAGATTATCACTAGGTGGTACTACACGCCCCAGAAATTGCATCTTATTTATCCGAATTGTGATTCTAAGTGCTGGAGGTGTCTCAAGGCAGAAGGCTCCATGCTACATATATGGTGGACATGCTCTATTATATCTGAGTATTGGAAGCAGGTCTGTTCAATCTGTTCACAGGTCAGTAGTGTACAGTTTACACCCTCAGCTGAAAGATGTTTATTAGGATTAATAGGAAAAGTCGAAGGAAACAGATACACTATCTCCTTACTAAGCCAACTACTCGCGGCTGCGAGAGTTCTGATAGCATTCATGTGGAAAAGTCGTAAGGCCCCGTCCATCTCCCAGTGGATTGCAAAGTGTGATGCACTTTATAGATTGGAACAGATTGCAGGGTGGGAATCCAAAAGAACTCAGGTGTTTGAAGCCACATGGTCCTCGTGGAAAAAATATAGAGGTTTCTCCTCATAAGGTGGACAAGTCTTAGTATTTAGCGATATAGGGAAAGTAGGATCCCCCCCCCCTCCCCTCCCCACCTCCCTTCCCACTTCCTTCTCTTCTTTTCTTATAATTTTTTCCTCTCCCCCCCCCCCCCCCCCCCCTCTTCCTCATTATTGCTGGTACTTGAAAATGTTTGTATCCCACACTGAATGATATGGAAATAAGTACCCTGTTGTGGGGTTGATGTATCTTTTGTATTTTCTGCTTAAGATTCAGAATAAAGTATTTTCAAAACTTAAAAAAAAAAAAAAAAAAAAAAGAAGGAACATGCTGCATTTGTGTTCTTCAACTTAAACAAAGTGCAGGAAAAAAAAAAACACTTTAATTGCAAAGGAAGGTTTTTAATTTAGTTTTTTTTACTATATGCCAGTACATTAAAGGGGTTATGTCACACACTGGTGGCATATCGCTAATATATGCCACAGTGTTTGATGGGTGCGGGCCATTGTGGAAGCGCTCATCCCCATAGTCATCTGTATACAGAGATACAGATGGAAGTGCTGCGGCGGGGCAGGGGAGGGAGAGAGGGAGAGGCGTGTCCCTTCCCCGTTCCTCTGATAGGCTGCCGGCACTAGGCCTGCACCCTATCCGAGGCCGATGCAGGCGGCGCGATGAGCCGTACAGCTCGGTACACAGGCCGGAAGAGGCCTGCATCGCATCGCTGCCATGGAGGAAAGTATATATTTTTTTTTTTATATGGTACAATACTGGCTACTGGCACATGATTGGGTGGCCATCTATGGGGGTCACTTGTTACTGGCACACGATTGGGAGGCACGTCTCACTGGCACATGATTGGGGGGCATTTATGGGGGCACATCTTACTGGCACATTATTGGGGGGCACTGTGGGTGCATCTATGGGGGCACATCTTACTGGCACATTATTAGGGGGCACTGTGGGGGCATCTATGGGGGCACTTTTTACTGGCACATTATTGGGGGCATCTACTGAGGCCACAAAGAAAGAGTATTTTATATGGGGGGCTCTGTATAGGGGCATTTTATACTGGGACAAATTATGGTGGGTACTATGGGGAAGGGGGGAGAGGAGTACTATGGGGTCATCTACGGGCACTAAGAAGGGGTATTTTATACTTGCAAATTATGGGGTAAACTGAGGGCATCTACTGGGGCACTATATATGGGGCATTTTATACTGGTACATTATGGGGGGCACTAGGAGGAAGGGGAGAGATGAGCACTATGGGGGCATTTACTGGGGGCACTATATAGGGGTATTTTATACTGGCACATTATGGGGACATTAGCTCACTTGGGGGCATTACAAGGGGGTATTTTTTGCACTGTCACATTATAAGGAGAATTATTACTACTGGGGGGCATTATGATGGGTTTTATTACTACTGGGGGTCTAGGGGGAATATGATTACTAGTATGGGCACTATGGGAGCATTATTACTTCTGGGGCACAGTGGGGACATGTTGGGGGCACTGTAGGAGCAGTATTACTACCATATGTGCTCTAGCAGAGGATTGTTCCTATTGGTGGGACTTTTGGGAGCACTATTACTGTGGGGGCACCTTGGCACAGTATCAGCTTACCACAATTATTTTTGGGGGACATTATGTTTACACTATTAGTGTCAGGGACACTATTTGCTGGGAGCAGTTATTTTAGGGCACTGTGTGCCAATAATTATTGAAGGGCACTATCTGCATGGTACTAGTATTATCAGGGGGTTTATCAGTTTCTGCAGTATAATATTGTGGAGCATGGCAGGCAGAGTATTGGGGATGGTAGGATGATTTGTCCAGAAGATGGGAGGATGATGGAAAAGTAGTAAACTAAGATTTTTTTTTGTCAAACTGCAGAGACGAGAAATGGCTGAAAAATGGTGGTCTGGTCTAAAGGAGAAGATGAAGAAAGAGAACATCTACAGTACAGACCAAAAGTTTGGACACACCTTCTCATTCAAAGAGTTTTCTTTATTTTCATGACTATGAAAATTGTAGATTCACACTGAAGGCATCAAAACTATGAATTAACACATGTGGAATTATATACATAACAAAAAAGTGTGAAACAACTGAAAATATGTCATATTCTAGGTTCTTTAAAGTAGCCACCTTTTGCTTTGAATACTGCTTTGCACACTCTTGGCATTCTCTTGTTGAGCTTCAAGAGGTAGTCACCTGAAATGGTTTTCACTTCACAGGTGTGCCCTGTCAGGTTTAATAAGTGGGATTTCTTGCCTTATAAATGGGGTTGGGACCATCAGTTGAGTTGTGGAGAAGTCAGGTGGATACACAGCTGATAGTCCTACTGAATAGACTGTTAGAATTTGAATTATGGCAAGAAAAAAGCAGTGAAGGTCAGTCAGTCCGAAAAATTGGGAAAACTTTGAAAGTGTCCCCAAGTGCAGTCACAAAAACCATCAAGCGCTACAAAGAAACTGTCTCACATGCGGACCGCCCCAGGAAAGGAAGACCAAGAGTCACCTCTGCTGCGGAGGATAAGTTCATCCGAGTCACCAGCCTCAGAAATCGCAGGTTAACAGCAGCTCAGATTAGAGACCAGGTCAATGCCACACAGAGGTCTAGCAGCAGACACATCTCTAGAACAAATGTTAAGAGGAGACTGTGAATCAGGCCTTCATGGTAGAATATCTGCTAGGAAACCACTGCTAAGGACAGGCAACAAGCAGAAGAGACTTGTTTGGGCTAAAGAACACAAGGAATGGACATTAGACCAGTGGAAATTTGTGCTTTGGTCTGATGAGTCCAAATTTGAGATCTTTGGTTCCAACCACTGAGTCTTTGTGCGACGCAGAAAAGGTGAACGGATGGACTCTACATGCCTGGTTCCCACCGTGAAGCATGGAGGAGGAGGTGTGATGGTGTGGGGGGCTTTGCTGGTGACACTGTTGGAGATTTATTCAAAATTGTAGGCATACTGAACCAGCATGGCTACCACAGGTGGCTACTTTGAAGAACCTAGAATATGACATATTTTCAGTTGTTTCACACTTTTTTGTTATGTATATAATTCCACATGTGTTAATTCATAGTTTTGATGCCTTCAGTGTGAATCTACAATTTTCATAGTCATGAAAATAAAGAAAACTCTTTGAATGAGAAGGTGTGTCCAAACTTTTGGTCTGTACTGTACATCAAAGAGATGTCACTGGATGTAAGAGGTATGGGGCGCTGTATTACCCTGTATGTTCTGTAGTGATGGGAGGATGGATATAGAATTTGGCCCACACTGCTGCATCCTGGCCCCAGACTTCAGGTCACACTGTGGTTGTTCTGAATTTTGGGGGCTCACACCCATCTACTACATTATCTGTACTCAGAGAGTTATCACCATGTTATCTGTGGTGTTACATAGGACTGCAAGTGATATCTTCTACATTATCTGTAAAAAGGGGCATGGCCACCGGTTGAGGGGGGGGGGGGGGGGCGCAATACTTGGCTTGCCCCGGGTGCTGGCAACCAATGCTACGCCACTGCCTCTATGGGAGCACTGTCTCAGCTATTTCTGGCCATAGAGGTGAATGGAGAGGTGGTCACGCTTGTGTGGTGTGCTTTTCATTTTTTCACTTATAGGACCCACTCTTATCTCCAGAATGAGCCCCTGAAAGTTAATTAGAGGGCACCGCTCTCATGCGCTCCATTCACTCCATTACTGAATGAGTGCGCTCAGCTGGTTTCGGAACTTGCACAGAAGCGAATGGAGAGCACACCAGCCAGAAATAGCGCTCGGCTATTTTCGGAAATCCCATAAAAGTCAAAGGAGGGTGGCCTTTGCTTTGGGGGGCCCATTCTGGAGATAGGATCAGGTCCCAGAGGTGGGACCCGCACTGGCCACCAATGTATGAGAGGACACAACTAGTGTTGATCGAGCATGCTCGGCCGAACACCAGCTCGCCTTGAGCATCTCGATGCTCGGCACATGGCGGTACTCGGCTGAGTACCGCATGTGCTCAAGTGCAATGCTTGGGTCTCCTCCCCGCACGTTTCTTGGATGCTACACAGCCAATAAACATGCAGGGAGGTACTGGCACACACTGTAATGCCATAGCCATGTTGGCTACTGGCATTACAGTGATTGGCTGGCCGGAACGCGTCATCGGGTGCTATAAAGCACCTGATTACACGTGCTCAGCTCAGTCTTAGGGCTCATGCACACGACCGTTGTTGTTTTCCGATTTAAGTCATCTTCCGTTCCATTTTTTTGCAGATAGGAAATGGAAACAGTAACTTATTAATCACCAAACACATGAGCAATATGGGCTGGACATAGCATTTCTACAGTATGGATCCGCAAAATACGGATGAAATACGGATGACATACGGATGTGTTCCGTGTGCGTTCCGTATTTTTTGCGGACCCATTGACTTGAATGGGGCCTTGGGCCGTGATTTGCGGACAATAATAGTGCATGCACTACTTTTTTGCGGAACGGAAATACGGAAACGGAAAGCACACGGAGTACCTTCCATTGTTTTTGTGGACCCATTGAAGTGAATTGTTCCGCATACGGTCCTAAAAAAAAAACGGAACGGAAGTGGAAAGAAAATACGTTCGTGTGCATCAGCCCTTAGTCAGGGAGAGCTGTGCTGAAGAAGGGAAAGACAGTGTAGGGAGTGTTATTGGAAGATTTTTATTTGAAAAACTTTTCAGAGACCCAAAAGTCCTTTTAAGGACTATTGTGTGTGACAGCAGCAATATATATTTTTAGCGCATCCTGCGCTAAATAATGTCTTATAGGCCGCTGCGGACAGTTAAATTATCTGCGCCACATCTCCTGTGAAAAGTGTGCGCATCCCTAAAATATCAGTGACATCCAGTGCACTTTTTCCATAGACGGTGTCCGCTGCGGACAGTGACATTAGCTGCGCCACATCTCCTGTGTAAAGTTTGCGCATCCCAAAAATATCTGACATCCAGTGTACTTTTTCGGTAGACGGTGTCCGCTTCTGACAGTGACGTTACTAGGGCCACATCTGCAGTGTAACGTGTGCGCTTCAAAAATGTATCTGTGACATACAGTGTACTTTTTTTGCGTAGACGCTGCGGACAGTGACATTACCGATGGTACCTCTCCTGTATATCGTTTCCTCATCCAAAACACCTGTGACATTCCCTGTAATTTTTCATTAGCCACTGGTGACAGCATTGACATTATCTGCGGGATATCTCCTGTGTGACGTTTCCACATCCCAAATATCTTTTTAAATTTGTTTGCGCATATACTTAAAAATCCTACGCTACTGTACAGGTGACAGACTTTCAATCATATATAGCATTTAATATGAAGAAGGCGAGCAGTAAGGGACGGGGCAGTGGCTGTGATGCTGATGGTGCACGCAGAGGCCTTGCTCCTGGGCGCGGTAAAACTGTGCCTGTTGCCAGAGCACAAGAAAAACAATCCACGATACCTAGCTTCATGTCCCAGTTTGCAGGGCGGCGCAGGACACCACTCTTGAAGTCAGACCAGTGTGACCAGGTGGTCGGTTGGATTGCAGCAGATAATGCTTCCAGTCGCTTGAGCACCACCCTGTCTTCCACCAAGCCCAGTCTCAGTAGCCAAGTGTCTGCTCAACCCAATCCTCACCCTGATCCTCCTTCCTCCCACCATGGAGAGTCTGGGCAAACAAGTGATCCCACACTCGGATATTCTAAGTAGCTCTTTTCAGCATCATTCCTTAATTTGGCCCTCTCGCCAAGCACGCTTGAAGAAGGACAGATCTTGTGCCCTGATTCCCAAACTCTTGAGCATCCACAACCACAAGAACATGACGGTAGGGAACGGCAATTACTGTTTAATGAGGTGGATGATGATGAGACACAGTTGCCAATAACTCAACAGCAATTATTGTCTCAAGAGGTTGATGAAGAGGATGAGACACAGTTGTCAATCACTGTGGTAGTGGTTAGGTCAACAGGTCAGGAGGATGAGCAGAGTAAGGAAGTGGAACAGGAGGTGGTGGACCATGAAGTCACTGACCCAACCTGGAAAGGTGGAAAGCCGAGCGAGGATAGCAGTACAGTGGGGGGAGGGATCTGCTGCACCACAACAGGCTGGAAGAGGCAATGGGGTGGGAAAAGGGAGAAGGCGGGCCACACCAAACAGGCCCTTAACTGTTCCCCAGAGCACACCCTTGCGGAAATCTCCCTTGCCAAGGGGTAGGTGTTCCGCAGTCTGGCACTTTTTTGAGGAAAGTGCGGTTGATAAAAGAATTGTAATTTGCAACCTGTGCCGTACCAAAATTAGCAGGGGTGTGAACACTAGCAATCTCACCACCACCAGCATGATCCGCCACATGGCATCAAAGCACCCTAATAGGTGGGCCGAACGCCTGGGTCCACAATCAGCGTCTGCGGGTCACACCACTGCCTCCTCTTCCCCAGTGTTACTTGCTGGCCAATCCCCTGTCCAAGATGCAGGCCCGGATGCCTCCCACCCTGCCCCTGGACCTTCTCAAGCACCATCAGCGACCATATCCACCGTGTCACAGCGCAGCATCCAAATGTCCTCAACCCAGGCATTTGAACGCAAGCGCAAATACCCAGCCACCCACCCACAGGCCATAGCACTAAATGCGCAGCTTTCCAAATTACTGGCCCTGGAAATATTGCCATATAGGCCTTTGGACACTAAGGCTTTCCGCAGCCTGATGTCGGCGGCCGTCCCGCGTTACGCAGTCCCCAGCCGCCACTATTTTTACACCAACATGTGTCTCGTAACATCACACGTGCCCTGACCAACGCAGTTACTGGGAAGGTCCACTTAACCACGGACACATGGACAAGTGCATTCGGCCAGGGACGCTACATTTCCCTTATGACACAATGGGTGAATGTTGTGGAGGCCGGGAGCGAGTCGTACCCTGGGGTGGCACAGGTGCTACCGACACCAAGGATTGCGGGCCCTAATTCCTTCAGGGTTTCCGCCAGCACCTCTATTAGTGGCTCCAACCCCCACTTCTCCTCCGCCTCCTCCTCCACTTCCAACTGCGAATTATCTGTGTGCAGTACCAGTCAGTCATCAGTCGGTAGCTGGAAGCAGTGTAGCTCTGCAGTGGGAAAGCGGCAACAGGCCGTGCTAAAGCTGATATGCTTAGGGGACAAACAGCACACCGCCGCAGAGCTGTGGCAGGGGATAAGAGACCAGACTGAGCTGTGGCTCTCGCTACTCAACCTAGAACTAGGCATGGTTGTGTCTGATAATGGCCGTAACTTGGTGACGGCTTTGGAGCTCGGCAAGCTCACACACATCCCATGCCTAGCCCACATCTTAAACTTAGTGGTTCAGTGATTTCTCAATACTTACCCCAATTTGCCTGAGCTACTGGTGAAGGTGCGGCGCGTGTGTGCACATTTCGGCAAGTCATTGACAACTTCGGCCGGTCTGTCAGCGCTGCAGCAGTGCTTGAAATTGCCAGCTCACTGGCTGTTGTGCGACGTGAGCACGCGCTAGAACTCCACGTTCCACATGTTGGCCAGGCTTTGTGAGCAGCAGAGGACAGTAGTGCATACCAGCTGCAACATGGTTATCGCCTTTCCAGTCAGCTTCCGCTATTCACAAGAGAGGAGTGGGCATGGATGTCTGACCTCTGCGAGTTTTTAAGAAACTTTGAGGAATCAACACAGATGGTGAGTGGCGATAACGCTATTATCAGCGTAACCATCCCACTTCTGTGTCTACTCAAACGCTCACTGCTCACAATTAAGGACGATGCTTTGCATGTGGAAGAGATGGAAATGGGGGAAGACATTACACAGGTGATGGCTAGACCACCCTCAGTTCGTCTTCTCTGCGCAAATTGGACGATGAGGAGGAGGAGCAGGAGACGGTTGCCACCGCTACAGAGGGTAGTGCCCATGGAAGTTTAATTCCATCTGTTTAGCGTGGGTGGGCAGAAGAGGAGGAAGAGGATGAGGAGATTGAGAGTGATCCTCCTGATGACGACAGCGAAGCCTGTTGGTATTCTGGCACACATGGCTTACTTCATGTTAGGCTGCCTTTCCCGCAACACGCGCATTATACACATTTTAGACAACACGGATTACTGGTTGTTCACCCTTCTCGACCCCCGCTACAAAGAGAACTTCTCATCTCTCATTCCTGTGGTGGAGAGGACAAGCAAAACTGTGCAATACCAGAAGATCCTTGTTGAAAAATTGCTCCAAAAATTTTCATCTGACAACGCTGGCGGCAGAGTCCGTAGTTCCTTGGCCAACTGAGGAGGGGAGAAAAGGGGAACACACAGCAGTTCCAACACAGGCAGGGCAACACTCTCCAAAGCCTGGGACAGTTTCATGAGCAAAATGGTGCAATACCAGAAGGTCCTTGTGGAAAAATTGCTCCAAAAATTTCCAGTTGACAACGTAGGCGGCAGAGTACATAGTTTCTTGGGCAACCAAGGAGGGGAGACGAGGGGAACACACAGCAGTTCCAACAGAGGCAGGGTAACACTCTCCAAAGCCTGGGACAGTTTCACGACACCTCGCCAGCACCCTCACCCTGATGTGCGGCCTAGTGCTACAAGGAGGGAAAAATTTTGGAATATGGTGGAGTACATAGCAGACAGTGTCAGCGTCCTCAATGATCCTTCAGTGCCTTACAACTACTGGGTGTCCAAGCTGGACACGAAGCACGAACTGGGGCTCTACGCCTTGGAGGTGGTGGCCTGCCCTGCCGCCAGCGTTTTGTCTGAGCGTGTATTTAGTGCTGCTGGTGGCATTATAACAGATAAGCGTATCCGCCTGTCAACTGAAAATGCTGACCGGTTGACTCTTGTAAAAATGAACAAGGCCTGGATTGACCATGACTTCTCGACTCCACTAGAGGAAAGCGGCTGAACATAAAGGCACTTTAAATGTGTTGTTTATAATGTACTGAATACACTGTATTCCCATGCACCCCTTCCACCACAAGGGTTGAATCTTCCTTTTCTCATCCTCCTTCTCCTCTTCCATCATATCAACATGCTTATTTGTCGCATATAATGCCCTTCGCATATAATGTTTTACAGGGTCAGATCAGCTGCAGGCCCTTGTATATAATTTTTTAGAGGGTCAGCTCACCAGCAGGCCCTCAACTACAATGTTTTACAGGGTCAGCTCACCAGCAGGCCTTCACCTACAATCTTTTACAGGGTCAGCTCACCTGAAGGCCCTCGCATATAATTTTTTAGAGGGTCAGCTCACCAGCAGGCCCTCGCATATAATGTTTTAGAGGGTCAGCTCACCAGCAGGCCATCACATATAATGTTTTACAGGGTCAGCTCACCTTCAGGCCTGCACCTAAAATCTTTTACAGGGTCAGATCATCAGCAGGCCCTCACCTAATTATACCTACAGGTAATTTGCATGCATGATGCCTTGCTTGGATGTGGTAGCCGTAGCCATTTCTTAGGCTCCCTCTCTGGAATTGTACTCCGATTCCCCGTTACCCGTGGTCACCATGGTTTGCGCTGACAATAACATTGAAAGTTGATAGGCCAGACATCCGAATGGATCGCCGCAGTCACAGGGACGTGCGATCGGCCCCAAGTTATCTAGAGTCACCAAAGCGGCAACAGGCCGTCACCCATAATGTTTTAGATGGTCAGATCAGCAGGCCCTTGCTCTAAATGTTTTTGAAGGTCACCAGCACGCCATCAATAATTTTTCTAGGCTGTGTATGATGCCCTCCTTTATGTGTAATAAAGGGTGTATTGGAGTGCCGATCCTTGTAATTTTTGGCAGCCCTTTGACTTAGTGCAGAGGCTTTATGAGTGTAGTAGTCCCACTACCTGAACAATTGTACCACAATGTGAATGAGGCCCTCCTTTATGTGATGTACAGGTTGTATCGGAGTGCCTCATCCTTGTAATTTTTGGCAGCATTTGCACTTTATATGCAAGTAAATATACAGGAAAGAATGTTTCCTAACAATTTTTCCTCTAAAATCAATTTTATCTTCGGTTTTGTGCGTATTATTGTCAGTCTGTAAAAGTGGTGTACTACTCGGACAACATCGTTCTCAGCAGCGACCTTGGAGTCCAAGATGCATCCAGACATTCCCCCCATGCTGTTCCCGAACCATTTCAGTGGTGTTTCCATCAATTTCTGACCTTTTACTATGAACCAGACACCCTCCCCTCTTCAGAGCAGGGGGTGCCTGGTTTAATGATCAGGTTCTCCCATTGACTTCCATTATACTTGGGTGCTTAGTAGAGCACCAGAGCATCCCGATGTGTTCGGCGAGATCACCTGAGCACTTTGGTGCTTAATCAACACTAGACACAATACCCTTAAACCTGTGTACTTACAGTACATAGGCAGTTGTTAGGCCTTACCCATCTAACAATCGCCAAACAACAGGGAATAACGTTCAACGGACCTGGGTATTTGTCCATACAAGGATCCTCTATGATCTGATAACAGGGATGTCAGGATTTTGTAATAGGGGGGTGGATTTGTGACCAAACTTACATGATAAGTGCAAACGGAAAAAAACAATAAAAAATAGTACATACTCACACATACAGTATATACGAGTCCCAGAGGTCAGACCACACGGATCAAACAAGTTTAGGCCATTAATGTTAAAGACCCAGAAAACCAGTTAATACTCATGAATATGGATCCCACTGTGGAGAAACATTTTCTTCTATCATTTATTAAATCTACTGGAATATTAAAGAATAAAAAGTAAAAAAAAAAGTCCAACAAAGAGGTCTTTAAAGTAAATATCCACACTTGAATTCCTACATCGGCCACTAGAGGGAGCTCTCTGCATATTGCGTATACACTGAACTCAATGATATAACACTATGATATAAGCTCCCTCTAGTGGTGGCCGCAGGCGGATTTTTATTATAATTACTCTGTTAGTGTTGGGGATTTTGAGCTCTGTGTCAGAAAAACAGAGCTCTGATCTCTATAAAATATATAAAGATGTTATTCAGTACAGAATTATGGACCTAAATAACAACATGATGATAAAAGACGGAATGTCTCTAAAAAGAAAAAGATCTCTAAAAAGAAAAAAAAAAAAAAGTAAAAGGATAAGAGCAGCTTCCCGCAATATAGTACCTGTCGTTATGCCTCATCCTTCCTCTAGTTCATTTCACATCTCCTTTAGTTTCACACATCCTGGTTTTTAACAGTATTATATCACGCGTCACACAACGTACCTGCTATAATTATTACACTACTGCAATTTTATACTTTATTTCTGAGCTTAAATCATGATATAGAAAAGTACAGCATCAGGCACATACTTTGTACTTAGCTTGACTCACATTACTTGTTATGCTCTAGTCTACCCCAGAGCTGTATTCAGAATTCTGCCAGACACTGCTCTGTCGTCATGAGCTCATATTTCACTGCTGTTTCATTGCCTGTGCAATAGACAGGACTGAGCCCATGGGCATTAAAGGGGTTGTCCAGCAGGGAAACATTTTGTACATTTGCCAAGCTAAAGGTGGCTTACACAGGGGCCCGAGGACCTACACACACCTGGAGCTGCCCTGGTGAAGAGCTCACAGCAGTTGTTGAGGGCTCTATGGAGGTCATTATATCTCAGGGTCATGATATAGAGATACAGAAGAAAAAGCATCATGTAAATGTGTGAATAATACATGTTCAGCTACACATCGTGTGGAAGTAACACAAGAATGCAAGTGGATTAAACTACAGTTTTATGCATTTTTTTCTAATTACAATAAATTAAACAATCATTATTTTCACTGTCACGCATCATTTGACCCCATTCACATAATATCAGTCTCTGTCCATCTGTGAATTTTATGTATAGAAATAATGTACATACAAATATAAATCATGTTATAAATACATCACATGACATCTTGTACTGATCCCGAATGACAGTATATTCTGTATTATACTCCAGAGCTGCACTCACTATTCTGCTGGTGCAGTCACTGTGTACATACATTACTTATCCTGTACTGATCCTGAAATACATCCTGTATTATACTCCAGAGCTGCACTCATTATTCTGCTGGTGGAGTCACTGTGTACATACATTACATTACTTATCCTGTACTAATCCTGAGTTAGATCCTGTATTATACTCCAGAGCTGCACTCACTATTCTGCTGGTGCAGTCACTGTGTACATACATTACTTATCCTGTACTGATCCTGAAATACATCCTGTATTATACTCCAGAGCTGCACTCATTATTCTGCTGGTGGAGTCACTGTGTACATACATTACATTACTTATCCTGTACTGATCCTGAGTTACATCCTGTATTATACTCCAGAGCTGCACTCACTATTCTGCTGGTGCAGTCACTGTGTACATACATTACATTACTTATCCTGTACTGATCCTGAGTTACATCCTGTATTATACTCCAGAGCTGTACTCACTATTCTGCTGGTGGAGTCACTGTGTACATACATTACTTATCCTGTACTGATCCTGAGTTACATCCTGTATTATACTCCAGAGCTGCACTCACTATTCTGCTGGTGCAGTCACTGTGTACATACATTACATTACTTATCCTGTACTGATCCTGAGTTACATCCTGTATTATACTCCAGAGCAGCACTCACTATTCTGCTGGTGCAGTCACTGTGTACATACATTACATTACTTATCCTGTACTGATCCTGAGTTACATCCTGTATTATACTCCAGAGCTGCACTCACTATTCTGCTGGTGGAGTCACTCTGTACATACATTATATTACTTATCCTGTAGTAACCCTGAGTTGTTATAGGACCTCAATGTCCTATAAACATTTGTCATCCATCTACAGGATCATTGGGACCCCACGGTTCACAAGAATGGGGGTCTATGAGTCCTGTGTGTGAATAGAGCGGTGCTGCACATGCTTGACCACTACTCTATTCCATGGGACAGCCAGTGAAAATGCAGCTGAAGGAGAGAAACTAGCACAAAGCCGGTAGAGACAGAACACACCAAGAATGACTAAAAAGCAACAAGGACTCAGTGACAAGTAGTGCACAAAAGTCAGTCCTGTGCAATTGGAAAAACATAGGATGACCCAGTGGTCTATATGTCACATTTATCCCAGGTGTAAACCCACAGTGTGTCCAATGAATAAACCCTTATATGCCAAAAGTGAATTGACAGTGCCAATTGTTACAAATGGACCTCAACAAGTCTCTAGTCCTCTGGTTGTAGAATTGTGAAATCACTGCCCCACTGACAACGTCCAAAATGGAAAGCACCATGCTGGATGAACATCTTCAGGTGGAGGTCCCATACTTGACGTTCTTCTCGAGAGGCCCACAGGTTTTGATCCATTGGCACTGCCTGATTTCCCCTAGGTACTCTTCGTTCATACAGCTTCTCTATGTATAATCTGACGTTGGCCATAATTCCAAATACATTGTACAAATAACAGAAAATTTTAAGTGAAACTATTATATTGGTTGCTATTGGGTAGAGCAGAGGAAGACTTATCCAATCATCTAGTGACCAATCCTAAAATATGTCCTATAAACAGGGATTGAGGGGAGTCATTACTTTTAAGCCCGGATCACATGACTTGGACTCCAGCGAAAGTAACATGCAATAAGTCAGTGTCAGGGTTCATCCTCGTACTGCTTCTCAGTTGCTGTCCCGAAATCTTCTAGAACCGACTGCAGATACTCGAAGGTTGGTCTTTCCTCTGACGTTTCTCTCCAGCATTTCAGCATGATATCATACAGTTCTGACGTACAGTTTTCAGGGCAGGGCATGCGATAGCCTTCTTCTAGTAGCCGTATAACCTCAGGGTTCGTCATACCTGAAGGAAAAAATTGTCATAATCAATCCAAATTTCTAATAGGAGTTATTTAGTGTAGGGATCTGTTTGAACCGGTCCGGTGGTGACAGACTTCACTTGACTCAGCAGTTTTAAAGGTCCACCTCAATTTATTTAGCATCCATCAGACTCCAGCAAGTTCTGCTATCACTTGGCTAAAGCCACTGCACCAAAATGAAACAAAAATCTCTAATACTATGGGCACTTACTAAACAGTGTACCTACCTCAGCTATGTACAAGTCACAAGAAGATCAGGCTTTCAGAGGAGACAGGTCTACCAGCTTTAAGTACCTAGCCCAGACTGACAGTCTGAGGCCTCTATTTATTCCCCAGTAGGGATCCCAGTGACTACACCTGAGAATGCCTCAGGCAAAGGAGAATAGCTTTACTGGAGTGGGGTGGAATGGTAGGTCCCTCTACTAAACCTGCCCACCATTTCAAAAAAATCCAGCCCATACATAAAGTCTGAATAAACCAGTTCCAGCAAACAATACTTTGTTGAAACCATACAGCCTTCTGGATTCCTTTTATCTCAGCCATCTGAGCAATCTAGGAGAGATATAAAATCCCTCCAGTACTTTACCAAAGACACTGTTACATTAGCCATGGTTTCTTCACTTTATGTATGGAGCTGTTATTTGGTGATTGTAGATAAGTGAGCACAGGACAGTGGAATTTACTTGGACATCGTGTGGCACTAGTACCTATGCACAATATAGTATAGTATTTATCTTTTTGGTGGCTTTGTGATATTTGATAATTAGACACTATATGGTATATTTATTTGAATACTGTTTTACAATACGTCATATAGGAGAGGAGAGTCTACAGAAGGTACCGCATAGGGCACCAACCGGTGTAAGGCTGGCTTTGCCCATAATACTTTTAAATGTCTCTGATTTTATACAGTGGCCAACAGAGATCCATGACATAAAACTTGGCCTAGGTTTCTGAAACCCCCTGCTGTCTCTTCTGCTACCCAAAAAAAGGTTACTTTTAGAGGAATTAAAATTTCAGTCCCCTTGACTAGTGTCAGAGATGGGCAACTTTGGCCCACCAGAGAAAACTATTTGGAGGGTCTGCTATCAATTTATATCTTATTCTACGTTATCATCATTTTTCCAGATCCTAATACTTTATTTATCAGCTCTGAATTTGCCCTTGCAGCAAGTGATTGGCTCAGATCAGTTTCAAACTGGCCCATTATGTCAGAACTTGGGCCCACTGGAGTTTCCTCTGGAAAGCCAGGCCAACCCCTGCTTTCATTTTGCCTGTCCACGAGTTATCCATCATGGTAAAAGGGGCTAATACAGGTAATCATCAGATCAGGACCTCCTTTGAGAAACAGCGCGATTACAAAAATCAAATCTACTTTGGTGGACTAATGCCATCCACGAATGGCAGCTTTTATCGTATGTAAGGAATGGGTTTCAAAATGAGGAGTCTTTAAAAAAATTTCATGGCCTCTGCTTAGAGACCCTAAGCCCCTTAGGGGCCTAACTTTTATGAGAAGGTTATGCATCTCCTTGAAGACACAGTAGTGGTTAGGTCTAAAAAAATAACACAACATTTTTGAATGTTTTATAAGGTAAAAAAAAAAAGACCAGACAGATTACCTGGGTATGGAATTCGACCATATGTCACAATTTCGGTGAGAAGTATTCCGAAGGACCACACATCAGACTTTATAGTGAAGACTCCAAAGTTGACGGCTTCAGGGGCTGTCCATTTGATGGGAAATTTTGTACCTGTGATTGGAAAGGACATTTATTTTACAAGAACATCTTCCTAATGTTGGTAATTGTCATGGAGGTTATTTCAAAAGACACAAAGGGAATCAAATACTTGGTCATACTAATAATCCCAAGGTTTTTGTAATGAAGATTATAGATCAAAGCTGTTGGAAAAAAAAAAAAACGTCTTAAACAGGGACGTCATTTTCTATTTTCTTTCAATCTTGCTGTCTCATAATAAAAACTAAGAATGTGTTCCAAGAGCTCAGCCATGCCTACCCTCCTCCTCATTGTCCTTCATGTGGCTGTAAGGCAACTAGCTGCAGCAGTAGCCTCCTCCCTATCTGCTGTAAGATCAAATGATTGCTAAGCCACACCCCTTGACTCCCACCCATGCAGGCAATCCCCAGCTAAAGAAAGGATCAGCAAGAGATTAACCCGTGCCATCCTTGCAGGTTTTCTACAAGACTGTTTCAGTAAGATGCAGAAAATCCCACTGACTGACAAATGGTGGGGGCAAAATCATCTCCTGGTTACTTTAATCATCTCTAGGTTTTGTGTTCTTTTAAATGTCTGGAAACACAATTTCAAGAAAAGGGTATATTCACACAAACTATTGTATACAATGCAAAATTGTGAATTAAGCTATAAACAGGGTGGTAATTATGCTAATTTGCTCCAGTTTTTCTGGTTCTTTTTGGGGCTTCCTGTGTAGTATGGGCCAGGCTTGAAATGTCCCGAGCTTTCAAATGTAGGCAAAAATGCAAATTCTGGAAAAACCCTTTAAATATTCTACAGCTTTCAAACCAGCACCTGGATCTAAATACTTTTCTAATTGCATGTAATTAAAAATTTAGCATAGCCACTGAGCTATTCAATAAAATCTATCTGTATAGCGCCACCTGCTGTTTGTTTTTTTTCTTATTTCTTTGACCTGCTCACTGAGATGGCCGCTCATGCTCAGTTTCAACCTTTAACTGCCTCCTGAGCTGTGATAGGTAGAGCATGGACACGCCCCCTTAGCTCCAGCAGAAAAGACACTCCCCTTGAGATAAATCCAGCAGAGCAATGAATGTGGAAATCTCTGGATCCATGTGAGGTAAGGGCTGGTTCTTGCTTGGTTAGAAAGAGATTGTCATGTACTATATGGTGTCTGATTTTCAGTATTTACATTATTCATGGGAGAACCCCTTTAAGTCCTTCCAACTTGAATGCTCTCTGTCTACTAGACTGCTCAGTAGAGCACACTCTGCATTGAATACTGGAAAGATTATATTGAACACGTCGTAGAGTCTGACCACACGGGTATCAGATATGACAGCTCTCATGGGACCCAGCAGTTGAAAGTAGCATCAGGAGCAAAGGGCCAACATCACTAGCAATCACTGTGGGTAGAGATTGCAGACAATAATATCTTGTTTATTGAAGAACAGTAAAGGTTGATTTAGACAGGCTGACTGAGCGGACGATTGTCGGGAAGGACAGTTGGCTGCCCACTCAGTAAAGGAGACCATTGCATTTACATACAATGATCTCCTTCACAGTGTGAGGACGAGGGATAACTAAAGCAATCCTTCGTCCCCATACAGAATCATGGTTTCTGACCACATGATCTGCTGCCCGGGAGCCATGATCCTTGGTGGCCCACGAGCATTTTGCTCATTCATCGGGTGATTGGTGGCACATTTAGATGGGCAGATTATCGGGAACGAGCGGCCGCAGGAACAGTCGTTCCTTATAATATGGACAATTATTGGTTTGTCTGAATTCAACTTAAAGGTATCAAAAAGACTTCCAAAAATTAGACAAAAATTTCCCTCATTGGTGATAAATCTCTCTCAAATGGAATCACTTGCGAGTTTATGTTCCTTTTTCGTTTAATCTTTACATATTCGTGAGTTGCAAATGCAGTGCTCTGCTTCATGATTCTAGCACCCTGCACACGAGAAAGTAGAACTGATCGCCAAACTGCCAGTATCAATATGACAAGGTGAATCACCTACTTCTGCTTTTACAGACATAAACACAAACCAAAGAAACACCATGAAGTCTCCTCACATGTTTCTTACAAGAGGATGAAAGAAGCTCTGTCACTGTCACATGATATTGCCTAAGTCTCAGGAGCTTACAATTGAAAGGAAATTAAAGTCGTGCACGAGTGTTAATTTATTTCTCTGGAACCAACTTTTAAGTACTTAAAGGGATTATCCGAGAGTTATTTTTTAAATTTCATCTTGCCCCTCGCTGATGATTAAAATTTTCTTATAGGGCCAGCGCGGAGCTCCACAATCTACTTAGTTTGCGTGCCCCACAGTGTGCATGTGATCCTAGCAGTTACAACTCACGATGCATGCAGGTTGCGCCTGTGCAGTCAGGCAGCCTCAGGCGTTGTTAGCTCGTGGTCCTGGAAGTGCCACATCCTAACTAGTGATGAGCAGCAGGTGCCATATTCGATTTCGACGAAATTAGCGAATATTCGCTAGAATATTCGTCAAAATCGAATATTCGTCATTTTTCTAGTTATCGCGATTTGGATAATCGCGTATTGCGATTGTAACTTAAGGCTACTTTCCTATTGGTTTGATATCTAGAATAAGCGAAGATGACGAATATGACTAATGTATTCGTCATATTCCTCAAAACGAAGATAACAAAGTATTCTCCATCTTCATTTTAGCTACCTATTTGTCAACTTCGCTAATTCTAGCAATCAAATAGGAAAGTTGACTATAGAGACAGCTAAGTTTAATTCGCTATGCTTATGATTATATTACTTAGCTTTTTTTAAAAATAAATTTAATAATTATAATACTCGATAATTATTCTATTTATATAAAAAAAAGCTAAGTAATATAATCGCCTAGCGAATTAAACTTAGCTGTCTCTATAGTCAACTTTCCTATTTGATTGCTAGAATTAGCGAAGTTGACGAATATGGAGCTAAAATGAAGATGGAGAATACTTTGTTATCTTCGTTTTGAGGAATATGACGAATACATTCGTCATATTCGCTAATTCTACCAAGTCAACCATAGTAAACCGGGTCCAAGTTGAAATCGCAATGCAATTAATTCAACTTATAATAAACGAATTGTGATTTCAACGTAATTCTCAAATCCAACAGTACATTCTAGTATGGAGACATTCCCATGGTGATGGGGACGCTCCATGAGCACGGAAGTCAGCAGAAGCAGCAACGGGCACTGACTGGAGCAGCCAGGAATCCTAAGGACAGGCAAGAACTACTTTAGGGAAGTGGGAAAGAAAAAAATATAACAATAAAAAAAAAAGAATATTCAAAATATCGAATTTATAGCACTATATTCGAAATATTCGCGAATTAGCGAAGTGCCGATATTCGCAAAAAAAAAAAAAAAAATCGATATTCGAATATTCGCGCTCAACACTAATCCTAATTAGACTAGGGAGCACTGGCCAGGTAAGGAAATTTTGATCTTTACCTCAAGAGGGGCAAGATGAAATTAAACAAAAACATCTCGGATGATGCCTTTAAAAATGTAAGCATAACAAGATGATATTTCTCCAAGAAGCTTTTTAAGTTTTACAGGTATTTACAGATAAACCATGTGTGTTAAGTGATGGCAGTTCTACTTTATGATACCATGAGTCAGTAAAATTAGTCACTCACCCTCTTTTGCGATGTATTCGGTATCGATGATTCGTGCCAGTCCAAAATCACCTATCTTACAGCACAGAATATCAGACACCAGGACGTTGGCGGCTCTCAGATCTCGGTGGATGTAATTCTTCTTCTCAATGTAGGCCATGCCCTCAGCCACCTGAAATCAGAGCAAGAGGATAACTGTAGTTCGCCAGGGTAGTCATCTGTTGGCGACACTGGACAGACAGTTTTCTTCCTTCTGGAGAAGAACTTTCAGGAGAATAATTTCTGGAGGTAAGGGGGGGGTTCAATGTTTGCTATGTTTATTTGTAGTCTGTAATGATGGAGACACACAGGACCAACAAAGTGCAGGTTACCGCCTAGGGCACCACCTTGTGCAAATTTTGGTAGGAGAATATTTATTAGAAAAAACTATTAGGCTGGGTTCACACGGGCGTCACGTTTTGGCTCAGGATGCGTCCCGAGTGCATTGCGGCAAACCCGCGCGAGTAGGTACCCAATTGCAGTCAGTTTTGACTGCGATTGCGTTTCGTTGTTCAGTTTTTATCGCGCAGGTGCAATGCGTTTTGCACGCGCGTAATAAAAAAACTGAATGTGCTACCCAGACCCGAACTTCTTCACTGAAGTTCAGGTTTGGGTTCAAGGTTGTGTAGATGTAATTATTTTCCCTTATAACATGGTTATAAGGGAAAATAATAGCATTCTTTAATACAGAATGCTTAGTAGAAGGTCAATTGAGGGTTAAAAAAATATATATATTAACTCACCTCCTCCAATTAATAGCGTAGCTGCCGGTCTCCTGTTCTTTCTTCAGGACCTGTCAAAGGACCTGTGGTGACGTCACTGAGCTTATCACATGGTCCAATCACATGGTCCATCACCACGGTGATGGACCATGTGATTGGACCATGTGATGTGATGTCACCACAGGTCCTTTAGCCGGCAGCTCATGATTAAAGAAGTAAGAAGAGAACGGCAACTACGTGATCAAGAGGAGGAGGGGAGTTATTTTTTTATATTTTTTTTTTAACCCTCAATTGACCTTGTACTAAGCATTCTGTATTAAATAATGCTATTATTTTCCCTTATAACCATGTTATAAGGGAAAATAATACAGTGAATAGACTGTCATCTTAGCAACCATGCGTGAAAATCGCACTGCATCTGCACTTGCTTGCGGATGCTTGCGGTTTTTACGCAGCCCCATTCACCTCTATGGGGCCTGATTTGCGTGATAAACGCACAATATAGAGCATGCTGCGATTTTCACAAGTGATGCGTGAAAATCACCGCTCATGTGCACAGCCCCATAGAAGTAAATGGGTCCGGATTCAGTGCGGGTTTAATGCGCTCCACTCACGCATTGCCCCTGCGAGGAAATCTCGCCCGTATGAACCCAGCCTGAGGCCTCATGCACACGACAGTCGTTTTTTGTGTCTGCCCAAAAAAACTGATGCGGCATCCTTTTTTTTGGGAGGATCCATTTTTTTCCACAGATCCCTTGTAATAAATGCCCATCCTTGTCCGCAAATGTGAAAAAAGTAGGACATGCACAATTTTTTTTGCTGAAGGGAAACACGGACAACAGACGCGGAACACAAACAGATGAACTATCAGCATTTTTTTGCTGACCCATTGAAATGAATGGGTCCCCATCCTACCCACACAAAAAAACGGAACGGAGGCCGAGAAAAACAACTGTCGTGTGCATAGAGGCCTTATAGGGAATTAATGCACATTTCAGTGATGTTGAAGATGACTGACTCCAATACTCGGCCATGCAGATTCTGGACTTTCTAGTGCTTTCTTTCTCTGTCTCTTTCTGGAGCACTGTAGAGGAGGGATGGCCTTCTCTCTGTAGATCTCTCAGAGATAGTGGTTCTCTGGGATGTAGGACTAGTTTTTCTGAGGGGAGAGCATATGTAGGTTCCTCTCACTTCTCCAGTTACTATAGACTGAACTAGGGGCAGGGCTAAGTCCATCACCTGGCTTCCTGCAGGGGAGGATTATTAACCCGGACTAATCCATACAGAACAATAAGGGTGCAATACAATGCTGTGAAGTATGAAATAACATGATATTACATTTTAATAACAAGAAACTATTTTACAAGTAGACCATTCTGGGGTACTGCCTGTATACTGGGATCTGGTCTTTTTTGTTCTGGGGTCTGCTCTGAGATCTGTATTTCATAGTCTAGGGTCTGTACTTATTTTGGGACCCATATTTATTTGGGGCCTGGTTTGGGGGTCTGTACACTAGGATGTGGTCTTTGTTTCTTCTGGGGTCTGTTCTTAGGTCTGTATTTTATGGTCTTATGTCTTTATACTGGGATCTGGAGCCTTGTCTGGGGTCTGTCTACTGGGATCTGATCTTTGTTTCTTCTGGTGTCTGCTCTGAGGTCTTATTTCTAGTGTCTGGTCTGTGTTTATTTGGTGTTCTGGCCTAAGGTCTGTTTTTATTGTATGATCCGCTCTGAGGTGTGTAATTCAGGGTCTGGAGTCTGTATTTATTCACAGCTGTCTGTTTATTATGGGATTTCGTGTGGGCCTGTATTTATATAAGTCTGTCCCTCGTTGTACATATAGGTGACTTTATACCATTCCCTTGCTCTCCACATGCCAGGATCCCCGCACTCTCAGCTCCAGTACTTATAGACCAGTGATTGGGTAAGGACAGCACTAGAGCCTAAGGAGGTAAGTAACCACTGGACAACAGTTAGTTGACTAAAGCACCAATTAAAGGCTATGTACACTTTCGGGGGCACATTTTTTTATGATTGCATTTTGGGATAAAAATCTTTTTTTCAGTTGGTCTTTATTAAAAATATTGAGCCGTTTTATTACAAAGGGTTTACTGTTTGTCTAGCTATGTAAAGCGTACTTTTCACTTTTACTTTGTCATCTAATAAACCTTATCTCTAAACTACTAAGAGATTATAAACACTTATTTAAGCCACATTCTTATCAGTAAGTTAAGAACTGAGCTATAATGAGTGTTTATAATGTCAGAGGGCAGAGATAAGGAGCCATCAGATTAGCTGGCTGACGGAGCAGAGAGAAAATTCAGATCCTGCTACTAGAGCATCTCAGCCCTGTACAGTCGTGGCCAAAAGTTTTGAGAATTACATAAATATTGGAAATTGGAAAAGTTGCCGCTTAAGTTTTTATAATAGCAATTTGCATATACTCCAGAATGTTATGAAGAGTGATCAGATGAATTGCATAGTCCTTCTTTGCCATGAAAATTAACTTAATCACAAAAAGAACTTTCCACTGCATTTCATTGCTGTCATTAAAGGACCTGCTGAGATCATTTCAGTAATCGTCTTGTTAACTCAGGTGAAAATGTTGACGAGCACAAGGCTGGAGATCATTATGTCAGGCTGATTGGGTTAAAATGACTTGACCTGTTAAAAGGAGGGTGATGCTTGAAATCATTGTTCTTCCATTGTTAACCATGGTGACCTGCAAAGAAACGCGCGCAGCCATCATTGCGTTGCATAAAAATGGCTTCACAGGCAAGGATATTGTGGCTACTAAGATTGCACCTCAATCAACAATTTATAGGATCATCAAGAACTTCAAGGAAAGAGGTTCAATTCTTGTTAAGAAGGCTTCAGGGCGTCCAAGAAAGTCCAGCAAGCGCCAGGATCGTCTCCTAAAGAGGATTCAGCTGCGGGATCGGAGTGACACCAGTGCAGAGCTTGCTCAGGAATGGCAGCAGGCAGGTGTGAGCGCATCTGCACGCACAGTGAGGCAAAGACTTTTGGAAGATGGCCTGGTGTCAAGAAGGGCAGCAAAGAAGCCACTTCTTTCCAAAAAAAACATCAGGGACAGATTGATCTTCTGCAGAAAATATGGTGAATGGACTGCTGAGGACTGGGGCAAAGTCATATTCTCCGATGAAGCCTCTTTCCAATTGTTTGGGGCATCAGGAAAAAGGCTTGTCCGGAGAAGAAAAGGTGAGCGCTACCGTCAGTCCTGTGTCATGCCAACAGTAAAGCATCCTGAGACCATTCATGTGTGGGGTTGCTTCTCATCCAAGGGAGTGGGCTCACTCACAATATTGCCCAAAAACACAGCCATGAATAAAGAATGGTACCAAAACACCCTCCAACAGCAACTTCTTCCAACAATCCAACAACTGTTTGGTGAAGAACAATGCATTTTCCAGCATGATGGAGCACCGTGCCATAAGGCAAAAGTGATAACTAAGTGGCTCGGGGACCAAAACGTTGACATTTTGGGTCCATGGCCTGGAAACTCCCCAGATCTTAATCCCATTGAGAACTTGTGGTCAATCCTCAAGAGGCGGGTGGACAAGCAAAAACCCACTAATTCTGACAAACTCCAAGAAGTGATTATGAAAGAATGGGTTGCTATCAGTCAGTAATTGGCCCAGAAGTTGATTGAGAGCATGCCCAGTCGAATTGCAGAGGTCCTGAAAAAGAAGGGCCAACACTGCAAATACTGACTCTTTGCATAAATGTCATGTAATTGTCGATAAAAGCCTTTGAAACGTATGAAGTGCGTGTAATTATATTTCACTACATCACAAAAACAACTGAAACAAAGATCTAAAAGCAGTTTAGCAGCAAACTTTGTGAAAACTAATATTTGTGTCATTCTCAAAACTTTTGGCTACGACTGTACAGAGAAAAGGGTTCCATGTTTGTAATTAAGACTAATTTAGCAGAAATTTAGTTCAATGCAATAATTTAAAAAATTTGCCCCCAAAGGCGTACATAGCCTTTAAAGCTGTGTTCATTCTTTAATTTGCAGACCCAGCAGATTTCAAGGGAAGAATAGTGCTTCGTACCCGCAGGCCTATTCTTCTCATTAAAATGACATAAACCACAATGGAACCCAAGAGACCCCTTTGGGTCCAGTGGGTGGTGCGGTCTATTGTGCAAGGACATCAGCAACTACAGTACTGTATATTACAATAGTACACACAGTAGCACTATCACAAAATGTTTCCAAAATTACTGTAAAGTGCCCAAATAATCACCATTCAGTGCCCAAAAAAGAACGCTACATATGGTTCTCTAATAATACCACCATACACCACCTAAATATCAATGCTATCTAAAAATAGTGCTCTAATAATACCTCCATACACGCCTAAATAACTTCACTACATAATGTAGTTCTCCCCTGCCATTGCCGTTGTGACTATTACCAGGTCCTTAGTCTCCACTTACTGGTCCCAAATCGACACACAGCAAATAGCAGGAAATGCTTGACCCCCGCCGATCAGATATTGATGACCAATCCAGAGGGTAGGTCATCATAATAAAACTCCTGGAAAACCCCTTTAATCCCACCAGACCTCTTTAAGAGGATACAGAGCCAATTACACTAGCTGGTTAACCCCTTAATTTCCATGCCTATTTTCATTTTTGCATTTTGGATTTTTCCTCCCCACATTCCAATAACCATAACTTTTTTTATTTTTCCCATTCACATAGCCATATCAAGGCTTATTTTTTGCAGAACACGATGCATTTTTAAGGCCACCATTTAATTTACCATATCTTGTATTGGAAAACGGGAAAAATTCTTTGTGTGGCAAAATTTAAAAAAAAACAAAAAAAACTGAATTCTGCCAGAATTCGGGTTTTGACATTACAGCGTTCACTGTGCACAAAAATATAACCTAATGTCCTTATTCTGCGGCTCAATACGAATGCGGTGATACCAAACTTGTATATTTTTTTTGTTTTACTACTTAAAAAAAAATTTAAACCTCAAAAAATAAAAATTTTCTTTGCATTGCCATATTCTGACATCAATAACATTTTCATATTTCGGTCTACAGAGCTTGTTTTTTGTGTAACGAACTGTATTTTTTATTGGTATCATCAGCTGGAGGGCCACAGGTTGAGCATGCCTGCTATAGAAGATCTACCAACAACAAGTCAGCTTGTTGACAGTGTCCCAGTAACAATCCGATTTTTTTTTATACCTTGGCACAGAGCAAAACCATATGAAAAAAGTTCACTATAGGTGAAAATTAAGGTTAATTCTATATTATGTGATTTCCAAAAGCATGCCATACAGGGGCCCCTGAATCTCATGGGGTCTAGACCCTCGGGTTATAACGGTCACCACTGACATGGTATGGCAGTTAGTCACAGTTACCAGGGAGGATGTTTTCCTGCACAACTACGCGGCCACAAAAACAGTTTTAGCCGTGACTTGTTTGTGACTTTTGTGGTCGTCTGCTCAGTAGACCATGATGGGCACAAGGTCTCAAAACAAAGAGCTATCAGGGTATACGAGGGTCTCAGCAGTGATCGCCCCCCCGCCCACCTCCTTATATTACAGATGCAAATCTGCTGATTATCTTCATCAGAAGGTTCTGGAGATCTGTATCTGCAATGAGGCGAAGTTGTGCCTTTCTGTATCTTTGAGAAGTTTCTGTAAAAAACGTAGACTCAAATTTCACAGTGTGCAATGGAAAATATAATGAATGTCATCTTCCTGCCGCTGATCGAGATGTCACCACAAGCTAAATTTATACCCGGACCGTCTAAATTTAACCACATGAAATAGTATTGCTTTTTATTTTCACATTATCTTAGTTCTTTGGCCCTTAAATTTGGAGTTAAAGGGGTTAAATAATGATATTTGAAACTGTTTTTTAGTTTTTTCTAGAAAACGGCAACACTCTTTTTCATGGGCCGTGTCTGGTATTGCAGTAGTCATTTAAATGAGGCCGAGCTGTAATACCAGTCAGAACCTGTCGGTAAGGGTGGCGCTTTTTTCTAAGCTTGGGCAACCTCATTAAGCATGTCAAGTATGAGACATGTGATCGCTGGTGATCTAAGACCCCTCGCCCCCAACCTGCTTATCTCCGGAATAATGGAGCTGAGATGGGGAAGCAGTTTGCCAGCCGTTGCTGTCACTTAGAGATTTCCATATGATGTGTGAAGCGGATGGTGCACCGAGTGAAATCAGCGGGGCTGGACTCTAGCATCATCTTCTCTCACAGAAATTCAAAGCTGAAGAGTCTCCTTTTGTTCTAACAAGTTAAAGGTCTAAACTCTGCCTTCTGCTGAGTGATCAGGTTCCTGGTGTGATATTAGAGCCATGCACAACGCTCAGAGCCAATAAAAAGTCTCTTCACGTCTGCTCTTCCTCCCCTGTCACAGCATGCTGTCTCAGAGAAACTACAGCTCAGTCTCCCTCCGATCCCCTCCTATTATATGCTGTAGTTTTCAGGGACCGAGAAGGCTTCTGAAGATTTCCATATAGTCTGTAGCTAAGTAAAGGGAAGGTGAGGACACACATGTATCATACAGTCGGGTACTGTCCTGTCACGTACCTGTGCCGCCATGTCTACAAGTTTTGGAAAGCGCAGCTTTGCTCCTTCATCTGTCTTAAAAAAATCCACTAAACTCCCTAAAAAAAAAAATAACATGTTTTTTATATTATTATATATTATTGCATTTTTACGAAAGCTTTTTGATATTAATAGAATACATCATTATTTTATTTATGTTGTAGCAAAAAATATGCTATAAAAAACTCAAAATGGAACTCATGAATCCCATACTAACATACCATAACAATAAATGATGTGACTATACCTTTAAGGTGATAAGCGAGTGACAACGATGTCACTTGCTCCCTATCTCTGGAGCATCCTGTAGAACTAGATACTATGTATCACTGTGCTATACTTACCGTTACTCATATATTCTGTTACTATGTAAATGGGCTCTTTGGTGACCACAGCAAATAACTGCACAAGCTTGTCATGTCGGAGCATTTTCATCAAGTTCGCCTCATCCAGGAAAGCCAGAGGGGACATGCTGCCCTCTTTTAAAGTCTTTATGGCCACTTTTAAGTTGTTATTATAAAAACCTAAGAGAACACGAAGAAAAAACGATCTATTAATCAATCATTTTGATCCTCTGTGACCTTTTTGTTACCAGCGGTCTGCAGTCTGTGGTTCTCAGCTGTTACAAAACTATAACTCCCAACTTGACCTGACAACCGAGCTGTTTTGCAACTGCTGAGAAGCCTGAGGTCGGAGACCACTGCTCTGTAGGGTAACTGTATTGGCCAATTTATCCATGTCAACAAGATAGGTTGAATCAAGAATTTTTTCCACTACAAATTCTTCTTCACCCTGTACTTCAACAGTTGGAGGAGGAAGATGAATTCTCCCAGAAAAAGTATTTTCATGAAACGTTTTGAGTAGCGATACATGAAAAACAGGGTGAATCCTCATATTGTCTGGAACTTTTAGGCGAAAAGTGACCGGTTTGATCTAAGCAGAAATCTCAAAAGGTCCCACAAACTTTTGACCCAACTTAGCACATGGTGTCACGACCGCTATCCCAGCAGCAGTCGTGTCGCACCAGACGGAGGGGAAGGGGGACCCTTATCTACGGATGGGAAATAGAACGGCCACCCCTGACTAACCCTAAGCTGGCACCTGGCTGCCCTGATACCCTAGACGGCCTAAACCCTCAGTCATCCTAACAAGACTAGACTGGGGAAAGGCAGATGGGAGCACTAGTCACCATCACTCATGTCTAGGAGAACAACAGGGGAAGACAGCAACAAACAAACAATCTACAGCAGAGATAGGCTTATCCAGTCACGAGCAGAGAAGGTGATCCCAATAACGACAGTCCACGCCAGACAAGAGCTCCACAGCAATACCGTCAAACGATCTCCTTCAAAGGTCAGAATAGCACTGGAAGTAAGAACTATATCTGGCAATGACTGCAAGTAAAACTGAAACTAATATAGTAGCTGGAAGTGGCAGACAGGACTCACCTGAGAAGGATGCCTACAAACTCCCAGTCAGGACAAAAAGGTTCACAAGGCAAACCCCAGATGACATACCCTGAACCACGGGGCAAACTCACAAGCTATCGCGAGTAGCAAGTCGCTGCGACCTTCTCCTCCCAGACCTGTCTGGATCAGTCACAGTCGTGACACATGGAACCTGAACCTTCAAATTTTTGGTAGATAACCAAACTTTGTCACCTACGTGAAAGGTGGGGATTGATCTCCGATGTCTGTCAGCAGCCTTCTTGTAATATTCCTGAGCCTCCTTCAATGTATCCGTCAATTTCTCCTGGATCTCCTGTAATGAAGTTAATCTGTTGGTAACAGCAGGAATTGGAGTTGAAATGGGTAGATCTGGAATAAAAACTGGATGATACCCAGTGTTTAGGAAAAAAGGGCTTTGGGAAGTGGAGCTATGTTTAGAGTTATTATAAGCAAACTCTGCCGTAGGAAGGTAGTCCACCCAATCATCCTGAAGATAACTCACAAAACATTGGTCCTCTCGGTCTGACCATTAGACTGTGGATGAAAAGCTGAGGACAGATTAATTGTTACACCCAACGCTGAGCAAAAACTTCTCCAAAATTTAGAGTTAAACTGTACTCCTCTATCAGACACCACATCATCAGGAATTCCATGTAGTTTAAAAACTTCCCGGACCATTACTTCTGCAGTATGTTCGGCAGAGGGTACCCCCTTAACTGGAATAAAATGAGCCATTTTAGTGAGACGGTCCACAACTACCAGGATGGTGGTCATCCCTTTAGAAAGGGGAAGGTCGACCACAAAGTCCATAGAAATTGACCCCCATAGTCTTAATGGAACAGTCAGTGGTTGAAGTAACCCCAGAGGAGAAGATCGGGGTGTCTTATTGCGAGCACAGGTTCGACACGAAGCCACATAACTCTTGACATCTTTCTTGTACCCAGGCCACCAAAAGGAACGTGATAAGAGTTCCTCTGTCTTAGAAACCCCAAAATGACCAGCAAGTTTAGAGTCGTGAACCAACCTGAGGGCTTCTACTCGAACTGATTCAGGTACATAGAGGCAATGCGCTCTAGAGTCCAAAAAACGTTGCTGTAGTTGAGGTTAAAGTCTTTAGGAGGATGATTAAGAAGTGGGTCATTCTCATACCCCTCCTTGAGAAGATTAAGAAAGGTCTTAGAACTCATGGCCCCTAGAAAGTTCTTTTGAGGCAGGATCGTACATTCAGAGTTGCTTTCCTGGAGAGGCCCAGACAACATCCGTGACAGGGCATCAGCATTACCATTCCTTGACCCAGGGCGGTACGAGATAACCAAATTGAACCTCGAGAAGAATAGGGTCCAATGTGCTTGTCTAGATGACAACCTCTTGGCAGAACGAATAAATTCTACATTTTTATGATCCGTGAGAATGGTTACAGGGTGCTTAGCCCCTTCCAGCAGATGCCTCCACTCAGAAAATGCTTGCTTAATTGCCAGCAGCTCCTTGTTTCCAATGTAATAATTCTTCTCGGCTGGAGACATCAGTCGAGAGAAATAAGCACAGGGATGAAGCTGCATTTTTTTCTCCAATTCGCTGAGAAAGGGTAGCTCCCACAGCAGAATCTGAAGCATCAACTTCTACGATGAAAGGTAGTTCGGGATCTGGATGTACCAGTATTGGTGCAGTAGTGAAGAGAGTCTATAGTTTACTAAAGGCAGCCTGTGACTCAGATGACCACAAAAAGGGTATTCCTTTCTTTGTCATCTGTGTAATTGGAGCTATTACCTTGGAGAAATTCCTTATAAATCTCCTGTAAAAGTTGGCAAATCCAACAAATCGTTGTTCCTCCTTAACATTCCTAGGGACAGGCCAATCCACCACTGCTTTGATCTTATCGGGATCCATGCTTACCCCTTCAGAAGAAATTATGTAACCCAAGAACTGGATCTGACTTTGTTCAAACTCGCATTTCCTTAGTTTGATGTAAAGTTGATTCCGCCTTAGTCTCTCGAAGACAATACAGACATGCTTGTGGTGTTCTTCCAAATTATCAGAAAAAATCTGAATATCATCCAAATATGCTATTACAAACTGATCCAGCAAATCTCGGAAAACATCATTAATAAAATGCTGAAAGGTTGCGGGAGCATTGCACAATCCAAAGAGCATGACCAAAGACTCAAAATGTCCATATCTGGTTCTGAAAGCAGTTTTCCATTCGTCTCCAGAACGAGTGCGGACAAGGTTGTATGCCCTAATTTGGTAAAGAGCTTGGCAGAGCGGAGTCTCTCTCGCATTTCTGGAATCAGTGGGAGTGGATAGCGATTTTTAATTGTGATCCTGTTTAAATCTCTGTAGTAGATACACGGACGCAGGGTTGAGTCCTTTTTCTCCACGAAGAACAAGGCTGCCCCAGCAGGAGAAGTTGAGTGTCTGATAAAACCCTTCTCTAGATTCTCATTAAGCCACTCCCGGAGCACCTTCAGTTCAGGTTCTGATAAAGAAAAAAGGCGACCAAAGGGTATTTCTGCCCCTGGAAGAAATTCAATGGGGCAATCATAAGAGCGATGAGGAGGCAGCTGATCGGCGTTCTTCTTATCACAAACGTCCCGAAACTCAAGATATTGTGGAGGTAGCTTGTCATATGACTGGGTAGTTACCATAGCTGCTTGTGAACCCAGGGTTGGTGGAGAGCTTATTTGATAAGATTCCCTGCAATGTTTTTTGCAATGGTCAGATGTAAAACTTAAAGAACGTGTTTCCCAGTTGATGGAGGGATTATGGATAGAGAACCAAGGAATGCCCAGAATGATAGGGAACTTGGGTGATGTGATCAGCTGAAAGCTGATAGTCTCCCTATGATCAGTCTCAATTAGGAGTTTAAGCGAAACAGTCTCATGGGTAACAGGTCCTGAAGATAAGGGTGAGCCATCCACAGTTTCCATATCAATAGGGGCGAGTTTATTTCTTATTTGAATGTCATGATTTTGGGCAAATTCAATGTCTATGAAGTTTCCCCAGCATAGCAGAACAAGGTATTTCACCATGTTCTTCTAAATTTATTGGGACAATTAATTGCGTAATGTCCAGAGTTTCCACAATAAAGACAAAGTTCTCTGAACGTCGTCTTTCTTTATCCTGAGTAGTAATAGATTTTTTAATAGCATCCACCTGCATAGGTTCAGGACTGTCAGAATCCGGAAGAACTCTTGGACCCTTAGGAGTAAACTGACTAGTAGAAAAACACATGTCACCATTACTGCCTAGGATTCCCAGTCTCTCTTTTCTCCTTTCAGTAAGCCTGTGATCAATTTGAATACATAATTTAATAAAAGCCTCAAGGTCTTCAGGACTTTCTACTCTGGCAAGCTCATCTTTTACTAGTTCAGAGAGTCCTTGACGGAACTGACTCTTTTGTGCTGCTGGATTCCAATTGGTATCTGAGCTCCAACGTCGGAATTCCGTGGTGTACTCTGCAACAGAGTGTCTACCCTTCCGTAATTTGTGCAATTTTGCCTCAGCAGTAGCACAGTGGTTAGGATCATCGAAAACTTGATTCATAGCAGCCACAAAATTATTGAAATTATCCAGGATTACATCATCTTTATCCACATAAGGGGAGGCCCAGGCTAAGGCTTCCTCAGTCAGGAGATTGATAATAAACAGCACCTTTTTCCTGTCAGAAGTAAATGCAGCTGGTTGCATCTGAAAGTATATACGACACTGATTAAGGAAACCTCTGTAATGGTGAAGGTCTCTATTAAACTTGAGTGGTAGGGGCATTCGTGCGTTAGTATCTACGGCAGCAGTATCGCGGGAACGAAAATCCCGCAATTGTCTATACAGATCAAGGATGTTCTCTTGTAGTCCCTTCACTTCAATTTGTAAATCAGAAAACTTTTCCTGGTAGTTAACACCAAATGCCTGCAACTCAGAGATTTGCGCCCTGAGAGGAGCCACAGCAGCTGCTACAACTGCCTACATGTTTTGGGCCAGAATATTCTGTCACGAACTGGAGTCAGGCTCGGAGGCCAGTAGCTACAGCAGCGGAGCCGATATTCACACAGGTCACCCTGGCTGATGACACGGGTTCACCTGAGGTGCGGGGTCTAAGTACTAACCGGTATTCGCCAGAGCTCCTGATGGTGGAGATGGACTTTGCTGCGTGTTAGTACCAGGTTGCGGTCCTCAGGATAGCCCCACCAGGAGGTGAGCAAGCCAAGGTTCAGTAGCAGATATAGCAGGCAGGGATCAAGCAGAAGCGTGGTTGAGAAACAAGCCAAAAGTCGGTAACGAATAGTGCATGTTGGGATTAAGCAGAAGCATAGTCAAGGAACAAGCCAAATGTCGGTAACCGATGGTAGCAGAGATACAGTCGGCAGCAGGATAGACAGGAGCGAGATATTGGCTGGTAAAGGCACAATATTCTGGCAACCAGGAAGTGCAGAGACATGGCTTAAATCAGGAAGTTCATGGGAGGAGGCAAACAAGATTCAAGACAAGATCATTCAAGGAATTGTCTAAGGAACTGTCTAAGGAACTGTCCAGCATTTCAGGTGGCTCAGCAAGTAGAGGCACTGCCAGACACAGCAGAGGTCCCAGGTTCAAGTCCAAATCCTAACACTGCCCCACATTTATGACCAGGTTGTGTATCTCCAAACACATACTCACCCATCCACACTTCTCCAAACTGTCCTGCTCCAAGCTTCTTCACGAGCCTAAGAGACTCCCGGGGGATTTCCCACACGTCTGTCTCCCACTTGCTCCTGATCAGCGCCGGGCACGGCTTTGTCAGTTTGCGGCATAAGCCGTCTGCCTTGGCTGCAAAAGTCATAGATAGAAAAACAGTATAAGGCTTCAGTCACACATCATTTTCTGTTTGCCTTTTTATTTAGTGGTAAAAATAGGTTTTTTAACTGCATACTTAACAGATCAGGTGTTTTTTTTTTCAGCTATTTCTCACCTCCCATAGAGATTCCTCTAGGAAAAATGACTAAAAAAGCAAACCTAGAGCATGCAGCATCTTGAAAAAAAGTAGCAAAAACAATAAAAATGCTCAAGTGAAACACAAAAAATTGCCATAAAAAACTGAAAATGTTTAGTCAGTAGGAAATTTCGTAGCTCACTATAGACGCTAAAGTATTATTTGGTCACATAAAAGAAAAAACACATAAAACATAGCAAAAAGCACACTTAAAATGTTTGTGGAAAAACAGCTGAAACCTAATGTTCCCTATACACATGAATTTGGTCTGGTGTTTTTCCACTACTAAAAACATCATAGAAACCACTCACTTTTTTCTGACGTGTGTTCTGCATGTCCTATTTCCCTTAGACTTTCAGATAACATCTGGATCTGGCGTTTTTACCTCCAAAAATTAGTCAAAATCCACATGTGAAAAAACTTTACTAAAAATGCAAAAGTGCATAAAATTGTCACTAAAAACTTTTGTTTGAACCCAGTTTCACACAAATGAGTTTGGTCCAGAAAATACAGTCCATGTGACAGTATCTCCCAGACCAACCCGTAACTCGGATGACCCAAACTCATTGCACATTACTGATCTATGATGTTGTGAGCTCCTGGCCGACCAGGGGTCTATTGTACTATGCTCGCAGCATCATGTCAGCTGGACCATATTGTCTGGACTAAACACACCTGTGTAAACTGACCCAATGTATAAATGTAGAGGTCAGTGGAGGCGTCTATGAGGGCAGAAACCAACCTCTAAGATCATGTGTCTTGCTATGTCTTCTCCATCCTACCCTAAGAGGCCATTTAGAGAACCATTAGGGCAATAACTCAATAATAGATGGGAGAACTGCAGAAGGAGTAATTCCTAATATAATGTTTTTATTGGTTTAATTTCCATTTTAGAGCATATAGTACGGTAGCTGAAGGCAACTTCCCACATTTCCCATAAGTCCCTTATCATATATGGACGTTAGGTTGTCCTGTGTCTACTCTACCACACATAAAGCCATCCATGTGCATGAAACGACAGTCGACCGAACATTCATTCAGCCAACTATGACCCAACCCAATACACATGCTCTCCGCTCAGCTGAGCATGCATGTGTATTAAATGGGAGAGGGGAGAAAGCTGCGATCAGAAACCTTTGGCCAGCGGTTTATCTCCCCAAGAACAAGTTGTTGGATTTCAATGTGCCCGATCCTGGCCCCTACATCAGCTGTCAGGCTCCATACACATTAGGTAGTCGGCAATATACATATCATGTGTACAGCCCGGCCTAAGATCCTTGAGTGTTTCCAAAGCTACTATTCATGGAGTGACAGTGAATACTTGTCCTCCTCTCCAACCAAGAATAAGAATTTGAGGCCCCACGTTCTTGGCGGAGGTGGGGTTTTTTAAGTCGGAGCCCCACGTAACTTATTTTTATGACCTGTCGTATTGATAGTTTATAAAAATAGAATCACTGTCAAATAAAATGTTCTGCAGCTTTCTAATATATTTGGTGTCTCAATCTGTCCCCATCTTCAAGATCTTTGCTTGCTGTCAGCGCCTGAACACCTTCTTGTTCACCTCCATACAATAAAAGGTCCTGCAGACCCAATCTTCACAGCTCAGGGTTTCCTTTAGTTGCATTCAGTCTAGACCTTCCTTTCCAATCAAAACATCAGCCACACAAATCTCTTCCCAGTCCTCATAGTTTGTTACAATGTATTGGTGCAGGTAAAATGTATCAGCCCGGGGTACAGCCTAGTTTAGTAACTGGAGGATTTTCAATACTCGACACAATTTTGGCAAGCCTTTAGCTGCGAGAAATATTAGCTCAAGTGTCGCCTGGTGCCTCTAGATATAAATAAGAATGTTCCCATTCACTGACAGCATGCAGAGATCTTGAAATAGTCCGAAAAATGAAAATAGAAGTATATTAGAAAGTTGTAAAACCTTTCATTTTATATTAATGGGGTTGTCCAATTTCTAGGTGGTTTTTAAATAACCCACTGTTTCAAAACGTGAATTCAATAGATTTGAGAATTGGACTCCACTTAGAACTTCATCTTAGGTGGGATGTAAGTATTGATTTGCCCTATCTCTTGTACACCCCGGGGTGTCGGTCATGTGTTATAACGTGACATGAGTTATAGCATGACCGACGGAGTCTCACCCCATAGGCTAGTGATGTATAAACTTTTTATTATTCTGTATGTGATTTGTCTGTGATGTCTTATATTTAATCACACATAGGTAATATATTTATTCACTTAGCCCATGTAAGCCTTTTCATTCTCAAATCTTTTGAATTCACGTTTTGAAACACCCACCTGGTGGGACCTGTCAAAGAAAGCATACTTAACTACTCCCCTGACACTTAGTTCTGGTACCATGGAACCACGGCTGTCTTCACTGTGCTTCCTGCGCAGACAGGGTTACGTATCGCATAAAGACACGTCACCACTGCAGCCACGGGACCGCCATCCATGCCAGAAGATTACATGAAGGGACCAAAGTGCAGTAAAAGACCGTGGAGGACCCACAGAGCCTGAACAGAATGTCAAGGGGCAGGTAAGTATGCTTCCCTTGATGGATCCTGCTAGGTGAGGAGGGGATTATAAAAAAAAAAAATTGGAAGTTGGACAACCCCTTTAAGCTTGATTTACATAAGAATGATCTATGCAATATTTTAGTGACCTTGTACAATTTTGTTGCAAATTTGCTGCAGATTGTTACCTTGACTCCATAAGGAGATAAACTGCAGCAAATAAAAGCACATGAATTATAAGCAAATACCGCTTCCCCCGAAGAAGCCCCATCACTACTAGCGCATGCACGTGTTGTAGGCTATGTCCCCCTCTCTAATTTTTCCTTACGTTATAATCAGTCCCCAGAGTGTCTGTTATAATCCCCTGACCTTCACGTGTAATATCCCTATGATACACACTTACCGGAATAATGTCCGACAAGTTCCTGTAGTGAGGAGAAGGTGAGGGAGGGGGAGATATAATATCCGCCGTTGTCCAGCATCCTGATCTTATAGTGTTTGATTATGTCTCCTTTTGTTGCATCTTTGTCGCGGACAGAAAGCGAATAGGTGCCTGGCGGGAAAAAATAAAAATGGCATATTATCTTATTACATACATTTGTGGGCAAAAGTCTTGAGAAATTTTGGTTTTCAAAAAGTTTGCCGCTTCAGTGTTTTTGGATCTGCTTAGATGTTTCTATGGTATACTCAAGTACAATTCTATACCATAACTTTTATTGATGAATCCATCAATTTTATTCAGACTCAGTATTTCCAATGTTGACCCTTCATTTCAAGACTTCTTCAGTTCGCTGTGCTATGCTGGATATCAGCTTCTGGGCCAAAACCTGACTGATGACAGCCCATTGTTATCTAATCAGTGCTTGGAGTTTATCACAATTTCTTTTTTGTTTGTCCACCCGCTTTTTGAGTATTGACCACAGGTTCTCAATAGGATTGAGATCTGGGGAGTTTCCAGGCCGTGGAACCAAAGTTTCAATGTTTTGTTCACCGAGCCACTTAGTTTTCACTTTTGCCTTGTGACTTGTTCTCCATCATGCTAAACAAAGCATTGTTCATCACTAGTATTGAGCAAACTTGTGGTTTCAAGTTCAGTGTACAAGGTTCGGGTTATCTAAGAACTCTGTTATGGATTCCGCTACCACGGACCATAAGGTTATGGTCTGTGGTAGCGGAATCCATAATGAAATTCTTAGATAATCAAACCCAAACCTTGTATGCCGAACTTGAAACCACAAGTTCGCTCAACACTACTCATCGCCACATTGCTCATGGATGGTTGGGAGAAGTTGCTCTTGGAGAAGGATTTGATCTCATTCTTTATTCATGACAGTGTTCTTAGGCAAAATTGTCTCTCCCTTGGGTGAGAAGCACCTCCACACATAAACGGTCTCATGAAGCTTCATTGTTGTCATGACACAGGACCCATGAAGGCACTCAGCTTTTTTGCTCTGGACAATCGTTTTCCCAGATGTCCCAAACAATCTGAAGGTGGCTTCATCAGAGAAAATAACTTTACCCCAGTCCTCTGAAGTTAAATCTCTGTGCTTCCTGCAGAATATCTTTATGTCCTTGATGTTTTTCTTGGAGATAAGTGGCTTTTTTACTGTCTTTTTTGACTCCAGGCCATTCTCCAAAATCCTTTGCATCACTGTGCGTGCAGATCTTTCTCCTTGAAGTTCTTCATGATCCGATAAATGGTTGACTTACAATCTTACAAGCAACAGTGTCCTCGTCTATGAAGCCCTTTTGATGCAAAGAATTGATGACTGCAAGTGTTTCCTTGGAGGTAACCATGGTTAACAGAAGAAGACTACGATTTCAAGAACCACACTTTTTAAAGCAACCAGTCTGCTCTTCTAATTTCATCAGCATGACAGTGATATCAGCTGCCTTGACCTCATTAACACTTTCTCCTGAGCTTACGAGAAGATCACTGAAATTATGTTAGCAGGTAATTTTGTGGCAGGTCAGAAAAGCAGTGGAAATGCTTTTTTTGTGGAGCAGTTAATTTTCATGGCAAGGAATGACTTTGCAATTAACTGCAATTCATCTGATCCATAAAAATCAAGAGTTAAAGAGGACCTTTCACCGATTATGACATTGTGAACTAAGAATACAGACATGGAAAGCGGCGCCCGGGGATCTCACTGCACTTACTATTATCCCTGGGCGCCGCTCCGTTCTCCTGCTATTCCCTCCGGTATCTCCAGCCACTAAGTTATAGTAGGCGGAGATTTCAGTCACTAAGTTATGGTAGGCGGAGTCTGCCCTTGTTCTGCTCTAGCACTGGCCAATCGCAGCGCAGAGCTCACAGCCTGGGAGGTTATTTTCTCCCAGGCTGTGAGCTCTGCAATGCGATTGGCCAGCGCTACAGAAGAACAAGGGCAGACTCCGCCTACCATAACTTTGTGACCGGAGATAACGGAGGGCATAGCAGGAGAACAGAGCGGCGCCCGGGGATAATAGTAAGTGCAGTGAGATCCCTGGGCGCCGCTCTCCATGTCTGTATACTTAGTTCACAGTGTAATAATAGGTGAAAGGTCCTCTTTAATGCAAATTACCACCAGAAATTCTGAAGCAGAAAACCAAAATTTGTGTCCATCTCAAAACCTTTGGCCAGGACTATCTTCTTTTTGAAAAAATATAGTTTATGGGTAGAAAACAGCCAAGGATGTTAAGTGTACCCAAATAGAGGGGATTAGAATGGAAAATTTTGTGGTTAGGAAGAGGAAAAAGTATTCCCTCGACCCTCAAAAAATACCCATTTATTTGCATAAATAATCACACCCTTCAAGTCATTCAATGTGTATTTTAAAAGTGACTGAACATTGGTGGGCTCAGCGATCAGCTGTAATCTACAAGGAAACGTGGCAGCAGGTGTTGCAACTTCCCTGCAGTGCCTCCACAGGGGAAATAGAGGATTACACATTTATGAACTAATAGTGTAAGACATAGACGTACAGATCCTCCAGAGCGAGAGAGGATTTTTGTAGCCTCCCTCTGTCCGGAATTAACTCAGCATTTGTTGTAATAGGGTGTTTGAAAAAAAGGGGGGTTCCTAACCACTTTTGCTGAAAACATCTCTAGATGGAAATGAACAGCAGCGTAATGCAGGGGTGGAGGACATAACCAGACTTCGTACTGTAGCTCTGCACCTCGCATGGTGTCAACCACAGATTGCTAATAATGATAAGAGGCCGGCACATGCCTTTCCTCAGGAAATACTGTAACTCTGTAAATACTCTAATTACATTAATTTGACATATAAATACAACATAAATATAGATACTAGGGGAGGAGCTGCACCATCCAAACACGGCCATTGCCTCAGGTTTATGTATGTCTCTACGCAGGCATAGATCCCCATACAGCAGACGTCACCACGTAGAAATGGCAGCTGAGCTCCCCTGGTATTTGTCGCCTGCACAGCTCTGAGGATGTGGGATTAGTCTGCGCTTCCGCTGCGTAGGCCGAATAATGTCATCACCTGTAGTTATTAGTATTTTATATTATTATTATTTCTATCATGAAGTCATTATTTGGGCTCATTTAGACCGCCGTATGCTGTCCGCAAAAATGCGGATCCGTTTGCATTCCTATTTTTTTTGCTGATCCATAGACTTCAATGGGACCATGTCCTGATTTTCACTGACAAGTATAGGACATGTGTCATTTTTTTGCTGAGCGATGCAATGGAAGAAAAGGGCCCCATAGAAGTGAATGGGACAGTATCTAATCCGCAAAAAAACGGATCCGCATTTTTGCAGACAGCATACGGCCATCTGAATGAGCCCTTTAAAGGGGTATTCCAATCACATACAATGGGGGCATATCGCCAGAGGTGGGACACGCACCTACAACGAGAACAGAGCGGGGAGAGTTGTGGTTGGAGGACCCTGGGTTTTCCAGGATCTGGCCACCACCAAGCGCTGCTTTCATACAAGTGAATGGGAGCGCACTGCGCATGCGCAGCCTCCGCTCCCATATTAATTTCTATGGGGCTGATGGAAATAGCCGAGCCAGCCCTCGGCTATTTTCGACGGCCCCACAGAAATGAATGGAAGGCGGCTGCGCATACGCAGTGCAACCTCCTATCCTAGCAATATGCCCCCCATTATCTGTGATGGCAAAACCCCATTAATGATTGTATTATTTTATTAAACTATGATCTACATTATTATTGTTATAACATCAGTAATAAAACTAAAATGTTTACTGTACTATTTACTATCTACAATATTATTATTATCATAATTATATTTTATATTTTTTTTATTGTTGGTATTATTTAATATATTTGTTATTTATTTCTTCTTCTTGTTATTTTTTTATTAGTCTTATTTCATTTTCTTCTTCTTATTATTATTATCGTTTTTTAATTGCTGGTAATTTTAAATATGATACTTATTATTATTTCCTAATAATGTTATACATTTTTTTTATTGCTGATATTATTTAATATGACAATATTTATTATTTCCTATCATTATTATTATTATTTCTGGCATTTAATGTACTTATTATGTATGTTATTACATTATATTATTATTTTATATTATTTCTTATTATCATTATTCTTTTTATTGGTGTCATTATTTAAATACATTATTATTATTATATTCATTTTTATTAAAAATTATTATTGTTAATATCTAGCATTGTAAAGAGGGGGGTTCTCACCAATTGTACAGGGGTTTTCCAATCCACAGGAGAGGTTCCCACCTCTGGGACCAGCACCTATCTCCTAAATGTGGGTTCCCATTCTGGCTGTTTCTTTAACTCCCATAGAAGTGAATACAGAGCGGTGTGGACATCTGGGAATCTGTCACCAGCGACCTCCCTATCCAACCGCACAGACACATTGCTGTGGTTCACCTGATTAAAACACTGATCCAAGGCTTCGTTCCTGAGTTCTGATACATTTTCCTAATATGCAAATTGGTCCTTTGGTGCAATGAGGGTGTCGCCTTTTGCTCTTGTTGCACCCAATCTCCACTCATTTCTGTGGCCAGCCCCTCCATAGCTGCTTTTGTTGACGGGGCAGGCAGTGCAAAGCAGAGGGGAGAAAAGAGTGGAGCTTGGGTGCAACAAAAATAATGGTGATGCCCTCATTGCACCAAATAGCATAATTTGCATATTAGGAAAATGTATCATATTCAAGAACAGATCCGCGTCTCAAGAAAAGAAGCTCAGCTCAGGTGAACCACAGCTATGTGTCTATACAAACAGCTGGACAGGGAGGCCGCTGGTGACTGACTCCCTTTAAGAACTCATTGGACATTTAACATTTAATAGATGAATCAGCTACAGTCTCAGGACGCCATATTGTATTGTATTGCTATCAGAGGACCAGACGAGGATGAATGAGAATAAGTCGCTAAAATGCTGCAATAATAAAGCCTTTGCCAAGAACATAGAATTCAGATGGAAAATGGAATTTAATTTTCCAGAATTGTGGAAGCCACATGATCATACCTAGGCTGGTTTCACTCTCACGGATGAGAAATGTTCCAGGGCTGTTGTCCGGAGCCAGGAGTTGTCTTTCGGCATCTTTCCGAGTGATGTTATTGAAAAAGAACCTGGGCACAAAATACATGACATGTTACCTGCGGACCTGACAAGGTTCCCCGATTTGGAGACTTCCAACTAGTTAGAAGGCTCTCGGCTATCTCCAGCAGTCCAGTGGGGGGAGGGCAGTAGGCATGCTCAACCTGTCACTTCAATCAAATGGGTGGTCCCAGCAGTAAGACACCAATCAGATAGTTATTGCCTACTTTGAAATTGGCACAAACCCAGAAAGGAAATCTTTGGTGTCAAATAATTTTTTTATCTGCCCCAAACACTACATATTTTTGCTGCATATGCCTGTTTTTCATGTCCGCACTTTCCCTCCCCAGTTCTGAAGTATAATGCAGCAAAGCCAGTGGATGATCAATCACAGGGTACAGTCACATAGAAATGTAAAAAATTGGAAAGTTCTTACCAATCTTGAGGTGCCTCAACAGGTACGGTTCAACTGCATATTCTGGTGGCAATTAGCCTCTTGTATAGATAAGGCAACGGGGACCACTGACCCTAGTAAACCCTAGATTGAGGAAAGGGACAAGGAATACCCTGCCTATCTATACTAAGCACTAAGGGGCGACCCCGTTCGGATACCTGACCCTAAACCCGGGCGGTGTACCTAACAGACCCTATAAACAATTCCCGACGTGCCGCGGTTCGTCTGGGGAAGCATTAAAAAAATAGGGTATCCTCCAAAAGTTAGATGCAGAGTGTACAAAAAGTATGTACAAGATCAAACCAGTCAGGGTAAGATCCAAAGGTATGCATAGGTTGATAGGGAGGCCTCCCTGAAAGTCAGTGGACCAAAAAGTATAGGGAGAAAAATATATATCTGCGCCCCTCATCTAAAGTGCGCGCGCCCACCAGTAGGTACGGGCTGCCATATATCTATCTGCCATATATATATATAACTTTTGGAGGGTACCCTATTTTTTTTATGTTTTCCCTGACGAATTATCAGACAAAATACTTTACAGAATACAGACGAATACTTTTTGTACACTTTGTATATAACTTTTGGAGGATACCCTATTTTTTTTATGCTTCCCCAGATGAAACGTGGCACGTCGGGAATTGTTTATAGGGTCTGTTAGGGACACCGCCCGGGTTTAGGGTCAGGTATCCGGACAGGGTCACCACTTTCGGGGCGAGTGCTCTGTATAGATAGGCAGGGTATTCCTAGTCCCTTTCCTCAATCTAGGATTTACTCGGGTCAGTGGTCCCCGCTGCCTTATCTATACAAGAGGCTAATAGCCACCAGAATATGCAGTTGAACCGCACCTGTTGAGGCACCTCAAGATTGGTAAGAACTTTCCAATTTTTTACATTTCTTTGTGACTGTACCCTGTGATTGATCATCCACTGGCTCACTGGGTTCGCTGCATTATACTTCAGGGGCGTGTATAGTATGTCATTTTGATTTGCTTTTATTTTATTTTTATTGATTACTAGTAAAAATTTAGTTTTATCTCCCTTTTTTTGCCCTCTTGGGGTGCGAGTGTCATTATTAGTCTTTATTGGGAGCTCTATGTGAGAATTTACACATTTATTATCAGCGTTTATCATCTCTAAGTAAAAATTGGAAAATATTGGAAAAATTGGAAAATTACACATTTTTTTGCTGACATTTTTACTCACATTTCCAATTCCAAGCTGTTGACAAGAGTCACAAAGTTACAGGGAATGTAGCCTTCTTTGCCAGTACGTTCAGACTTTGCCAACCACCAATCTCCACTGGAACTGAGCAGAAAATATTATATTCAAGAAAATGCATTCATTTCACATATAACTTATCTCTAATTAGGCAATAAATGCAAAAGTTAAATAAAATATCGGAAACCAAAAATGTAAAAAAAAAAAAAATTTACATTCTAAAAGGAAGTGATTGGCCCAAGTTTAACAAGTCTAATCGTTTCAGTAGAATATGGACCAATATCTGGCAGAGTGTAACATGACCGGATCTTATGGCAAGATGTTTAAAACTGGTCATACAGATTAGATTAATGTCAGGTGAACTCCCTCATTGTGGCCACAGTGGCCGACTTATATGTATTGGAGCCCACAATGACAGATGTTAGGGGGAAAAAAGGATCGGGCTATTCGATTTCAAAATGCCTATCCTTTTATTCTTAAGGGAGTTAAACCACCACCAGAGGAGTCTGGTAACAGACCGCCACCAGGCATACAGGTGTGTGGAGAGGCCGGGAAACTTAGCTATTAGCCAATAGGTGTTCATCCAACATTTATCTAAAGTATAAGGTCAGCTTAAAGGGCACCTGTCAGCAGGAACAACTCTATTAAACCAACTATAATGTCTGGTAGGGTTGAATCTGCTGATTAAAATTATACCTGTCTTGTAAAAATCGGTTGCAGCGTTCCCAAGACAAAAAATAAAAAAGGCTTTCCATTCTTTATACAAATGAAAGCCTCAGGGTAACTGAGGGGTGTGGCCAGACCTGAAAAGCTGAGGAGCACTGAGGGTCTAGGCCACACCCCTTGGTGCACTGAGGCACTTACTTGTATAAAGAATAAAAGTCTTTTTTCTCAGGAAAGTCACAACCGATTTTCACAAGACAGGTATCATTTTGATTGGCAGGATCAATCCTACCAAGCAGTGCCTGGTTTATTAGGGTTTATTCAGTTATTAAATCCAGCATATTGCCTGGTAGGGTTGATTCTGGTATTTAAGTCATTTCAAAGCTAATCACCCAATCACTTGGCAGGTAAACAGGTTTGTTAGAGGGAGGGGAAAGCTGAGATTATTAATTCTTTGGAAACAAGAGAGTAATCCTGCCATAATATGGCTCCAATAAGGCTACCAAATATCAAAATACCACAGACTGTGCTTCATAACAGTACCGTAAAAGGCACACATTATACTGTCATATGGTGCTTATATAATAGTGCCATACAGACTGTGCCAAATAACATAGAAAAGTGTGGCACTAAAATGAGTAATATGGCGGGACAGTCCAGAGGTCCAGAATGTTCATAAAGAACCCCCCTGTGATAGCATCATGTCACCACTTACTCTGACAGGAGCTCCAGTTTCTCTCCTTTTTGTAATTCCAGGTCCCCATTATTTAGAGGAGTATAGTCATGCAATGCAGCAACAAATTTCTTTTCTGTGCCCAAAAGAAAGATGTCCAAGGGTTAGAAATCCAATAGAGCAATTCAGAATTCTGTGTGTAGTGAGAAGCATTTAAAGAGAACCTGTCACCTGGTTTGGAGGCACTAAAACCACCAGTGTGCCATTATGCAGCTGGGGTATAGGGTCCTCATCCTGCCCATAACAAGCCCATCTGTCTTGGCAAAGAATATTAAATGGAAATCAAAGATACTTGCACAGGACAGGTGCTTTGAAGCAAGGCGTTCCGTCAATGGCTTCACTTGGGTTTCCATCATGGTGCATTATTTTTTCTGTAACTTTGAAAAAATCTGCTAAAGAGTTGTAGGACCTTCAAGATAATATGTAAAAACCAGCACCGATGGATAAAATCTTAAGTGCGTTATTGCATATAGCTTACGCGTTTCAAGTCAAATGCCTCTTAGTCACAGAAATTGGTGGTGGATTTTACATATTACTTTAGATGACCTTCCTGGCATGCTGGTTCTCAAGCAGTCCGGGCACCTTTGTTCTTACGCCTAGACATCGACATGGTTGGTGGTTGAGCATCTTCGCATGGTTGGGCCTATTTCTATATGTACAAACTTGTAGTAGTAGAATGTCTAAATTTAGGAGTTTGTGAAAATTTTGGAAACTGTAGAAAAATTTTAAAAATTGTGCACATGGCATGATGTTTTCGGTGCAACTCGCTAGGCATGTGAGACATGTTAGTCTGTCTCATGGCTGTTCATATACAGTAATATGGTCTATATTAATTTGGCTAATTTTACGACTCGTCTTAGACATTATTATCAACACTTTTCAAAACTGTTGTAGGTGTAAAAAGTGTCACATTGAGCACACAAAGCACTATATAACTTGGGTTAATAAATATGTTCCTGAAGATAAAAATTTGGGAAACCATTGTTAAGTATAAAAAGCATCTCTCACCTTTTTGTGAACTTCTGCCTTGTACGGCCAAATGCTGAGGTCGTGGAGTTGGAACCTAGAGTCAGAATGAAGTACACGATTATTTGGACTTCAGGTAAAAAACTAGAGAAGGCCACACCTGTACCATTTCTAATGGAAGCAATGAAGATGGGTGGACAATGGACACTAGTATGGAAATTATTGCTATGCCAGAACATCATGATACAGAAATACTAAGACCATCTATATACATGACTTACTATTGGAGGATGAGAAGGTTTGTAAAACTGTCCAGCTGGAGAACTCTGATTATGATGTTCATTTTTCTTCCAGAAGATCTTTTTACTGCCGACCACCCCCATCCTTGAAGCAAAAGAAAACATATAATGGCAAAGCACAACTCCAGTCAGATGTTAAAATTATTATGTTTGCTTGAGATCTCTTGACCTACACCTATCATTATGGTTGTGTCCATCTAACCTAAGCTTTACAGCAACGCCATCGACACAAGAAACCTCAGAACATCAGGACATGATCTACTACCTTCTGTAGAAGAATGTAAAGGACTGCTCTGTGAGCAGAAAATGACCTATTGACTTCTACTGGAGAGTGTTGTGTGCATGCTTAGTGACATATGCATAGGCTACTGAGCAGGAGAAGAAGTTGAGCTGTGACTATCTCCTATTGTCAGTGGCGGATAATGTGTTATTGGCTTTGAGCTTTATAATAGAAGTGCTACCTCTCCTTGTAATCCTGCCTGTGGTAATGAGATGACTGAGAAGTGATCTCTACAGAAAAGGAAGTTTCAGTCTATTATGAGACTTAGTGGCCAGTGTGTACAGGCTAGCGGACTGTGAAGTTTGACAAACTCTTGTGAACTATGGGCTTCACCAGCACTTTGGGAATTCTCCAAAGTATGTCACCACCCTAATTAATGTCTACAGGGCAATGTCGTGCTGCTGTCAGTATAGCCTTGCTAGCTTGATGGGAGATTGAACAACTGGGCCTATCAAACGTTTGTGGACTGTTTCACAGATCAAGTGACCCTTTGGTCATATAATTATAATAATTGTCGGACAAATAGCTTCTGTATGACTTCTGATCTTCCCATACGCATACACACTCAGCTTGGTCAAGTGGGGAGAGTAGAGCAAGCAACTGCTAGACTCCTCTGGCGGCTTATCTACAGTGGAGAACAATGGATTGGACATGATGAAATGAATTGTTTGTCAAGGGATAGTTGGCACACCCCCATACACATAAGCTAGTCAGCTGACCCCACCAAACTCATCAGGTTCAACTTTACTGTCATGTATGGACTCCTTAAAACCAAATGATGCACGCACATGCATCCAAAGTGTGCTAATCAACATAAAGGGGTTGTTTTATCAAGGCAACATGCCACCTAGATGTCATAGAAAGGGATTCCCTACTCATAATTCTCCTTATTGAGTCAGAACAGAGAGTGTTCATTTCATGGTAGCATACTGTATATGGTAATACCTATCTTTCCTGGTGACAAAGGTTGACTGTGTGTGATATCTATGATCCAAACCCAGGGGTGACTGTGTTTGGAGAAGACTGTCTTTATGACACAACCCTTTATTCTTTATAGGGAGATAAGCCATGCAAGGATTTTCAACAGGTTATTCCCCTCTTCCTTACGTGTAGGGTACCTCTCCAAGTATTTAGGGCTGCTGCTCAAGGGATCTCCATCAAGAACCTCAACTACCCCTCCATACCACCTCTTAGGGGTAACACTAACCACCTCCCTTGCCAATTATCCTATGGCTGATGAATCCAGTCCATTGCCAGTTGGGAACGCTTTTTCTGGTATGGTCAATTGCATTTCTTCATGAAACTTTTGGCCTAACCTGTCACACTTTTCTGCAGTATTACATTGTGGTTGCATTTTCTATGGTTCTGAATTCTAGCCATCAATCTATATTATCAGTCACTTAAGGCTGAAAACACTCTGATCACTATGTTCTTCGTCAAGTTCAAGATCAGAGATTTACCGTTATCACCTTATCTTCTATATATACATTTCTGGTAAACTTCCAAAAACTTTTCATGCATAGTTCTCAACATGAACAACATTACTGATTTACCTATACATATAATTATTCTCCATAGATGAACAGTACATATAAATATAATAATATCTTAGAAGGGGACATGTTCTCCAACTCTCAGCAGCCTGGACATTCCCTTTCCTGATTGCAGGTTCCTAGTAAATTTTAAGAGACCTCCTCATTTCCCTGTATGGAGGAATACAGTAAATAGAAGGTGGAGAGTAGTTAAGATGAGGGGAGAAGAGGAGAGAGGAAGGGATGGGAGAAGAGGATGGAGCAAAGAGGAGCGGAACAGAGAGTGGGGAGACGGCAGGAGGGGAAAGGAGAGGAAGGGAGAGGGGACAAGGAGGGAAGAGAGGAAATGAGAGGATGGGAGAAGATGAGAGAGGTGAGAGTAGGGGAGAAGAGGAGGGAATGGGAGAAGAGAGTGAAGTAAAGAGGAGAGGAGAAGAGAGTAGGGAGAGGGCAGGAGGAGAGAGGAGAGGAAGGGAGAGGCGACAAGGGGGAAGAGATGAAAGGAGAGGATTAGATAGGTAAGAGTAGGGGAGAAGAGGGGTGAGGAAGTGATGGGAGAAGTTGGTGGAGCAAAGAGGAGAGGAGAAGAGAGTGGGGAGAGGAGAGAAGAAAAGGGAAGAAGAGAAGATGGGAGAAGATCAGAGAGTAGGGGAAAAGAGGAGAGAGGAGGGGAGATGAGGTAAGAAGAGAAGAGGGGTGAGAAAAGCGAAAAGGAGGAGAGGACAAGAGGGGAGAAGAAGGGAGAGAAGAGCAGAGAGGATGGGAGAGAAGAGGGTTGGATAAGATGGGTGGGAAGAGTAGAGAAAAGGAGGAGAGGAGGGAAGAGTAGGGGAGGGGAGAGGAGGAGAGCAAGGGAGAGTTGGGAGAGGACAGGAGGAGTAAGGAGAGGAAGGGAGATGAGATGAGAAGAGCTGAGAGGAGGGGTTGGGAGAGGAGGGTAGAAGGGGGTGCAGTTGCAGAATATCTCTGAATGTGTCTGTGAGACTGCATTCTGTGAGAGATGAGGGGGTAATAAGAAGCTACTGTAGGCTCCCACTAGGTAAATGTGGGCACTACACAAGGGTCAATTGGGCCACGTTGTCCTCCACCTCCTGTGGAACAGTGGCATTGCACTTTACACTCCATTTTAATGCATATTGTTATGTTTCATGTGTATTTTCCCTGTGTATTTGTGTATCAGGCCTGTTAGGGTGTAGTTCCTCCTCCTAGGCAGTAGAGGGAGATAGGGAACCCCCTAATATAAATAGTCAGGTCCTGTTCAGGGAGAGGAGTGTAAAGTCAGAAGTAGTGTGGACTTTAGCTAGGCAACAGATGAAGGGAGCTTCTGACATGTAGCTGGACAGTCTAGCCTTCTAGTGTAGTCCAGGGACTAGTAAGTGCACACTAGCCAGCCTGAGGATCCTGAGCCAGAGTTAGCTCAGAAGATTGACACAAGGAGAAGGGTTTGCCTCCTGAGAGAAGCCAAGTTCCCACCAAGCAGAGCGGAGCCAGAATGACAGCTAGACAAGAGAGCTGAAGGGCAGAAGGATTTACCCAAAGCAAGGATATATACCTGAGGAAGTTTTCTACCAAGGATAAAGCCAGCATTAGGGCATACGGGCCTTGGGACTGAGACAGCCAGGAGTTCTGAGGAATAGTGCACAGGATTTCTGAGGAAAAGTGCAGCCTGGTCTGTAAGTGTTCTTACCCTCTGTGTATTTTGCAAGCACATTGTACCTGCCATTATTGTGAAAGCCTGCTTATACCTGCTACTGTCACATGGAACTTTACCAAAGACTGTATAAAGTTAACTCTTTCGAGTAAAAGGAAGTTTTCGTTCACCACAACAACGTGTTCCTCACTTATTCCCACTACCAATCGGTGTGCCACCGTCACAGGCACTGGCGTCACAAATCTTAAAGGGACCTTGCTCCAGGCACAATAAACACCTGCAACATCCAGGGCACCTCATCCACCATCAGGCCTGGTCCCTATATACAGAGAGTGCCCCAGAGGACCCCTGTGCCAGCCTCTCCATCACTGCTGTACGCCTGCCCAGGGTCCCCCAACAAACTGTGAGTAACCCAGAGCAACCCTCGTATGCCTAATAACCGTGACCTCACATCGCGATACCCTGCAGGTCTGCGTACTGCACTACTACCTGTACAGTGCTTGTATATCTGCTCTAGGACATGCAGAGGGCGTTATAGATGCATTGGTCATGTGATAATTCAGGACACGTACAACCAGTAAAGACTATTCGCATGCACCAGGTATATTTAGGAATGGGAAAGAAGGATATTGGGAAGGTTTAGAGCAGGGTGACCCCAGTGGGCATTGTGATAGCTCCTTCTAGTGGTTGTCACCCAAAATACTTTGCCCTCTCAAGTGGCCAGGATGACTCTGACAGCTGAATATGACAGAGGACAAGCAGTTATATCTGTAGGAATGTGTTAGTAATATTATTATTATTAGTATTAGTATTATTACCTTGGTAACATTATATTCTTTAAAACTAAGGATATTATGTGATGATTTTACATCTTCTCATATAGTCACATACTCATACTCTGCTCTGCACTATTTACAGGCAATTAAGGTCAGTATTTCCTGGTGATCGGCGTGGAAGCGCTGCTATGTCTAATGGATCCGGCCACATCTTCTAATCTTGCTCTACTTATGAAAATAATGATTAAAAACAAGAGACAAATCATATATTGAATATTCAATAGAGGTCAAGTAACCATAATGGTTGTAGCTGCTGCATCATGCACTTGGAGCCTGTGGGGAGACACAAAGAGTCTCCACATACAGTACTGCCATATGATCGAAAGAGCACCCCACATACTGCCATATAATGCACAGAGCACTCTGCATACCGCCATATAGTGCATGGAGCATGCTGCATACAGCCATAGGATGCATGGAGCGCTACGCATACTGCCATATAATGAACAGAACTCTCTGTACACTACCAAACAGTCCACTGAGCATGCTGCACACAGACATATGATGTACAGAACTGTACAGCTGTATACTGCTTTATGGTACACAGAGCACCCTGCATACTGCCATGTGATCTGCATACTGCCATGTGATGCACAGAACACTTTGTATACCACCATATGGTGTACAGAGCACTCTGCATACCGTCATGGAGTGCACAGAGCATTCCGTTTGAGTCACATTTTTGTAAGAACCGTTTAGTGATGTGATAAAAAGAACTGTTTAGTGATATATAAAAATATCACATGATCTACCCCATTAGGTGAACGCTGTAAAAAATAAATAAAATCATGACAGAGCAGCTATTTTTTTTTCGTCACCAAATAAAAACGTCAACATCATTTTGCAAAAATCATTTTGCAAAAAAAATGCTCTCACACAAGACCATTGCCAGATAAAAATAAAATAAAAATATGGCTTTCAGAAAATGGTGACACAAATACATGATTTAAAAAATATATATTTTATTGTGTTTTTATTAAAGTGATAAAACATAAAAGAAACAATATCAAATTGGTATCTCTGTAATCGTACTGACCAGCAGAATTATTATAACATGTCATTTTTCCTGCACGGTGTATGCCAAAGTAACAAAACCCAAAAAGGCAGTGACAGAATTGCGGCCTTTTATTTAGCCCGCTTCCTAAAAAGCGAAATAAAGAGCGATCAAAACATTTATGTACCCCAAAATAGAACCAATGGTAATAGTAACTCATACTGCAAAAAATAAGCCCTTACACAGCTCCATCAAGAGAAAATAAAAAAAACATGTGGTTCTCCGAAAATAGCTGTACTGGTATCTCAAGGGCTGTTCAAAAGCAACAGGATACCCGTAAAACAATCCATCAAAAACCAAAAGGTGGTCTTTCCCTCCTGAAAACTGCAGCATACCCAAACAGCAGTTTATGGCCGCATTTGTAGCATTTCAGTATGCAGTAACCGCCTAACAATTTAGGAGGTGAGGTATGAGTCTCAGTTAGCAGAGCATATATTGAGTATTGAAATGTCATATCTGGGGAAAACCTTCAATTTTCATTTTGCTCACTTCAATTGATAAATAATGTTAGGGGTGTGTTTTCTAAAACAGGGTCACTTATTGGTGGTTTCCACTTTATTGGTACCACAGGGTCTCTGGAAATGTGATATAGCACCCGCAAGCCATTCCAACATAATCCTCACTCCAAAAGCCTTATGGCGCTCCTTCCCTTCTGAGCTCTGCCATGTGCCCATACAGCAGTTTATGTCTACAATTATGAAATTTCCGTACCTGCCTAAAGATTTAAATGGTGTAAGTCTCTTACCGGGGTGCACAATGTACTCGGTACTGAAATGCATATGTTGAAAAGCTGCAATTTTATTTTGCACGGTCCATTGCACATTACTTTCTGCAAAATACCTGTGGCGTCAAAATGCTCACTCCATTCATCAATAAATACCTTCAGGGGTGGAGTTTACAAAATGGGGTAACTTCTCAGGGTCTCCATTTATTATTTCCCCCCCAGAGCCTCTACAGTTGTTGGTGTAAATCACCACATTGGGCCTCAAATGCACATGGGCCTCTTTTACTCCTGAATCCTGTAGTATGTCCAGGCAAAAGATTAGGGCCACATGTAGGGTGTTTCTACAACCAGGAAGCACAGCATAATAACAAGAAGCCTTACTTTCCGCACTGGCACATGCTGGGCACAACATATTGGGCACTGAAATGTTATATCTGAGGAAAAATTGCAATTTTCACTTTGCACCACCTGTGGGGTCAAAAGGCTCACTACACCCTTTGTAAATTATGTGAGGGGTGTGGTTTCTAAAATGGGGTCACTTCTTGGGGTTTTTTTTTTTTTACTTCACCTCAGACCCGCTCCAGTTGTTGGCTCTACAGTGTGCCCAAACAACAGTTTAAGACCACATAGAGGATATTATTATACTCAGGAAAGTTAAGTAACACATTTGGGGCGCTTCTTCTCCTATTACCACTTGTGAAATTGAAACATTTGAGGTTAAACCTACATATAATTAAAATACAATGTCATTTTTCATTTCATGTCCCAATTTAAAAAAATTCTATGAAACAACTGTGGGGTTAAGCCAATATAACCGCTAGGTGAATTCCTTGAAGGGCTTAGTTTCCACAATTGATTCAATTTTTGTGGGCTTCCACCATAGAGGTACTTCAGGGGCTCTGCAAATGTGACATGGCACTCAAGAACAGTTTCAGAGGAATCTGCTCTCCAGAAGCCAAATGGCGCTCCTTCCTTTCTGAGCCCTGAAGTGTGCCCATACAGTGTGCAGTTTACAGCCACATATGGAGTGTTGCTGTATTCAGTAAAAATGCATAGCAAATTGAGAACAAAAAATCTGGAGTTTAGGCTACTTTCACATTAGCGTTTTTCTTTTCCGGCATAGAGTTCCGTCACAGGGGCTCTATACCGAAAAAGAACTGATCAGGCATATCCCCATGCATTCTGAATGGAGAGTAATCCGTTCAGGATGCATCAGGATGTCTTCAGTTCAGTCATTTTGACTGATCTGGCAAAAGATTAAACCGTAGCATGCTACGGTTTTATCTCCGGCGGGAAAAAACTGAAAACTTGCCTGAATGCCGGATCTGGCATTTTTTTCCATAGGAATGTATTAGTGCCGGATCTGGCATTCAAAATACCCGAATGCTGGATCTGTCCTTCCGGTCTGTTTTTCCGTATGGAATATACAGTATACAGTAATTAAATAGATAAAATTGGGCTGGGCATAACATTTTCAATAGATGGTTCAGCAAAAAACGGAACGGAAACGGAAGACATACGGATGCATTTCCGTATGTGTTCCGTTTTTTTGCTGACCCATTGACTTGAATGGAGCCACGGAACGTGATTTGCGGGCAATAATAGGACATGTTCTATCTTTAAACGGAACGGAAAAACTGAAATATGGAAACAGAATGCACACGACCGTTTTTTTTTACCGTTTACTGGCCGTTTTTTGCGTTCCGTATATATGGAACCATTCATTTCAATGGTTCCTCCAAAAAAACGGAATGTACTCTGTATGCATTCCGTTTCCGTATTTCCGTTTTTCCGTTCCATTTAGGGTCCATTCACACGTCCGTTGTTTCTTTCCTGATCTGTTCCGTTTTTTGCGGAACAGATCTGGACCAGATCTGGACCCATTCATTTTCAATGGGTCCTGAAAAAAAATCGGACAGCACAATGTCTGATATTTTTTCAGGACCCATTGAAAATTAATGGGTCCAGATCTGGTCCAGATCTGTTCCGCAAAAAACGGAACAGATCAGGAAAGAAACAACGGACGTGTGAATGGACCCTTAAAGATAGAACATGTCCTATTATTGCCCGCAAATCACGTTCTGTGGCTCTATTCAAGTCAATGGGTCAGCAAAAAAAACGGAACACATACGGAAATGCATCCGTATGTCTTCCGTTTCCGTTCCGTTTTTTGCTGAACCATCTATTGAAAATGTTATGCCCAGCCCAATTTTATCTATGTAATTACTGTATACTGTATATTCCATACGGAGTACATTCCGTTTTTTTTTGAGGAACCATTGAAATGAATGGTTCCGTATACGGACCGTATACGGAACGCAAAAAACGGCCAGTAAATGGGGAAAAAAACGGTTGTGTGCAGGAGGCCTAAGCAACATTTTATTAGAAAAAATACAGCAGTTTAAGACCACATGGTAAGGCCTCTTTCACACTACAGTATGTTGAATTCAGTGTTTTGCGTTCCGTTTTTAACGGATCCGTTGTTCCGTTTTTTGCTTCCGTTGTGTTTCCGTTTCCGTTCCGTTTTTCCGTATGGCATATACACTATACAGTAATTACATGGAAAAAATTGGGCTGGGCATAACATTTTCAATAGATGGTTCCGCAAAAAACGGAACGGATACGGAAGACATACGGATGCATTTCCGTATGTGTTCCGTTTTCTTTTGCGGACCCATTGACTTGAATGGAGCCACGGACCGTGATTTGTGGCCAAATAGAGGACATGTTCTATCTTTCAACGGAACGGAAAAACGGAAATACGGAAACGTAATGCATACGGAACACATTCAGGTTTTTTTTGCGGAACCATTGAAATGAATGGTTCTGTATACGGACTGTATACGGAACGCAAAAAACGGACCGCAAAACGAAAAAAAAAAACGGTAGTGTGAAAGAGGCCTAAACTACAGGATCAGGGTCATAAATTGCTGTTAACTCTTGCTGTGTGTTTTTACCGTGAATTCTGAAATCTGGGAATAAGATAAGCTTAACACAGTCTAAATGAATAAAAAAAAGTTTACGAACAGTGATAAAGACATATACAGACAGACAAATCACATACATACACAGTACAAACCCTCTGACTTGTATTCACTGGGCAGGCTCCTGTCAGCTGCTCGGGCAGGCACAGGCACATAAACCTTGTAACACACTTTGTTATAGGAAAAACTGATTACAATGGAAATTCAGCAAAAATTCATTTTGCTTTAATTCCAGTGGAACATATAAAGGGTTAACAAAGTTTCTAAAATCGATTTTGAAACACTTGGGTGTAGTTTCTAAAATGGGGTCATTTATAGGTGGTTTCAATTATGTGAGCTTTTCAAAGTCATTTCAGAACTAAATTGGTTCTTTAAAAAAGTCGCTTTTGGAAATTTTCTTGAAAATTTGAAAAAAGCTGATACTAACATTATAAGCCTTCTAACATTCTAAAAAAAATAAAATTACAGTTAGAAAATAATGACAACATTAAATAGACCTATGGTAACTATTTTACCGGGTATCACTATGTCTTAAAAGCAGAGAAATGTAAATTTAGAAAATTGCAATTTTTAAAAAATGTTCAGCAAATTTGGGATTTTTTTGATAAATAAAGGTATTTATATCGGCTAAATTTTACCACTAAGATGAAGTATAATATTTTATAAAAAAATAAAAAATTTAATTATCGCTCGGAAAGACCATTCCAAAGTTATTACCACATAAAATTATATGTGAGATGTGCAAAATTCAGCTGGGTCCTGCAGGTGAAAACTGGTTGTGTCTGGAAGGGGTTAACATACTACAAAGAGCCACCATCACTACATTTCTTTGTACAAAAAGGATACAGTAAAAAAATAACAGTAATAATAATATGATGCCCAAATTGAGCCCTTAAATAGTCCCCAAACAAAGCTATCGTTATAGTGCCCAAATAATGCTGCCATACAGTGTCCAAGTAACAGTGCTCTCCAGTGTCTCCACAATACTACCACAAAGCAGCTATATAACAGAGGCATACAGTGCGCAAATAATACCTGTATTTGGAGTTTCATTAAGGCCTCCTGCACACGACAGTTTTTTTTCACGGTCCGCAAAAACGGGGTCCGTGGGTCCGTGATCCGTGACCGTTTTTTCGTCCGTGGGTCTTCCTTGATTTTTGGAGGATCCACGGACATGAAAAAAAAGTCGTTTTGGTGTCCGCCTGGCCGTGTGGAGCCAAACGGATCCGTCCTGAATTACAATGCAAGTCAATGGGGACGGATCCGTTTGATGTTGACACAATATGGTGCCATTTCAAACGGATCCGTCCCCATTGACTTTCAATGTAAAGTCTGGAGTTCTTTTATACCATCGGATTGGAGTTTTCTCCAATCCGATGGTATATTTTAACTTGAAGCGTCCCCATCACCATGGGAACGCCTCTATGTTAGAATATACTGTCGGATATGAGCTACTTCGTGAACCTCAGATCCGACAGTATATTCTAACACAGAGGTGTTCCCATGGTGATGGGGACACTTCAGGTTAGAATACACTACAAACTTTGTACAAGACTGCCCCCTGCTGCCTGGCAGCACCCGATCTCTTACAGGGGGATATGATAGCACAATTAACCCCTTCAGGTGCGGCACCTAAAGGGGTTAATTGTACTATCATATTCCCCTGTAAGAGATCAGGGCTGCCAGGCAGCAGGGGGCAGACCCCCCCCTCCCCAGATTGAATATCGTTGGTGGCACAGTGTGCGCCCCCCATCGGGCCCCCCCTTCCTCCCTCTAATGTTAGAAATCGTTGGTGGCACAGTGTGCGCCCACCATCGCCCCCCCCCTCCCTCCCTCTATTGTAATAAATCGCTGGTGGCACAGTGTGCGCCCACCATCGCCCCCCCTCCCTCCCTCTATTGTATTAAATCGTTGGTGGCACAGTGTGCCAACCACCATCGGCCCCCCCACTCCCTCTATAGCAGTAACAACATTGGTGGCAGTGTGCGGCCTCCCATTCCCCCCCCATCATTGGTGGCAGCGGAGTTCCGATCGGAGTCCCAGTTTAATCGCTGGGGCTCTGATCGGTAACCATGGCAACCAGGACGCTACTGCAGTCCTGGTTGCCATGGTTACTTAGCAATAGTACAACAGTAGAAGATTCATACTTACCTGCTTGCTGCTGCGATGTCTGTGTCCGGCCGGGAGCTCCTCCTACTGGTAAGTGACAGGTCTGTGCGGCGCATTGCTAAAGAACTGTCACTTACCAGTAGGAGGAGCTCCCGGCCGTTCACAGACATCGCAGCAGCAAGCAGGTAAGTATGAATCTTCTACTGTTGTACTATTGCTAAGTAACCATGGCAACCAGGGCTGCAGTAGCTTCCTGGTTGCCATGGTTACCGATCGGAGCCCCAGCGATTAAACTGGGACTCCGATCGGAACTCCGCTGCCACCAATGATGGGGGGGGGGGAATGGGAGGCCGCACACTGCCACCAATGTTGTTACTGCTATAGAGGGAGGGGGGCCGATGGGGGGTGCACACTGTGCCACCAACGATTTATTACAATAGAGGGAGGGAGGGGGGGCGATGGTGGGCGCACACTGTGCCACCAACGATTTATTACAATAGAGGGAGGGAGGGGGGGCGATGGTGGGCGCACACTGTGCCACCAACGATATTCAAACTGGGGAGGGGTGGGGGGACTGCCCCCTGCTGCCTGGCAGCCCTGATCTCTTACAGGGGAATATGATAGTACAATTAACCCCTTTAGGTGCCGCACCTGAAGGGGTTAATTGTGCTATCATATCCCCCTGTAAGAGATCGGGTGCTGCCAGGCAGCAGGGGGCAGTCTTGTACAAAGTTTGTAGTGTATTCTAACTAGAAGCGTCCCCATCACCATGGGAACGCTTCTGTGTTAGAATATACTGTCGGAAATGAGTTTTCACGAAGTGAAAACTTAGATCAGAAAAAGCTTTTATGCAGACGGATCTTCGGATCCGTCTGTATGAAAGCAACCTACGGCCACGGATCACGGACACGGATGCCAATCTTGTGTGCATCCGTGTTCTTTCACGGACCCATTGACTTGAATGGGTCCGTGAACCGTTGTCCGTCAAAAAAATAGGACAGGTCATATTTTTTTGACGGACAGGATACACGGATCACGGCCTCGGCTGCAAAACGGTGCATTTTCCGATTTTTCCACGGACCCATTGAAAGTCAATGGGTCCGCGAAAAAAAACGGAAAACGGGACAACGGCCACGGGTGCACACAACGGTCGTGTGCAGGACGCCTAACAGTGACTATTCCAACTATGCACTTCTCAATGAATGGAGCTGCGGATAATTATAGGGAACGCAGGCGTATTAGTCAAACCTGGGTCCTGGTGCCTGGCAGCACCATCATATTAGCTTTTAAGTAGTGATGAGCAGCAGGGGCAATATTCGAATTCGCGATATTTCACGAATATTTGGGCGAATATTCGCCATATATTCGAGAATTCCCGAATTCATGATCTCCAGGCATTATTTTCTTGATTGCGAAAATTCGCATGCACTGGTATTTTCCCAAAAATCGAATATTCACAATTACGAATATATTTTGCGATATTCGAAATATTCGCAAATTCTCGAAGTGCCGATATTCGCGATTAAAATTCGCAATTCGAATATTCGTGATCAACACTATTTTTAAGGACATGTATACAAATAAGAGTCCCATAATAGCCCCAAACAATGCCATCATACACTGCCTGAACAATGCCATCATACACTGCCTGAACAATGCCATCATACACTGCCTGAACAATGCCATCATACAGTGCCCAAACAATGCCATCATACACTGCCTGAACAATGCCATCATACAGTGCCCAAACAATGCCATCATACAGTGCCCAAACAATGCCATCATACAGTGCCCAAACAATGCCATCATACACTGCCTGAACAATGCCATCATACACTGCCTGAACAATGCCATCATACAGTGCCCAAACAATGCCATCATACAGTGCCCAAAGAATGCCATCATACACTGCCTGAACAATGCCATCATACAGTGCCCAAAGAATGCCATCATACAGTGCCCAAAGAATTCCATCATACAGTGCCCAAACAATGCCATCATACACTGCCTGAACAATGCCATCATACAGTGCCCAAAGAATGCCATCATACAGTGCCTGAACAATGCCATCATACAGTGCCCAAACAATTCCATCATACAGTGCCCACACAATTCCATCATACAGTGCCCAAACAATGCCATCATACAGTGCCCAAAGAATGCCATCATACAGTGCCTGAACAATGCCATCATACAGTGCCCAAACAATGCCATCATACAGTGCCCAAACAATGTCATCATATAGTGCCCAAACAATTTCGAAAAAAAGAGAAAAAAAAAGCACGGCTCGCACATCCCCATGCTATGCATTGATCTACTGTACAATTGCTTCTCAGCACAATTCATATCGCTTCTCAGCGTGAATAATAGTATACCAAACCCTAATCTACATAGGGTACACAAGGTATTAGTATATGTTATGTATGGTATATGGGGATATCTACTCTAAATTGGTGTAGCGCCACGTGGCGACCACCACCACTGCAGCACCACGCCAGCAGGCAGGAGACTGCATAAGGTTAATAAATTCCTACCAGTTCTCAGTTGGAGTTCCTGAGAGCACATGGAAAGGTGAGTTTCTGACATCTGTTGACACGGTGCGGTACTGCATGGTTGCTATTGTTGCTGTGGTGCTGTGCTGGCGGGTTGGTGGGATCCAGTTGCCAGGGTGGCTTTGTCTAGCAGCAGGGATGCTGTTTGACTGCTGGGACCCGCAGCATGCTAGTGCAGTGTAGTGGGGCATCCAATTAGAGTAGGTCCACCCAGCCCCTGCAGGAGGTTGGGTGAGGATCCAGGATATTCAGTTTGAGAGTTAGAGTTTGTGAAGAAAGAAAGCTGTGACTTGAGCTCCCTCTTCTTAGGCCCATAAAGCTACACAGACTCAATGATCTCTGCATCATTTACAGAGGAAAAGAAAGAGTAAGACAAATGAGATAACTGGAGAACTGCATGGCCAAACACTAGAGTCAGTAAGGCAACCTGCTACTAAAGCTGTTAAGACTTTACTGCTGTGAGGGACACCGTTCAGACACCCTTCATACTTGGATATGACTTGGCCAGTCATATCACTAAAACCCTGTGACATTGCTGCCACCACTGCAAGGGTACGATTACCTGCCATAGATTCTGCAGGAAGAGACTTGACACAGATAGAGAGTAAAGAGGACCATTACTCCCATCCTGATTCCTTGTTTAAATCCATACATCGTTATCTGGGAAGAATTGCACTGTGTATGGTTGGAACTGTCTTTTGCTATCACTGGATGTATTACAGCTCCTATTTTGCTCTGCAGTAAAGAGAAATATTTATTCTGTTAAATCTAGCCTGGTTACTGACTCCTGTACCATACGCCGACCATTGCACTATACACTCCCGGCCTTGCACCTATACAAATGCCTAACATCAAAGGCACCCAAGCTACCATCAGGCAAAAGCCCCAGAATCAGGATGTGCACTGAGCTCCTAAAGACGTAGGAATTACCCCAGAAAGACAACAACCCCCATAAGTCACTATCTCCACTGAACAGTTTCATTATCTCAAAAAAAAGGGCGACAAGCTCAGGGAAATCTGAAAACCAGGATGTTTTCTGCTAAAAATACAAACTGCCAACTCCAGTCTGATGTATGACAACGGAGCGAGGCGCAGATGTAGCGCAGTGGAAATTGACTGGAAGGGGGAAGTGTCCAGGCAAGTTAGGGTTAATGTGGTTAGGAAAGGGGGAGTGTTTCTGGGGAGGGTCTGTGGGGGTGGCAGGGAGTTCGCGCGCCGTATTTAGGCTAGGGTTAGGGGCTAGGGTTAGTGTCCGTTGCGCCTAGGCGAGTTGCCCACCCACCCGCCCTGTTTTAAGTTGTTTCGGGGGGACTTTTTTCATGTCATAGCAGGGGGCAGGTTAACGGGGGGTCCTGGAAGGCAATTCTACGTTTTATTAGGTGCATGACACGTTGGAGCGTGCATCTTATGTGGTTTGGTAAGCTGAAAGCTGGGGGGCTCCTGTTGGGCTAAAAGGCCTACAGGGGTAGAGGAAGATATGGATTTTGGAGGATTCGGTGCCCTTGGGTCGGAGAGTGCGGCCGAGGGTAAAAGGATAAGATGTGAGGAGTGAAGATAGCAGCTTCCTTGGGTTGCCTTCTAGGATCCTTCTGCAAAGGGATTGTTGGGACATTGTACTGTTGATGTTTGCATATATGTATATCTCATGTTTGCATTATAATAATGTTGGATAAAATATTGTTATTTAATAAACGGCTGCTATGGCCTTTCCACCAAGAATTCAGGTTTTGTGTGCTTACTGGGGGTAGGGGGGGAGTGGTTGGTGGGAAGGGTCTGGAATGATCTTACCTCCTTAAGTCATAGGTCTCAGAATCCAACCACAACATGGCTATGACAAACAGGCTCCATCAAATCAAAAAATCTCCAGAAAACAGAAATTTATACATAAAATAATGGACAGGATAAATGGAGAGAAGAGAAAAACATCTGATTAAGGGCCCATGCACACGGCCGTTGTGCGGCCGTTCCGGGCATTGGGGACCGCAATTTGCGGTCCCCAATGCACGGGCAACATCCGTGCGGCGGCCAGAACGGATCGAGACCCATTCAACTGAATTGGTCTGTGATCCGTCCGCACCGTCAAAAAATAGAACATGTTCTATTTTTTTGCGGTGCGGAGGCACGGACAGAAACACCACTCTGTAGTGCTTCCGTGGGCTTCCGATCTGTGCTTCCTCTCCACACCGCACCACATCTCCCGGATTGCGGACCAATTCAAGTGAATGGGTCCTCATCCGTAATACTGGGAGCACACGGCCGGTGTCCGCATATTGCAGACCCGCTGTTTGCATGAGCCCTAACTGAAATACTAAATATGTCATGTACTGCATCTAATGTACCATTTGAAATCTTGCTTATGTTGGGTGCACTACACAGCAGTTAACTCGAGTCCCAGTGCCATACGTGTATGGCGTAAGGGAGGGATTAAAAGATGGATCTAACGTCTAAGCGTAGTGGGCGCCATAGTCGCTGACACCCGAAGCTAATGTCTGTATTTGGATAGATATCCATTAAAAGTTGCAAACTAAAGAGCGCATGTTATAGTCACTTAGGGTGACTTCAAAAAAGTTTTAAAAAAAAAGTTTTAAAAAATATATAAAAAAATATATAAAAATTCTAATCAACCCTTTTCCCCAGAATAAAGAAAAATTACCAGTATTGCTGTGTCCAAAAACGCCTATGCATTGAACGATGTAATTGAAAAAAACTGAAAATGGTCGGTTCGCTGTATTTTTGTTTCTTCACCTCCAAAATTAAATAAAAAACAAAGTGATCAAAAAGTCATACAACCTTAAAATGGTATCCTTAAGAAGTATAGATCGCATCACAAAAACTAGCCCTCACATAGCTCTGCTTTTATTTGTTTTTAGGTATTAAAACACCAGAAAAACTATATAAATGTGATATCACTGTAATTGTACTGACTTGGAGAATGAAGGTTATGGGTCCGCTTTACCACACAGGGAATGCCAAAACCCATAAAACTGTGGTGTACTTGTATTTTTTTTTTCCCAATCTCACTCCGTTTGGAATTTTTTTCTATGCAAAAGTAAATTACAAAGTACACCTTCTCCTGCAGAAAAAAAAAAAAGTTATGGCTCATCTAAGAATAAAAGAGCAATTCTGCCATAAAAAAAAAAAAAAGTGTTACAGCGTTCACCATACAGGATAATTTACATGATATTTGTGTAGTGCGCGTCATTATGGATGCGGCGATACCAAACATGTGGGGGACATTTTAGTTTTGCAATTTAGTTAATCGAAAAGTGTATTTTCAATGGAAAATTTATTTTACTAGAATTTGTATTTATAAAAAAAAAAGCGCCGGTCCAGCCTAAAGTCCCTTAGTGACCTCTGTAGAAAGGTGTATGGGTGGTCACGAAGGGGTTAATTGTCCTTCCACATGTGTGCACCTGAGACAGGGGGTGTATGTATTGTGTATATATGTTCTTAATTACACTTCCACATGTGTAAACCTGAGATGGAAGGGTGGGCACTATATAATACCTCCTGACATTCTCAGCACCATGGCTGTGAAAGAGGACTAGTAGGTCTGAAAGTCATTGCCATGGAGTGTTTTGGTCTGAACATGTTTTCTCTTAGAAACCATTGGATTTTTATGGATTTACTAAAACAAAAAGATTAAGGATTTAACGGTTGTGCCGTAAACTCCTTCTCGTTGGAAAACTTAAACTATTTGCTTGTAGTCTATATTCATAAAGACACATAGAGCTGCATACTCAATACAGTAGCAGGTTTCTAATCAACACTATTTCTAGAATTGCTTCATTTTTTTGGTTTTAGATAAATCAGAGCAGTAAAAAAATTGGTTGCCAAAGTCTGCATGCCCTTTATGTCATTGAAGTCTACATACCCTTTATGTCATCGAAGTCTACATACCCTTTATGTCATCGAAGTCTACATACCCTTTAGGTTATCGAAGTCTACATACATACCCATGTCATCGAAGTCTACATACCCTTTATGTCATCGAAGTCTACATACCCTTTATGTCATCGAAGTCTGCATACCCTTTATGTCATCGAAGTCTACATACCCTTTATGTCATCGAAGTCTACATACATACCCATGTCATCGAAGTCTACATACCCTTTATGTCATCGAAGTCTGCATACCCTTTATGTCATCGGAGTCTACATACCCTTTTTGTCATCGAAGTCTACATACCCTTTATGTCATCGAAGTCTGCATACCCTTTATGTCATCGAAGTCTACATACCCTTTATGTCATCGAAGTCTGCATACCCTTTATGTCATCGAAGTCTGCATACCCTTTATGTCATCGAAGTCTGCATACCCTTTATGTCATCGAAGTCTGCATACCCTTTATGTCATCGAAGTCTGCATACCCTTTATGTCATCGAAGTCTGCATACCCTTTATGTCATCGAAGTCTGCATACCCTTTATGTCATCTAACATCCCTTTATGTCATCTAAACAACTACGCCCACTGGAAGACGATATATTGTGCGTCTATACACATAGAAATGCCTTATGGATTAAGGCTAATTTAAATTTACTAAATATTTTTTCCTGGATCTATAATGAGGTCTTGTAAAAATCAAAAATATGATAGAGATGATTTACGATGCACTTTTATAAAATTCTAAAAAAAACACTGAAAATTACTAACTATTCAAATGAAATAATAACAATAATTAACTAATTAATATATGAACTTAATTTTCTAAAATAACAAAAACCCAATATTTTCTGCTTCTCAAAAAAAAAAAGTGAAGACTAAAATATTTGTAGGCAACTCCATAATAAAAGTAAATCGCTATTTCTTTAAGTACCAATTTGGAACCATGGAAAGAACGGGCATAGTTCCTAATTCGTAGATATTATCCAAATATTACCAAAATTCTAAGATGCCGTATTCTTCAAGATGTCTCACATTAACTGAGAAATGCGAGGCCAAAAAACCTTTAAAAAAGTAAAAAGTAATTTGCATGGTGTGTGGCTAGAATGTCAGATTGCAGATTGTACATTTACAATGGCTTTACTTAAAAGTCCAAGACCACGTGCCATACATTTATGGTGTGTGGTCCTTAGAAGGTTAAAAAATGTACTACACAAACCCTGAAAACATAAACTCATAGAGGGATTAGAGTTGAGAACAAGATCAAACTGGCCAAAGAGAGGAACCTCCAATGACCATATCATACAGCAGGGCTCCAAAGGTCCAGCAGAAGACAACCCCATTTGGAGGTGACCTTGATGCCCACCACTACATCTTATTCAGCATACATCCTGTGCGTACAATGCTACCAACAAAGACTAAGAGGACCTATACATGTCCTGTATGGATGGAGGGTGGACCTCAGGATCATCTCTTCTGGAGGTTCCAAGGAACCTCAGTCCCACACTGAGAAATGCTCTTTAATGTGCTCTCTGTGCTTTTTGTTCTGTAAATAAATGGTGCCCCAAGTCATGGACACAAATCACGGGATGTAACGGAATTTTATTTTTAATAATATTTGTATATTTCCAATCTTTATACAACAAAAAAAGTAAAAATCCAAAAAAACTAACAAACAACCAAATGCATAAGGTTTTAAATTCTATTATCTTTTCAAAACATGATATTAGAAACCATCCCGAGTAGAGGAACACTCAAAAAATAGTGCTTGGGTTCCAGTGTCCGACTCCTTGTCAACACATTAATAATAATAATAAAAAGAATGCTAAAAGTAGCATTAATACTAGTAATAAAAATCAATAACCAATAAGAGAAACAATAATATGACACTGATGATATTTTAAAAGTAACAATCTAATAATAATAATAATAATAATATAATACAACTATAGTAATCATAATATAATAGTAATAAGGATCACATTTTTTTTAAAATAAAACTAATAATAAGAAAAATAATAAAAAAATAAATACAAAAAGATAGAAATCTTATAAATCTTAATCTGTCTCATTAATAACACTACTGTACTTGCCCCATCTGCCCATATACTATGCCCTATAGGGATGACTGGGGCCATACCAGAGCTTTTATTTCCTATAAACATGTGTCACAAACTGGTGCAACCATATTAGCATTTTTTTGGTTGCAGAAAATATTTTCCTGTAAATTTCAATACAAAAAGTTGGATACAAATTTTGGGCAAGACTTTTGTGCCCTGTAAATATCCCCATAAAGAAATCCTGAGTGGCCTACCTCACTGGTCAGTGTTATAAGTTGGTAGAACTCATGGAGTCCAGAGAAATCTCCCTTCTTCCAGTAGAGGCTGCAGCGAGCTCCATACACTGGCATGCAGCTTGTGAACTGTCAGTTACAATAAGACAAGACCCCTGCTTCCTGTCAGCCCTGCTCTGATAAATTTCTTTGGTCGCTGACGTTCAAATATACCAAAAATAGCACCCAAGGGTGTCGCTGGTTATCTGCGTTCCCACTTTATTATCCTGTAATCAGTTGCAGAACGTATATTATTTTTATCCCCCTCGTAACTGTACGGAATAAAGGAGGAAACATCTGACGACAGCAGACAGCGTGTCAGTCCACCAGACGGCAAAATATTATTTTTGAGAACAGGGAAATGTCTACAGGTTTCATATCTAGAATTTTATTTTTAAACTTTCATTGTGAACTGGTCCACAAGTTCTGCTCAACATGTGCCCACTCATTTCTCTTTTAAAGGGGAAGTAGCTCCATAACATGGTATACGTATTACATTATTTATCCTGTATTATACTCCAGAGCTGCACTCACTATTCTGCTGGTGGAGTTACTGTGTACATTACATTACTTATCGTGTACTGATTCTGAGTTACATCCTGTATTATACTCCAGAGCTGCACTCACTATTCTGCTGGTGGAGTTACTGTGTACATTACATTACTTATCATGTACTGATTCTGAGTTACATCCTGTATTATACTCCAGAGCTGCACTCACTATTCTGCTGGTCCAGTCACTGTGTACATACATTACTAATCCTGTACTGATCCTGAGTTACATCCTGTATTATACTCCAGAGCTGCACTCACTATTCTGCTGGTGGAGTCACTATGTACGTACATTACATTACTTATCCTGTACTGATCCTGAGTTACATCCTGTATTATACTCCAGAGCTGCACTTACTATTCTGCTGGTGTAGTCACTGTGTACATACATTACTTATCCTGTACTGATCCTGAGTTACATCCTGTATTATACTCCAGAGCTGCACTCACTATTCTGCTGGTGGAGTCACTATGTACGTACATTACATTACTTATCCTGTACTGATCCTGAGTTACATCCTGTATTATACTCCAGAGCTGCACTCACTATTCTGCTGGTGGAGTCACTGTGTACATACATTACATTACATATCCTGTACTGATCCTGAGTTGCATCCTGTATTATACTCCAGAGCTGCACTCACTATTCTGCTGGTGCAGTCACTGTGTACATACATTACATTACTTATCCTGTACTGATCCTGAGTTGCATCCTGTATTATACTCCAGAGCTGCACTCACTATTCTGCTGGTGCAGTCACTGTGTACATACATTACATTACTTATCCTGTACTGATCCTGAGTTACATCCTGTATTATACTCCAGAGCTGCACTTACTATTCTGCTGGTGTAGTCACTGTGTACATACATTACTTATCCTGTACTGATCCTGAGTTACATCCTGTATTATACTCCAGAGCTGCACTCACTATTCTGCTGGTGGAGTCACTATGTACGTACATTACATTACTTATCCTGTACTGATCCTGAGTTACATCCTGTATTATACTCCAGAGCTGCACTCACTATTCTGCTGGTGGAGTCACTGTGTACATACATTACATTACATATCCTGTACTGATCCTGAGTTGCATCCTGTATTATACTCCAGAGCTGCACTCACTATTCTGCTGGTGCAGTCACTGTGTACATACATTACATTACTTATCCTGTACTGATCCTGAGTTACATCCTGTATTATACTCCAGAGCTGCACTCACTATTCTGCTGGTGGAGTCACTATGTACGTACATTACATTACTTATCCTGTACTGATCCTGAGTTACATCCTGTATTATACTCCAGAGCTGTACTCACTATTCTGCTGGTGGAGTCACTGTGTACATACATTACATTACTTATCCTGTACTGATCCTGAGTTACATCCTGTATTAAACTCCAGAGCTGCACTCACTATTCTGCTGGTGCAGTCACTGTGTACATACTTTACTTATCCTGTACTGATCCTGAGTTACATCCTGTATTATACTCCAGAGCTGCACTCACTATTCTGCTGGTGGTGTTACTGTGTACATACATTACATTACTTATCCTGTACTGATCCTGAGTTACATCCTGTATTATACTCCAGAGCTGCACTCACTATTCTGCTGGTGGTGTTACTGTGTACATACATTACATTACTTATCCTGTACTGATCCTGAGTTACATCCTGTATTATACTCCAGAGCTGCACTCACTATTCTGCTGGTGGAGTCACTGTGTACATACATTACATTACTTATCCTGTACTGATCCTGAGTTACATCCTGTATTTTACTCCAGAGCTGCACTCACTATTCTGCTGGTGGAGTCACTGTGTACATACATTACATTACTTATCCTGTGCTGATCCAGAAATACAGCCTGCGTTATACTCCAGAGTCCAGAGCTGAAATCATGGTTCTCCAAATTCAGAGCTAAAATGTCTCAGTATGCTTGCTCGGTGTCTGCACAGACCTTGCTCTGACGAACTGCATACCGAAAACGGTCCCAGGCGCTGTACATCAATCTACTGTAGGAAAACACAGCTGTCCTCTGTATTATGCCAGCTAGGAAAATCAATTAGAGGTTCCTGTCTATAAGCTTGCTGACTGTTTCCAAAAGGTGAATATATTAAACTGAAGGAGATCATAATCAAATTATTTTCTTTACTGACATGAAAATTAAGGTGCCCGTTCACCTTTAATAGCTGTCAGTCGAATGCCCATTAAAAGGGTTATCCCATGACTAATGTAAAAAATGAAAATCAGACATCATGTAGTACATGACTCTGTCTAACAAAGCTAGAACCAGCCCTGTACCTCACATGGATCCATATATCAAGCTGACAGCTCAAGGGGAGTGTCTATTCTGCTGCAGCTAAAGGGGGCGTGTCTCAGCTCTGCCTATCACAGCTCAGGGGGCAGCTGAAAGATTAAACTGAGCATGTGCGGCCATCTCCGTGAGCAGGACAAAGAAATAAGAAAAGAACATACAGCAGGTGGCGCTATACAGATACATTTTATTGAATAGCTCAGTGGCTATGCTAAATTTTTAATTACATGCAATTAGAAAAGTATTCAGATCCAGGTGCTGGTTTGAAAACTGCGAAAATATTTTTCATGGGTCCAACCCCTTTAAAGTCGTCAGCTATCTCTCCTGACTGTTAGGAAACAGGAGCAACAACCCCCGACCTCTGCAAATTTCAGATCCATCCCTGGTTTCACCTCATTTTAAGAGGGCTTAAAGCTGAAATGATCCTCTGCCTGACACGAAACCCCAAAACAGGTAAACGGATGTTCAGGTCGAGTGTCCCATTTTTGAGGCTCTTTGGTCACTTTGACTGACACATGCAAAAATGTCAGAAAAGTGGATGGGGAATTGCCTTTAACCCCTTCAAACCCTTGGCTGTAACAGTACATTGTATCCTGTGCCATTTATAGTACTGGTGTCTCTTTTATGTGGCCTAAGGGTAATTGTGGCTCCTTAGGAGGTCACAGCCTTGATGTGAGTGCTACTTGTGCTCTCCCTATGGCCGCCCCAGATGATAACAGGGACTAAAAATATTTCTTCAGCACTAAAATAGATTATTTTACGTCAGTGGACTGTTTAACACTATATTGTAATACTATCCGCAGAATCAACCCTATTAGGGTAGGGTATGGTTGATCCTGCTGATTAAAATGACACTTGTCTTGTGAAAATCGGTTGAGGTGCTCTCAAGAAAAACTCAAGCCAATCTCATATTGATGACTAGAGAAGAGCGAATCGAAGTTGATGAAGTGGAATTTTATCTGAATTTCAGGAAAAATTTGATTCACACCGAATCCGAATTTCCTCACACTTTGTGGTAACAAATCTATTTTTTTTCTAAAATGGCTGCTGTACGTGTTAGGACATGGAGCAAGGAACTCTGGGAACGAGGAATCACCCACAATGCCATGCATGCAGCCAATCAGCAGCCAGCCAGCCCTGTGATGTCACAGACCTATAAATAGCCTCAGCCATCTTGGATTGAGCCATTTTCCAGTGTACTTAGTGCAGGGAGACGTCAGCAGGCGCTAGGGACAGTGGTAGAAAAGACTTCAAAACTTATATTTTGCTGTATAGAAGTTCAGGGATGGGTTGCAAGTGCTGTTTGATACAGCCATTACCAGGGTTTATTACAAGGAAATATTTTTATGTCTTATTTGCCCTTGTGCGGCGCAGTTACAGTATATGTTCTAAAGCCTTTTTTGGCTTGTATTAGTGGGGGAAAAGGGCTTATTAGCCGTTGTGTGGTGAAGTGAGAAAATTACAGCCCTTTTTGGCTTGTATTAGTGGCACAAAAAAAGTATTTGCCGTTTTGTGGTGAAGTGAGAAAATTACAGCCTTTTTTGGCGTGTATTAGTGGGGAAAAAATATATATATTTGCCATTCAACGGTGCAGTTAAATGTTCTAAAGCCCTTTTAGGCGTGTATAAGTGGCATAAAAGATATATTATTTGCTGTTCAGCTGTGCAGTTATATGTTCTAAAGCCTTTTGTGGTGTGTATAAGTGGAAAAAAAATAAGGGCCTATTTGCCGTTCAGCGGTGCAGTTATATGTACTAAAGCCCTTTTTGGCGTGTATTTGTGACAAAGAAATATATATTATTTGCCGTTCAGCGGTGCAGTTATATGTTCTAAAGCCTTTTGTGGCGTGTATAAGTGGAAAAAAAAGGGCTTATTAACCTTTGTGTGGTGAAGTGAGAAATTACAGACTTTTTTGGGGGTGTTTTAATTTCCTTTTTATTTATTTGATCTAACAGTATGTCAGACAGAGAAGTGCCAGGCCCTGCACAGGTGATTGGCAGAGGCCTAAATGTTTCTGGCGCAGGCACAGGTCGCAGCAGAGTAAGGGGGCGTGGCAGCAGGAGTCGCAGCGAGAGGCCCGAGCTCCCGGTGTCATCTAGCGTTCGTGTCTTGACCAACAACCCAGCGGTTCTTGAATGGTTGACTCGGTCATCCACTTCATCCCAAGTGACATCAGACACCCACAGCCAAGAGTCGGTGGGTTCGTCAGACACAACGCTTAGTTGGCATGGCCCGAAACTAGGCCCTGTGCCATCACCTGTCCTCAACCTGCCTCTGTCTTTTCTATTCCCTCAGCCAGAGAAGTATTATATGCTGTGCGCTCAGTTCCACTATACAGCGAGAACGAGCTACTAGAGGACAGTCAGCAGCTACTGGCCAGTCAAGATGTGGAGGAGACATCCGCTGATTCCTCCAGTAGGTGGGCAAGTAGTGATGAGGAGAGTGGCGTGATAGTTGGTGTTGCGAGCGGTCAGGCTCCTGACCCAGAGACCGTTGAGCAGGACATCAGTGACGTGCAGACATTACTCGATGATGATGATGTAGGTGATCACACTTGGGAGCCGGGTGAATTAGGGGCTTCATCATCATCGGGAGAAGAGGGTGGCAGCTTGCCCGTGAGGCAGCGGCGGAGCCAGCAATTTACTTAGCGTGGCCGGGAGTCAGCAGGGTGGCAGCAGTGGGAGTTTGGGAGCCAAACGTGTCCGGGGTAGACCACCCGCTTCACAGGAGCCTACCTGCCCGGAAAGTAGTGGTGCAGGGGTTCACAGAAACAGCGGCGGTAGCAGTCAGTGCGGAGTGTTGGGGGTAAAATAACCTACTTGGCGGTGTGGCAGTTTTTTGTTAAGCCACCGGAGGAGGTGAACATGGCCATTTGTAGAATCTGTGGGCAGAAAGGTAAGCGTGGCCAGGGTGCCAATGTTGGCACCACGGCCCTGCGTCAACATATGCAGCGTCACCATAAAGTGGCCTGGGAGAACTGTGGCTCCGATGTGGTGATCCAGCCTGCCCCAGCAACCACTGTATCACCCAGTGGCATGCACCCGATTTCAGGCAGTCAAGGCTCCACCACCTCAGCCAAAGGGAGCTGTCTGTCCTTCCCATCATCTGCTGGTCCTGATGCTCCTGCTCCTCCTTCTCGTCAGTCATTCCGTCAGCAATCAATCACTGAAGCGATTGCCAAGAGACAACAGTATGCGTACACTCATCCAATGGCACAGAAGCTAAACGTGCTCCTGGCCAAGTTGCTGGTGCTGCAGTCCCTCCATTTCCAAGTAGTGAACTCTGCACCTTTCAGAGAACTGATGGCTTGTGCCAAGCCGAGGTGCAGAGTCCCAAGCCATCATTTCTTTGCAGTACCAGCCCTGCACACATATGTAGAACAGAAGGTGGGCCAGTCCTTGAGCCTGTCGGTGTCTGCCAAAGTGGACGGCAGCGATGATGTGTGGAGCTGTAACATACGGTCAGGGGCAATACATGTTCTTTACGGCCCACTGGGTGAATGTGGTTCCTGCACAGCCACACCAGCAACTTGGCCAGGTGAGGCACTTCCACCTCCTGCGACAATGTCCGCCTCTGCCTCCTCATTCTCCACCATGTCCTCAGCCTCCACTACAGGGACAATTCACAGTATCCCTCCAGCATACCACATGTGCAGGGCACAGCGGTGTCACGCTGTTCTGCACCTCGTTTGCCTGGGCGAACGGAGTCACACATGGGAGCAACTGCTCCGTGTCCTTCATCAAGAAATCGAATCCTGTCTTTCTCTGCGACAACTCAAAATCGGAACCATGGTGACCGACAACGGGAAGAACATGGTGTCGGTGCTGCGTCAAGGAGGGCTGAGCCATGCGCCCTGCATGGCACACATGTTCAATCTGGTTGTCAAGCGGTACCTGAAGTCTTCCATCCATCTGCAAGACATCCTAAAAATGGCCAGAAAACTTGCATGCACTTAAGCCACTCATACACCGCAAAGCACACCCCACTTGAGCTGCAGCAGCAGAACAGCATTCTCCAACATAGGCTAATATGTTTCCACCCATTGGAATTCCACCCTCCATATGTTGGACCGACTATACGAACAGAGAAAGGTCATAAACAATTTTTTGATGATCCAAGCAGACAGGAGTACTCCCCTTTGTAACTGCTATGTCAGCCAGTGGCAGCTCATGCGTGATACATGCCGTTTGCTCAGGCCCTTAGAGGAGGCCACGTTATTTGTCAGTCGCCAGGACTACCGGATGAACAACGCCATTCCACTGCTTCATGTCCTGGAACATAGGCTGGTAAATCTGGCTAGTCAGGGGACTGGAGACGCGGCGCCTAGATCTCACGGCCACATGAGCCTTGTGGGGGCTGAACTGGAGGAGGACATTGGAGCACAAGCAATGTGTAGCGAAATGGGTGTTTATTTCTACACAGGTGACAGGAGAGGAGGAGCAAGAGCAGTCAGAGGAGCTACAGGGCAATGAGGAGGACGAGGCAGAGGACCCAGACACACCAAGGCAGTATGCAATGGAGATGGAGGCAGGGAGTCCTTCCAAGTCACTTGCCCAGCCAGTAGTGTGGCATCAGAGCAGGTGTTTAGTGCGGCGGGGGTCATAGTTACCCCAAGAAGAACTCGCCTGTCCACCAAAAATGTGGAGCGACTGACCTTTGTCAAGATGAATTTCCACCCACCAATGCCTGATGCATCAGACTAGATCATCCATGGTGCCACACCAACACTCACAAAAGAGACCGGTTTCTTCTGGAAAACTGCCTCAGCTACTATTCTGATGCTGCCACCTGCCTGATGCCACGTGCTCCTTCTTTCACCCACCATCTTCAGCTGGTACTGGTATTGCCACCCACCTCCCCACTCTGTGGTCTCCTGATACTGCTCCCACCTCCACACTATGTCACCTTGCCACCTCCACACTGTCATTGTGCCACTCTGTGGCCTCCTGATGATGCTGCTGCCACCTCCACACTCTGTCATTGTGCCACCCTGTTGGCTCCCCCTGATGCAACTGCCACCTCCACACTGTCAATGTGCCACTCTGTGGTCTCCTCCTGATGCTGCTGCTGCAACCTCCACACTGTCATTGTGCCACCCTGTGGCCTCCTCCTGATGCCGATGCTGCCGCCACTTCCACACTCTGTCATTGTGCTACTCTGTGGCCTCCTCATGCTGCTGCCACCTCCACACTGTCATTGTGCCACTCTGTGGCCTCCTCCTGATGCTGTTGCCACCTCCAGACTCTGTCATTGGGCCACTCTGTGGTCTCCTCATGCTGCTTCCACCTCACCACTATGTCATAGGGCCACTCTGTGGACTTCTCATGCTGTTCCCACCCTTCCCACTTCATGACTGGGCCACTATTTTGCCTTTCGGCCTGGCTGACATCATCATTTATTTGACCCTTCTTCTGATGTGTCAGAAGGAAGGAAAAATGAGATGCACAACGGCTCCTGTCTATGTAACAACTGTAAGGTCTGAATGACATGGTCCCTATTTTGCATCAGAATTGGCTTATGATTTGGTAGCCAAGAGCAGGAGTGGGTACAAAACAGAGAAGACATACAAATATTCCATTCACGTGTCATCTTTGTTTTGGATCCACTCCTGTTTTTTGGGGCCTTAGCAATACTGATGGATTACTGACCAAATGCTGAGCGAGTGAAGGCGGATGCTCCACAGACAGGTTCAGTTTTTTGGGGGTTATTGTTCTGTAGGATCAGAGGAAGGGCAAAATAATCAATGATGTCAACACAAACTTACTTCTGACACCCTCTCCACTCTGTCGGGGGGCTCTACTTGTATAAGCGTTTAATAGAACAGGTTCTGTAGATGTATAATAACTGTTTGGATGTGTGGTGCAGCACAATGGCTTACAATCTTACAAAGCTCTACAGTATTCCCCCTCCCATAACTGGTCTTGTAGAACGTGACTGAGTATTCCTCCTGAGCAAACCGCCAGCCTGGCTTGAGTTTGTGGGAAGTTTATCAGCGCTCCAGTGTGAAATGTCACTTTAAGTTATGGAGTCCTTGCAATGGACAGTAGCAACACTTGTGGCCTGACACAGAGACCCTAACTAACTACAGGCCTGGTCTCAGTCTCTAGGCGCCAACACTGTAATGAGGTGCCTGCACCATCTTACCGACCCTGGTTTTCTCTGCATCCACTTGTGACTCTGAACAAAACAAATGCCTCTCCAACAAGCATGCGGTCCAGCAGTGTATGTAGCTTTGCTTCTCAGCTCTCATAAGCGTTCCTGGAAGCAATCCTCCTTCCTCTGGACAGGATCAGGGTCTTGGACACGATCAGCTTCACTTAGCTGCAGCTCTGGTCACTGATATATGCTCCCACACCTGGATGCCGTCAGATCCTCTGCTGACACAGTTCCTCAGTCTCAGCTCCCTCTAAGATGGCTGCTCCCTTTTTCCTACTCTCCAGGCTCTCTGTGTAACTCCACCTCTCATGGATATGGAAATATGCAGTCTGTAGCTGTGTTTAGGAAACAGTGGCATCTTGTGGCCAAACAGCATAATGTCAAACCAGATCATTTAATTTAATCTACACAAACAGTGTTCAGACAAGGAGAGCTGTTTCCCCATCTCACATAAATAGCTATGTGGAATCAGCTGCCGACGATGTAAAAGGAGTGCGCTTCACGCTAACGCTAACATTGATCTGTAAGGCTGAGTTCACACTTAAGTTAGTTGGTCAGTTTTGGCCCCGTAACTGCCCAAATAAGTGAAGTGTGCAGTGATTCTAAGAGCGACGCCTGTCATCTGCGTGTCATACTGACTCACAGTATTATTTCACTACCACAGCAGACTCCCTATGCGTGTTACTGCAAGGCACAGTGTTCTACACCACTATAAAGGCTCTCTGCAGCCAGGAAATAGCCGTTTTTTTTTAACGCAATTCACCACAAATGAATTTGTATTGAAGCAAATTGTTTTCAAAAAATTCGGCGAACTGTCCGAATCGAATTTTTGAGAAATTTGCTTATCTCTATTGATGACCATTTCTGAAGATAGGTGAATCTTTAGTGAATTATTGAAAAATTCGATTCGCCTGCTTCACCGAATTTTACAAAAAAATTCACTTTGCGACTAATTACTTCGTCACGAAGCGCATTTCTTTGTAAGTAGTGGGTGCAATGACAGAGAGCGGCGATTGCACTGCACCCCGTCATTGTACCCCTCAGATGCCACGTTCATACATGATTGCGGCATCTGATATAAATAACAGAGTGTAAAATAAACAAATCATACCTGATCCATTTGCTCTCGATGGACCGTCCGCCACCACCTTGCTTAAAGATCTGGCGCGAAATCTTGCGCAGCCCGTTATAATGCCGGCCAGTGTAGTGAAGTCTTACGTCACCACGCATGGGATTTTGGCCAAGAGAGTAAAGCAAGATGGTGGCAGTCGGCCTGTCGCGAGTTTTATTTGTTTTGCACTATTTCAGGTTAAATCGATTCGCTACCATGAAGCATGAGGAAATTGGGCTTTGCGGCGAATAGAATTTATCCTGAAATTCGCTCAACATTAGCCATCAATATGACAATCCAGGAAAAATACCTTTAAGTCAGGGGCTCTTCTGTCTTCAGGGGCCACCCATGGTCTGTCTCCTTTGCAGGTTATAGGGTCATTAGAGCTGACATCTGGGAAGCTATATGTGGTCCTCTCATGTCTGTTGGATGTTCCACCTACAGCTGACATTTCAGTTTGTAGATGAATGCAATTACAAACATGAAATGAGGTCAGCAAGAAGGAAATGCTCGAACTAGCTTGACCATGTGAGGTCTATGGGTGAAAGACTGAGAAATGAGACCGGTCACCAGAGTCACTATAACCACATTAGCGTCAAACAGTTGGTTTGTTACTGAAGACATAACCGCTGCACGCACTCTTCCAGCCCATGCACATGATAACTAGCATGAAGAGCCATAAGTGTTCGGTCCCTAATGTCCTACCAAAGTAGCAGATGGTTCTTTGGTCCCTCTGATACATCAAGGGTGGGTCTTCATCTTCTATAGCCAAGCCTGTTCCTACTGGATCATAGGCCTACACTGCAGTCAATTTACAGGTGAAACCTTAGAAGAAAAAAACTGTGGCGTGATTTCCCATCGGTTCCTCATTTGGACCTTGGGAGAATTACATTCCCATGTTTGAACGTTGATTTGGAGATTTGAGTCTACTGGTGGAGTTTTTTTTTTTCTCCAAAGTTTACTGGGGGAGATTTCCTGGTCATCTTCACAACCTAAAGGGGTTCTGCAGCTTTTTCTTACTGATTTCAACTGTATCTACATGCTGAGGATGGGGACCAGGAGGGGCAATGACATCATTGCATTGAAATGTCCAGGTCGGGCTATCGACAGCAGGAAGGAGGAAGTGGATTGAGGTAAGGTGTTAATTAGTGCAAAGGGGGTGTAAAGGGAGACAGAAAAGGCATGTACTGGGATATTACTATTGTAGGTGGACATAAAAGGGTACTTTATTATTGTATGAGGGTACAAATGGGGCACATTACTATTGTATGGGGGTACAAAGGGGTCTACTATTATTGAGGATGCACAAAGGGGGAGATTTCTAATGTGAGGGGGACATTGTTATCATTTGGGGTGAGAGAAGAGGATAAAAAGATGGGGAGGGTGCTGGAAAGTAATGAACCAAATATGTCTCAGTGGTAACCTCTACTCTGCATGCACTAGTTGTGGCTGGAAAAAGTTTTCATTGTGGTCTGGGATAGATGGAGAAGAAAAGGGATAGTTAGCAACTCCAAGGAGAGACATTTCTTGCAATTCACTGAAAAGAAAATGTAATGTAATTATACCGTCTGCAGAGCCCCACAGTACAACTTTTGTCTACCGATATATGATCAGTGTAAGGTGGTCATTTCGGTCTTATAGCAGTACAGTAGTATAATCAGTCACTATGTGGTGGTAAATAACATTCAAATCTTGCTTTTTGTTTGTGTGTGGGGGGTGGGGGGGGGAAAGTATATTTCTATAGGCCTGGGCAACCTCACTGGATCTCTCACATCCAAGCAGCTTGCTGATGGTGGTAGGGGCCCAGATCCTAAATTTGTCCTGGGGTCCATAGGCCTCTAGTATGTCCCTGCTACCAGAAATTGTGAGAGATGGATAGCATGGAGCAGGGTCCCTTACATGTGATCTAATAGATAGTAGACGGTTATTTTGATTAACCGCTTAAGGACCAGGCCCTTATATGACCTTAAAGGGGTATTATCAACACTCTATTTCATACTTACCTGCTCCCAGCGCGCTGTCCACTTCCTGGGTTCGGCACTCCGCAGGTGGCGGGCTCCATCTTGATTGAAGTCTTCTCCCGGCCGGGCCGCGCGCTTTACTGAACGCGCATGCCGAGCCCGCGCATGCGCCCTGGAGACTTCTTCCTGTCAAGTATACTATACTGGCCAGGAAGAAATCACCATAGCGCATGCGCGGCCTCGGCGTGCGCGTTCAGTACAGCGCGCGGCCACCGCGATTCCTGAGAAGAGCGGTGGCCGTAACCAGGGGAGACGGAAGACAACAGTCAGGTAAGTATATGTTTATTTTCTTCTAAGGGGTGGGAATTTGTTAATTAAATATTTTTAGAAAAATGATCACTGTTAAATCATTAACAGATTTAACAGTGTAAATTAAGATGGTAATACCCCTTTAAGGTCAACACATAATTTCAGATTTTTCATCTTGCCTTTCCAGAACTAAAAACTTTCTATCATGTATTTCTGCACATATCATTTTGGAGTATATACTGCATACGTATGTTAAAATTATAAGAACAATTATAAACTGTTCTTTCTGTGCTGTGAAAGATGCAGCTCTATCTTACCCTCTCCCAGCATGAAGTCCCAGCACCCACTGAATTATTCAGTTGAGTTATTTCCATCATATCAGCTGCGTTTCATAGAGCTCTCCTTTTAATTTCAATACAGAAGGACTGTATATATGTGGCTACATCACCGATGGGATCACATCAAGTTGTTTTTAAAATGATTAACGTGTTGTAAAGTGTCCAATTTGTATCATAATTGCATCCCAGCCCTGTGGTCTTCTAAGATATCTCTTCCTTTCCTTTGAAACTCTGCCTTAGTTGTAAATCTTCATTAAGATGGATATACCTGCCAAAGAGAGATTAAAGGAAATGAATTACGTCGTAAGGACCCTGAGACAAGCGTTTTGTCTTCATTAAGGTGTAGAGCTCTATATGGAACGTTACCTTTCACCCTGCAGCTGTCGCTGGTTCTGGACATATACTGTATACTGAGGAAACTCAAACATCCATACATCTTAATAGAAGTCCTTGAGTCGTCCTCTTCTCAACCATATCTTTTAGGCTGGTGCAGAGTAGACGTAGAGGTAGGTATGTAGCTGTAGAGGGTGCAGGGGTAAAACAAAGGACTCTCTTCCTGGTCTTCCTCACCAAACTACTGTAGTGTTTGTATTTAACCGCTGGTTTGAGTTTGACTTTGCAGATTATATTACTGACGATCTCTCCTGGTTTTGATACTACCTGTGCTTGTCTCCTGTTTTGCTTCTGACATATGCTTTGTGGTCTGTCTTTGTTAGTCTGCCTGTCTATCCCATTTTGTTTAGGTACTGTGCACTTAGTCAGGGAGGGACCATCGTCCAGTTGGGGGCCATTGTTTAACCCTATTAAGCTAGCTGACATTAGCATTGTGCTAATGTCAGCTAAACCTAACTAGCCTATTCCTACTTTTATCTATGCCCCTTTTACGCCAGAAATCTAACTTTTATAATATGCTAATTAGTAGCCTCTAGGAGCGGGGGGGGCCTTTTTCCTGCACCTAGAGGCTCCGTTCTCCCACCTTTGTCGCCACCATCCAAGCCCTGATTGACAGGGCCAGGCAGCGCTCGCATCTGTCTGCCAGCCCTGTGCTCTGGGAAAGATGCTCACAGGCTGCCAGCTTCCTCACCGCGCCTGCGCCGAATACTGAACAGCGTGAGATTTCACCAGAGCACAGGGCTGGCAGACAGATGCGAGCGCTGCCTGGTCCTGTCAATCAGGACTTGGAGGAAGGCGACAAAGGTTGGAGAACGGAGCCTCTAGGAGCAGGAACAACGCCCCCCCCCCCCCGCTCCTAGAGGCTACTAATTAGCATATTATAAAAGTACGATTTCTGGTGTAACAGGGGCATAGATAAAAGTAGGAATAGGCTAGTTAGGTTTAGCTGACACTAGCACATCGCTAATGTCAGCTAGCTTAATAGAGTTAAATCTGGTGACAGAAACCCTTTAAGGAAGATTGTCCAAGTTGGACAGTGGTTTGGGTGGAGACTAGTGGGTGCACTGTCCCTACTTACATGACATAAGGTTTAAGTTAGTTGTCCTCTTGGAGTCAGACATGACATTCAGGAGTTCGGGAAAGCTGAGTGACAACCTTGTAATGGCTCTATGTGTGTAAATACACTGATAACGTTGCGTGGTACTTTTTCACTGTTTCCACTTTTCTTCTTAGTTATAAGGAACAGAAAATGTGTGGTCTCCTCTTCTGCTTTCCAAAAAAGATTCTCATGTAAGATTTTAACTTTCCTTCTCTGGCAAGAGCTTCGTATTTCCCTGGTTTATGCCGCCTGCCTCATTGGCTGGTGATTATGATTATTTGTGTCCCTACAGGGCTTTTATGAGTTTAATAGTAGAGGATATGGGGCTCTTGCCCAGGACAATGCCACATGCATTGAGGGCTGGCCTTTGGTTGGTGCCCATTACGGTTCCATCTGTCAGTGCCCCGTCCCATTTGTTGTACAAATAACCATAGTGTCTAATTATCAGATATCACAGTGCTATCACCAGATTAGACCCAAAAATAATGTCTTGTAGTATGCATAAGTGCAAAGCAATGCCAAAATTCCATCATATAGTGGTCAAATACTGACACACAATGACCAAATAATAGTTCCATTTCAATTAACAATGCTGTGCAATGTCAAAATAATTATGCTATATGATTGCGAGCCTTGGGCAGCATTCAGCAGAGTAGGGTCATATGCAAACCCCTATAGCCTGTGTGGAGACTATACAGTCATGGCCAAAAGTTTTGAGAATGACACAAATATTAGTTTTCACAAAGTTTGCTGCTAAACTGCTTTTAGATCTTTGTTTCAGTTGTTTCTGTGATGTAGTGAAATATAATTACACGCACTTTATACGTTTCAAAGGCTTTTATCGTGCTGGAAAATGCATTGTTCTTCACCAAACTGTTGTTGGATTGTTAGAAGAAGTTGCTGTTGGAGGGTGTTTTGGTACCATTCTTTATTCATGGCTGTGTTTTTGGGCAAAATTGTGAGTGAGCCCACTCCCTTGGATGAGAAGCAACCCCACACATGAATGGTCTCAGGATGCTTTACTGTTGGCATGACACAGGACTGATGGTAGCGCTCACCTTTTCTTCTCCGGACAAGCCTTTTTCCTGATGCCCCAAACAATCGGAAAGAGGCTTCAACGGAGAATATGACTTTGCCCCAGTCCTCAGCAGTCCATTCACCATATTTTCTGCAGAAGATCAATCTGCCCCTGATGTTTTTTTTGGAGAGAAGTGGCTTCTTTGCTGCCCTTCTTGACACCAGGCCATCTTCCAAAAGTCTTCGCCTCACTGTGCGAGCATATGCGCTCACACCTGCCTGCTGCCATTCCTGAGCAAGCCCTGCACTGGTGGCACTCCGATCCCGCAGCTGAATCCTCTTTAGGAGACGATCCTGGCGCTTGCTGGACTTTCTTGGACACCCTGAAGCCTTCTTAACAAGAATTGAACCTCTTTCCTGAAAATGCAGTGGAAAGTTTTTTGGGGGATTAAGTTAATTTTCATGGCAAAGAAGGACTATGCAATTCATCTGATCACTCTTCATAACATTCTGGAGTATATGCAAATTGCTATTATAAAAACTTAAGCAGCAACTTTTCCAATTTCCAATATTTATGTAATTCTCAAAACTTTTGGCCACGACTGTACAGTGCCAAAAGAAGTGCCTAGTGGTCTGTAATACATACATGTGTCTCCATATGGTGCTTCTGTTGCAGATCAGAGGTACACTGAAAAGGGGTTAAAATGTATTTTTGTATGGTACATGCATTTCTGTATTTTTATGTACAAGGTGTTAACAGGCCATATTCACGGCCACCACTCGAAGGGGCTGGTGTCACCCACTCTATATAGAGAGGAGGAGTGAGAACATTCTAGTCATTCAAATCAGTCAGGCAGGACAGTCTAGTCTGAGCCGGTGAAGAGAATAGAAGCAAAAATGTGGTAGCTGTTAGAGAAGTCAGCCCTGGATTAGACGTTCGCCGGGGCCAGGCCAGATGAGAACTTTACTGTACAAGCAGGCCAGAAAAGAGAGAGATGTGCAGAGTAACATTTCTGTAGAGGTGAATTGCATTACCAGAAGCTACAGCTATATTGTTCAGTACAGTAGTATAAAGGCTTCAGTCCCAGGACAAGTTTACAAAAGTCAGAAATCCGGCTATGCCCACTGTTCCACATCCCACCAAGGACATTGTGGAAAACTTCAATTGTTAGTATGACAACTTGTTCCAAAAAGGTGCAGAGCATAGTCTGACGTGAGGGTCCGCCCTGTGGTTGCATCATACAAGAGAAAGTGTGCACCCTCAATTCAGCTAGAGAAATGCAGTGTGCGAATTGCTCTGAAGAGACACTTTGGCCTATTAACTACCTGTACAGCCATGTCACCTGTAAGGAATGTGCCGGACCATTCCCCATTGCATGCTGATAACTGTAACTGATGTGTCTGAACTTACCTTGACCTCTTTATTCCCTGCATTGTTACACTGCACCAACCCCTGCCTTGCTCCTCACTGCAGTGTTGGACTGGGGTACTTAGGGCCCACCAGTGTAACTGATTCTGGGGGCCCACCTTATTTCTTTTCCATGTCTGTACCGTTCACTTCACTTCAATGGGGCCGCAAAAAAATAAATAAAATGACTCCGTGTATATTCTGTGTCTGTATGTCCGCATGGCCGTTCTGCAAAATGATAGAACATGTCCTATTATTGTCGGCATTACAGACAAGGACAGGACGGTCCTATTAGAGGCTGTTCTGTTCCGCATAATGTGGGATGCACTCACCCGGTATCCATGTTTTGCGGATCCGCAATTTGCAGACTGCAAAACGTCCAACGGTCACGTTCATGAGCCCTTACAGTGATAACAGAAATATTACAGATGAAGTATGATGGCCGACACTCACAGCAACATGCACAGACACACATGTGGCAGAAGTTACACATATATGGACATCCTGCACTTCAGTCAGTCAGAGACAAGACCCATGCAGTGCAGACCAATCACTCATTGGACACATGTGGCACACAAGACACCTATACGTGGCTCACATGCCACTGATGTATGTCACATGCTGCACAGAACATATATAGCACACACCAATCACACATAGGAAACACGCAATGCACACACCAAGACATTTATGCCTAAGTGTAGCACACCTATAGGGGTCCTCTCACTTCAGCAATCGGCATTTATCATGTAGAGAAAGTTAATACAAGGCACTTACTAATGTATTGTGATCGTCCATATTGTCTCCCTTACACAGTATGTATCCATGGTTTTGACTACTCTACAGTCCAGCAGCGGTGGCCGTGCTTGCCCACTATAGGTAAAGGTGTTGGCCTATGAGCACTTCCAGCCTTTCCCTATACTGTGTAAGCACGGCCACCGCTGCTGGATTACACGGTGGTAATAACCACGGATACGTGCTGTGTATAATGTGATGGAAAGGAGGCAATACGGACAATCACAATACATTAGTAAGTGCCTTGTATTAACTGCATGATAAATGCCATTTACTGAAGTGAGACAAACCCTTTAACCCCTTTAAGCAGGAAATTTACCAAATCTTACTGTACTGTCTTCTCTGCATAGTTTGTTAATGTGAGTGCTCATGTGTGTGTCTTCAGCACCATCTAGTGACCTTTAGCTGTAAGTGCATCTTCTGCCTTTTTAAGTTATGCATATTCATTAGGTCACCTGACTTCCTGCTCACAGTGCTTTCTGGGACAGAGACAGGCTCCTGCTTCCTTTTCTCCTCACCTCATGGAAGGAGCAGCTGCACATTGTGTGTCTCTTACTAAAGCATCGTCGGTAAGGGATTTATTTATGTTTTTGTATTGGTTTTGTGTACATTGTGCTGTATACTCAGTTCTTGTATGTTAATTTTCCTATAGTTTACCTTATCTACTGCCGGTTAATAAAAACCACAGACTACAGAAACAAGTCTCATCTTATTAAAGGGGTTGTCCGGGATCAAACTTATTTTTTTTAAAACATCTTACTCACCTTTAGTAGCCAAGTCTATGTTCCCAAGGTGGTTTGAGGTGTCTTTTACACTGGCGCATGGCTCCTACAGCCCTGAACACATTGTTTACATATCTGTTTATCTGTTTCTTCACTTCCTGCCGCACTGCATTGTGGGTCTCAGTGCAGGGCAGCATCTGCTGATTTCTCCTGTCTAACATCGTGTCCCTGTGCCCGCCCCCTCATACATATTCATGCACCCTGCACAGCCTCCACTCCTCCTTCGATCCGCCCCCCTCATACACATTCATCCTCTTGCCTCATATTCCTCCCCCATATGTACACCCATAAACTTCTCCTTACTCTATCTCTGGCATCTGTCATGTGCTCAGTGTTTGCAGCGCTTAGAGACAATCGGACACCATCACACTGTAAGGGGCACGCTCCCACATGCATCCATAAACATACCGGACACTGTCACACTGTAAGGGGCACGCTCCCACATGCATCCATAAACATACCGGACACTGTCACACTGTAAGGGGCACGCTCCCACATGCATCCATAAACATACCGGACACTGTCACACTGTAAGGGGCACGCTCCCACATGCATCCATAAACATACCGGACACTGTCACACTGTAAGGGGCACGCTCCCACGCGCATCCATAAACATACCGGACACCGTCACTGTAAGGGGCACACTCCCACGCGCATCCATAAACATACCGAACACCGTCACTGTAAGGGGCACACTTCCACATGCATCCATAAACATACCGAACACCGTCACTGTAAGGGGCACGCTCCCACATGCATCCATAGACATACCGAACACCGTCACTGTAAGGGGCACACTTCCACATGCATCCACTTCCACATGCATCCATAAACATACCGAACACCGTCACTGTAAGGGGCACGCTCCCACATGCATCCATAAACATACCGGACACTGTCACTGTAAGGGGCACGCTCCCACATGCATCCATAAACATACCGGACACTGTCACACTGTAAGGGGCACACTTCCACATGCATCCATAAACATACCGGACACTGTCACACTGTAAGGGGCACACTTCCACATGCATCCATAAACATACCGGACACTGTCACACTGTAAGGTGCACGCTCCCACATGCATCCATAAACATACCGGACACTGTCACACTGTAAGGGGCACACTTCCACATGCATCCATAAACATACCGAACACCGTCACACTGTCATGGGCACACTTCCACATGCATCCATAAACATACCGGACACTGTCACACTGTAAGGGGCACGCTCCCACATGCATCCATAAACATACCGAACACCGTCACTGTAAGGGGCACGCTCCCACATGCATCCATAGACATACCGAACACCGTCACTGTAAGGGGCACACTTCCACATGCATCCACTTCCACATGCATCCATAAACATACCGAACACCGTCACTGTAAGGGGCACGCTCCCACATGCATCCATAAACATACCGGACACTGTCACACTGTAAGGGGCACACTTCCACATGCATCCATAAACATACCGAACACCGTCACACTGTAAGGGGCACACTTCCACATGCATCCATAAACATACCGAACACCGTCACACTGTAAGGGGCACACTTTATATATATATATATATATATATATATATAATCTCTATATCTATATCAAGGTAAACCTTATATACTGACCAGTTGAAACCGATGTATAACCACAGGAAAGGGAAATGCACACACTGCAGCTCCAAAAGGAGAATGTGCAAAAAAGATTCATTCCAAAACACAAGTACGGGGCTAAAAAAATTATTTTAAACTAGACAAAAGCAGCCCCATTACATAAATAGGATTATCCGTTTATTTCAAAACAACAAAAAAAAAAAAAGCTGACTGATTACACTAATATTACCTTTTCTTTCAACTGAGCCATTGTTTTATCTCTTTTTTTTTTTTTTACACAATCAACATGCCATTGTCTAAATGCAATATATGCAATTAGCACGGCCATCCTGTGGTGAAAGGAATTCCTCCTTTCTAAGGCTACTTTCACACTAGCGTTCGATCGGATCCGTTCTGAACGGATCCGATCATAATAATGCAGACGGAGGCTCCGTTCAGTACGGATCAGTCTGCATTATTTTAGCATAAAACAGCCTAAGTGTGAAAATAGCCTCGTACGGATCCGTCCAGACTTTCAATGTAAAGTCAATGTGGGACGGATCCGCCTGAAGATTGAGCCATATTGTGGCATCTTCAAACGGATCCGTCCCCATTGACTTACATTGTAAGTCTGGACGGATCCGCACGGATCCGCACGGCCAGGCGGACACCCGAACGCTGCAAGCAGCGTTCGCCTGTCCGCCTGTCCGTGCGGAGGCGAGCGGAGCGGAGGCTGAACGCCGCCAGACTGATGCAGTCTGAGCGGATCCGCTCCATTCAGACTGCATCAGGGCTGGACGACTGCGTTCGGGTCCGCTCGTGAGCCCCTTCAAACGGAACTCACGAGCGGACCGACGAACGCTAGTGTGAAAGTAGCCTAAAGCCTTCTGCCCCATTAGCTAGTAATTCTGATGGGAGGAGTTTTCTATGCTAACAAGCATAGTAATCCTCCTCCATTCATTGTAATGCTGAAGGCCCGGTGACGTCACCGACTGGGGGCGGGGCTTAGCACGATGTCGGCCGGATAAGTAACCGCCCCTCCAACCTCTGCATTATCACCTAGACTGCCAGTGATGTCACCGACTGGGGCGGGGCTTAGCGCGATGGGGGCGGGGCTTACCGCGATGCCGGCCGGACAAGTAACTGCCCCTCCAACCTCTCTGCATTATCATCTAGACTGCCAGTGACGTCACCGGGCTCCGTGAGCAGAGGAAGAGGAAGCTTTGCTCGCCTGCCAGGGACCCGGTACGTCACTGAAGATAAGAAAATACTCACTTCCGGCCATGAATTGAAACCAGGAAAACAGGGCTTCAGCAATATGCTCTAAAGGTACCACATGCATGTTTGTAATGTTTATGTTATTAGATTACTAATAGACAAATGTCCCCAAACCCGGACAACCCCTTTAACTAGTAGAATGGTGATATCTGCCTGTTGAACTGCATACAGACCCCGGGGGTACATGTTGTGAGAACAGGACAGTAAACGACGACTTCTAGCAAGAGAAGCACACCTGACTACACAGAAGTCTGTTACGGTCCACGCAATATCTGCAAACGGACACCACAGCGACTTCTATACAGTCCAGTGCTGCAAGGGGATAGCCGCTTAAAGCAATGTAGACACATTTGATTGCATACTGTGACCGCTCTCTAAGCACAGCGAGCGGCATTCCACCGCACAGTAGTCTCCACGCGGTTAAGTGTCTTCAGCAACACCATGTCGCGTAGCACAGTATCAAGCTACAAGACAAGATCAGGGAAGGATGGTTCCACTAAGTCGTCTTCTGTTAGCAATGCGGCTGCCATTGCCCGCGCAAAGGCAGAAGCCGCGAAGGTCAAAGCAGCCTTTGCCGAACAAGAAATGAAGATGAAAGAAGAAAAGGCACAGCTGGAAATGAAGATGAAAGAAGAAAAGGCACAGCTAGAGGCTGAGAAAGCAAAGCAACAGGCTTCAATAGACATGCAAAAGGTCCTCTTAGATGCAAAGCTAGAGAAACTCGCCGTAGAGAGAGAAACGGCAGCCGCCATAGCTGAAGCAGAGTTCTTGGAGGCAATGGAATACCCGAAAACCGGAAGTCACCGCAGCGTGCTTAGCCCAGAACTTGGCCAGCAAGATCCTGTACAACGCACTTCAGAGTACGTCCGTCAACACTCCAGACTAAACAGCAATGCCGATCCATTCCCTGGAACCGAAGATGTCACCTATGCCACAGAGCAATCCTACCGTCCAAAAGAAATAGTCACACTTGGAACCCAGTCCTACAAACAAGAGAGCCCAGAGCCACGTGACAAAACTTCAGCTAACTTCCCTGCACACCAAGGAACCCAGCTTCCAGTCCAGCCTGCAGAGCCACCGTATCCCACAAGACGGTATGACATGGGCTGGCCTAAGTCAGGGACTCCATACAGGTATGATCGCACACCACACTCTCACTGTGACTTTCCACCTCCAACCAACCTTAGTAGTAACCAGAGCACAATAGACTTTGCCAGGTTCTTTACTAAACGAGAGCTAGTTACAAAGGGACTGGCGAAGTTCAGCGATCGCCCTGAAAACTATAGAGCATGGCGGGCCTCCTTTTATAACATTACAAAAGACTTGGGTCTGTCAAACAGCGAGGAGATAGACTTCCTTGTAGATCGGCTTGGAAAAGACTCTGTAGAACATGCCAAGAGAATCAGGGATATTAATATAAACTACCCAGAAATTGGCCTAAAAATGATCTGGGATAGACTTGATGAATGTTATGGTTCTGCAGAGGTCATAGAGGATGCATTGTTTAAAAGAATTGACGAATTCCCTAAAATATCTAGCAAAGGGTTCCAGAAACTTAGGGATTTAAGTGATCTACTGATGGAATTGCAGGTTGCCAAAGCCGAAGGGGATTTACCGGGGCTTGCTTTCCTCGACACTGCCAGAGGTGTCAAGCCTATTGTATTAAAGCTTCCCCACAACCTACAGGAAAAATGGGTCTCCCACGGGTCAAGGTACAAACATACCTACAATGTGCCATTCCCTCCCTTCAGTGTGTTTGTTGACTTTGTAAGGCTAGAAGCTAATATTCGTAATGACCCTAGCTTTGATCTATCACAGTCTTGTGCCACTCCCTATGACCACAGACCACACAAAGGATCAGTGGCAGTGCACAAAACTAACATTTCACCTGCAGATTCTTACAGGCATTACAGCTCCGCCAGCCACGAAACAGTCAAAGATCCTGGTAAGCAGTGCCCTCTACACAAGAAGCCACACCCTCTTCTGAAGTGCAGAGCCTTTAGAGAAATGTCCATAGGAGATCGCAAAGCCTTCCTCAAGGAGAACCGCATTTGCTACAAGTGCTGCTCATCTACATCACATATTGCCAAAGACTGTCAGGTTAGTGTAAAATGCACAGAATGCAACAACTCCGATCACAACACGGCCCTACATCCTGGGCCTTCCCCATGGACCTCATCACAAAGTAACAGTGCCAGAGAGCATGGCGGGGAGGAAAGTACCTCTGAAGCTAACCCACCAGCAGTTACTTCACAATGCACTGAAGTCTGTAAAGGACTCATAGGCGGCAGGTCCTGCTCAAAAATCTGCCTAACAAAAGTATACCCAAAGGGCTGGAGAGACAAAGCCATCAATGTTTACGCCATCCTAGATGACCAAAGTAATGCGTCCCTAGCCAAATCTACTTTCTTTGACATTTTCAGCATCAAAGGGCCCAACACTCCTTATTCCCTAAAGACCTGTGCAGGTACTGTAGAAACAGCGGGGAGGAGAGCTAGTGGCTATCTAATCGAATCCATAGATGGTAAAACGTGTCTTTCCTTACCAACTATTACGGAATGTAACCAAATCCCTGATAATAGACACGAGATCCCTACACCAGAGGTAGCCATACATCACCCCCATTTACAGCGTATAGCCCATCTCTTACCAAAACTTGATCCTAACGCTCAGATAATCCTACTCCTAGGGAGAGATATCTTACAAGTTCATAAAACTAGAGAGCAGATTAATGGCCCACATCATGCTCCTTATCAGGGGCGTAGCGTGGGGGGGGCCAGGGGGGCCGTTGCCCCGGGCGCCACACTGAGGAGGGCGCTGTCCGCTGGCACAACAAAATCTTAAATAGCTGATTCTGTGGGTTTTTTTTTCCCACATAGCGCCGCAGAGCAGAGTGAGGAGGCGGGGCGCGCACGGCAGTTAGTTAACACTGATAGGCTCCGCCCACCTTCCAGCATAGCGCCGCAGAGCAGAGTGAGGAGGCGGGGCGCGCACGGCAGTTAGTTCACACTGATAGGCTCCGCCCATCTTCCAGGCCGGAAATACAGTGCGGAGCCAGAGCAAGAAGAAGAAGATACCTGCCGCACTGTCGCTTCAGGACTGAGACTAGAGAGTTTGTCCAGAGACAGAGGCAGCCTGAAAGCTACACTGACAGTGAGTGACAGTCAGTGTCCCTCCCACCCTGAGTGTGTTAGGTGTGTTGGCATGGGCTGAGGGCAGGGGTTAGGGGTAATATATGAGTGAAGTGCCACTGTGCCAGTGCCATGAGAGCCAGGCCAAGGCTGCCAAGCAGGTGGCAGCCAGGGTGCTGCTGAAGGATGACCAGCCCAGGGACCCTGACTGAGACAGTATGCCTCTCTGGGATGCCATCTGCATGCTTCCCAGCTCTGCTGTCCATATACCAGGCCTTCCCTGGTATCCTCTGGGCAGTACTGTCTCTCTGATCATCCTTCCCCAGGACCCTGACTGCCACTTGCTTGGCCTGGCTGTCATGGCACTTCACTGCCTGGTGCTTGGCTATCGGCACTGAGTGACTCAGTCAGTGTCGCAGTGTGACTGTCACTCAGTCAAGCACCAGGCAGTGAAGTGCCATGACAGCCAGGCCAAGCAAGTGGCAGTCAGGGTGCTGGGGAAAGATGACCAGAGAGACAGTACTGCCCAGAGGATGCCATCTGCCCATCTCTGCTGTCCATATACCAGGCCAGGCCTACCAGCATTACCCTTTGATATACCGCCTGCCCGCCTGGTCACCCCACCTAACACTCAGGGAGACAAGTGGCTCAGACTGTTAGGTGTGGGGTGACCAGGCGGTATATGAAGGGGTAATACTGGTAGGCCTGGTATATGGACAGCAGAGATGGGCAGATGGCATCCTCTGGGGGTTGTATATTACATGGGACTATATGTTGGAGAAACTGAAGGGAGAGTGATGTATTTTACATGGGACTGTATGCTGGAGGGGCTGAAGGCAGTGAAGTGATTTATCTTACACGGGACTGTATGCTGGAGGGGCTGAAGGGGGCCATAATTATTACTATAATACTACAGAGGTGGTCATTATATATTATAATTATACAGGGGGCATTATACTTATGGACACTACGTAGGGAGGGGAGGTCTGTTATCTGAAGATGATAGTAAAGTGAGGAATCTAAAAAAAAATCTGCGAAACTTTGCAGAGACGAGACGCTGTCATGACGGTCCTATCGCCGAATGAAGACGCTGAGGAAAGTCTACATCACAGGAGATGTCACTGGATGTAACAGGTATAGTGCGGTATTCTCCTGTACAGTATATTTCATAGCAATGTATGATATGTCTATCCAAATATCTGTTTCACGGTAGGGTGGGAGGGGGTATATAGGATTTGGCCCACACTGCCTCAGCCCAGCCCCAGACTTCAGGTCACACTGTGCGTGTTCTGAATTCTGGGGCCTCACACCCATCTACTACATTATCTGTACTCAGAGAGCTATCACTGTGTTATTTGTGGTGTTATGTAGGACTGCAGGTGATATCTACTACATTATTTGGGGTGTGGTCACAGGTTGGGGGGGGCGCAATACTTGGCTTGCCCCGGGTGCTGGCTACCCACGCTACGCCACTGCTCCTTATGCCCAAAGGCATGACCTAGGATGGGTCATAGTAGGAGATGTCTGCTTAGGAAGCGTACACAAACCAACTTCAATTAATAGCATGCTTACAAGCACATTAGATAATGGACGTCCCTCTATCTTCCAACCATGTAAAAACAACTTCCTCATAAAGGAATTGCCACATAGAACTCAACTACCTTGTTCTTTCATAGACTCTGTAGACAACGACATAGCTTGTGACAGTGACAAAGACCATCTAGGTTGCTCAGTGTTCCAAAGGACCAAGGAGGACAATCAGGTAGCAATGTCCCACGAAGAAAGATTGTTTTTAGAAACCATGCAAAAGGAAATCACTAAGGATGAAACAAATAGTTGGGTAGCACCCCTTCCCTTCAGGCCTCAAAGGCAACGTTTGCCTAACAACAGAGAGCAAGTCTACAGACGTTTTGTCTCTCTAAGGCGTAGCTTCCACAAGAAACCAGAAATGAAAGACCACTTCTTTACTTTCATGAGGAAAATATTCGAGAATGGTCATGCTGAGGTAGCTCCCACCCTCAAAAACTCAGAAGAATGTTGGGGTTTACCACCCAAAGAAACCGGGCCAAATTAGAGTAGTGTTTGACTCTAGTGCAAAATATGAAGGCGTCTCCTTAAACGACGTCCTGCTCTCAGGTCCTGATCTTAACAACGAGCTCCTAGGAGTACTGCTTCGTTTTCGCAAAGACTCTGCTGCCTTCATGGCAGACATTCAGCAGATGTTTCATTGCTTTCTCGTTAAAGAGGAACACAGAAACTTCTTAAGATTTCTTTGGTTTGTTGACAATGACCCCACAAAAGATATTGCGGAGTACCGCATGCGGGTACATATCTTTGGTAACAGCCCCTCCCCTGCAGTTGCAACTTATGGTCTCAGACACTCTGCTCAGGAAGGCAAACTAGAATATGGGTCAGATGTCAGACAATTCGTAGAAAGAGACTTTTATGTAGATGACTGTCTAAAATCACTACCCACTGTTGAGGGTGCAATAAGTCTCCTTAAGAGAGCTCAAGAAATGCTTGCATGCTCAAACCTGAGACTCCACAAAATAGCCTCCAATAGTAAGCAGCTGATAGAAGCATTTCCCTCTCAAGACCATTCAAATGACCTACAGAGCTTAGACTTAGGGACTGACTCCCTTCCTATACAACGTAGCCTTGGTCTCCTCTGGGATCTAAAATCAGATACGTTTACCTTCCAAGTCAGCCAGGAAGAGAAGCCCTTTACCCGTAGAGGTGTCCTGTCTGCCATAAACAGTCTTTATGATCCCTTAGGATTCACTGCCCCTGTTACAATCCAGGGCAAATCACTACTTAGAGACTTAACTCAGGAAACATTGGATTGGGATCACCCACTATCCCCTGAAAAAAGAAACCTATGGATAGAGTGGAGAAACTCCCTAAAGACTTTATCTAGTCTGCATGTTCCACGTTCTTACGCTCCTGTGCCATCCACAGAAGTAAAAACGCAAAGACTCTATGTATTCTCTGATGCGTCCGTCAAAGCAATTGCCGCTGTAGCGTATCTTAAAACTATAGACAACAAAGGTCAGTGCCACACAGGGTTTGTCATGGGCAAAGCAAAACTCGCACTACTTCTCGAACATACGCTACCCAGGCTAGAACTCTGTGCCGCTGTACTAGCCGTTGAACTAGCAGAATTAATTACATCAGAGATAAACCTAGAGATTCGAGACACCGAGTTTTATACAGACAGTAAAGTGGTCCTGGGCTACATTTACAACCAAACTAGGCGTTTTTACGTTTACGTTAACAACCGAGTGTTAAGAATCAGGAGGTCCACTATCCCAAAGCAATGGCACTTTGTACCTACTGACCATAACCCAGCAGACTTAGCAACCAGGTCAGTTGCTGCCAGTCATCTTAAGGACACAGTTTGGTTCACGGGTCCTGCTTTTCTATACAACTCAGAGCATTCTTCAGCCTGTGACTCATATGAGCTGTTAGATGCAGATTCTGACAAAGAAATCCGCCCCCAGGTATCTGTGCTACTTACTGTAAATTCGTACAATCAGCTTGGTAGCCACCGTTTCATCAGGTTTTCCACCTGGAAGTCACTTGTGCGAGCTATCACTTGCTTAGCACACATAGCCCGCAGAATCTTGAACTCTATTTTCCTACAAGTGGGTAATGCTAGACTCTCTCATGAATGCCTTACAACCTTTATGGCCGAAGTCTCAGCCATTATCAATGCCAGACCCTTGGCTCCGATATCAAATGACCCAGGAGATCCAATACTGCTTACGCCTGCCTCTCTACTTACCCGAAAGACTGGTATAGTGAGTGCTCCTTCTGGAGAGTTTGGCACCAAGGATCTCTACAAACGCCAATGGAGACAAGTGCAAGGCCTTGCCGATACCTTCTGGAATAGGTGGAAGAAGCAATATCTTCCCACCTTACAGACAAGAACCAAATGGCACACAGTTAAGCCCAACCTAAAACCTGATGACATTGTTCTTGTTAAAGACTCTCAGGCTCAAAGAAATCATTGGCCTTTGGGCCTCATTACTAAAGTGTTCCCAAGTGAAGACGGACATGTCCGTAAAGTTGAGGTCAGGATTTTCAAACAAAATGAGACCAAACTGTTTATCAGACCTACTTCCGAACTAATCCTACTGTTACCTGTTGAGGACTCTAATAGTGACATCGGCTGATGTCAAGCGGGGAGTGTACTGTCTTCTCTGCATAGTTTGTTAATGTGAGTGCTCATGTGTGTGTCTTCAGCACCATCTAGTGACCTTTAGCTGTAAGTAATTCTTCTGCCTTTTTAAAGAGGACCTTTCACTACTCTACAAACGAAAAACTAACTATACCTGTGGGCAGAGCGGCGCCCAGGGGTCCCCCTGCACTTACTAGTAAGTCTGGGCGCCGCTCCGTTCGCCCGGTATAGGCTCCGGTGTCTGCGCTCCCTCTGACTGATTTCTTGTAGGAGGCGTGTCCCTTGCTGCACTGCTGGCCAATCGCAGCGCACATTCCCTTGATCATGGAGGTCCCAGGAGTCAGACCCCCATCAATCAGACCCTTATCACCTGTCGTGTCATAGCTGTTGGACCTTTTCACATTCCCTATCCTTAAAGGTTTTCTTTGGGTGTATAAAATAAAATAAAAATTAAATTAAAAATCTGGCCCAAAATATTAAACTAAATATAGAGATGCTCGCCTGTTAAAGGGCCAGTGTCCACTTTTCTAGTTATCCTGGGATAACTAAGTGATCCGTGGGGGTCTGAACGCTGGAGCCCCCACTGATCCCACTTCTTGATTGAGTGTCAGGTCGAGCATATGCCCTGCCTCTCCATCCATTCTCTATGGCAGGGGTGGCCAACCTGTGGCTCTTGAGCTGCATGCGGCTCTTTGCTTCTTGAAGTGTGGCTCTAGCTGTGGAGCTGGGAAGCAGTCAGGCCGCTCACTCTCCACCCCAGGCTCAGATCTCTTTTCCTGATCGGGCACCGTTGCTACTTTGCATCTCCAGCTCACTCTCCACTACGTCCTGATGCACACAGTGTGAGAACGTAGTATGTGGGGACACGGACTATGACCTGACGTTGTGCTCATCGGGTCACAGTGGAGAGCGTGTCAGACATGCAGAGTAGCAGGAGCCCAAGCAGGAGAGGGAAGAGATTTTTTAAAATTATAGAATTGAGCATGGGGGTCTGATCTAAGCATGGGGGTCCTGATCTAGGCAATGGGTGTCTGATCTGAGCATAGGAGTCCTGATCTGAGCAATGGAGGTCTGATCTGAGCATGGCGGTCAGATCTGAGCATGGGGGTCATCAGATCTAGGCATGGGGGTTATCAGATCTGAGCATGGGGGTCGTCAGATCTGAGCATGGGGGTCGTCAGATCTGAGCGTGGGGGTCGTCAGATCTGAGCATGTGGGGTCAGATCTGAGAAGGGGGAGATCGGAGCATGGGGGAAGAGCTGAGCATGGGGGGGGATCTGACACTGGGATTCTGATTTGTTTTGTCTGATCTGAGCATTGGGGGTCTAATTTTGGGGGTCTTATGAAGTTTGGGGATCTGATTTAGGAGTCTGATCTAAGGTCTGATGAAAAATATATATATATATATTTTTTTTTTTTCTCTGCTAATGAAAAATAAGAAACAAATATTTTTATCAGACCTCAGATCAGATGAAAAATATTTTTTTTACTCTTATTTTTCTTTGTTAAAACCTAGGTGCATCTTGTAGGGCGAAAAATACGGTGACTCGTGTGTAAATGTATAGCTTGTGGCTCCTGGTAGTCATACTTTTTTTGGCTCTTTGTGTCTGTAAGGTTGGCCACCCCTGCTCTGTGGGGTCACTGGTGATGGCAGAATACAGCTCTGGCTAATTCCAGTGGTCCCAAAGAGAATAAATGGAGCAGCAGCGCGTGCCACACCATCAAAAAGGGGGAACAGGACCGTTCCTGGGATCACTGGGGGTCGCAGAATCGGACCCCACTAATCATATTGTTATGCCCTATGGTGTGGAGAGGATAACTCGAAAACCTGGACAACCCCTTTAAATCCTCCACCACTCCACCACCAGTATCTCTTTACATGGCAGCAGTGATGCCTGTAAATACAGATTATCATCACTACCGCCATGTAAACCATATGTGTCAGTACTGGAGAATGTGACGCACTGTGCAGAATTTTTCGTGCATAAGTCCAACCCCCTTTGCAGGTCATAACCTTTAACAAAGCCCAAGCAAAGGTGCTAGAGGAGTAACATGAGCAAAGGGCACAAACGGAGGGTCATAACTGAAACAGAGGCATTAGTGTCAACTGAGGCAGGGTAATAGTGGGGATCCTGGAGCAGGGGTAACTGGAGAAGAGGCAATATTAGTAGTGCATTTAGAGTCAGGGCATCTGGAGCTGGGGCATTTATGGGGGTGCACCTAAAGCAGAGGCATTAGGGTTGCCTGAGGCAGGGTAATAGTGGTGATCCTGGAGCAGAGGTATTAGGGGGCAACTGGAGAAGCGGCAATATTAGGGGTGCATTTAGAGTGGGGGCATTGGGGGGCATATGGAGCTGTGGCACTAATGGGGGTGCACCTAAAGCAGAGGCATTGGGGGGACCTAGGGCAGAGTCCCCCCAATGCCGCTCTGAACTCTGCTGAGAGCAGCACACGTACACAGATCTGAGTCTGCTATAAACAAATCCCCTATTTCCCCCTTACCGTCTCCTACAGCTCACTACTGTCACACACCTGAGAAATCAGCCCAGCACTGCAGAGGAGTCCTTCTCTCCAGCAACCACAGTTTTCTGACAGCAGGGAGGGCAGGAGGATGGCCAGACATGTTCTCTCCTCCTTCACTGCCAGCAGCCGGGAAGTTTAGAAGATACTGCGGGGCCTCCTGTACAATGTACACCAGTAGGAGGCTGCATCACTGTGCGATACTACCACCTAGTGGCTACAATAATTATCTCTCCTGAGAAACAAGAGATATAATAACTCCTTCGTCTTATCTCCAGGTGTAGGAGACTGGAGGCCTACCGAGGAATCCCCCGCCTCCCCGGTGGGCCAGCCCGAACCTGCCTCACCATAACATCAAAGGCACCTCAACCGACACCAGGTAGGACCCCAAAATGGAACAACAGGTGTGCCCATCCCAGCACTGTACAGTCCAAGAGAGCGACAGAGTGAGTACTAATACCACAATTTTTGCTACTATCACTCCTATACTCTCCTTCTCTTGGGTCACTATGAGTATTGTATTGTTTCCCAGATGCAATGCTTTTCAGAGAAAATATGTCCATTGACATGTGCATGTGGACGCCATACTGTACATTGGAGCCTTATAGATGTAAAGGTTTGGACCCATAGTACAGTAGGCTATGGTATGGACCTATAATGGATCTGGACATCAATTAACCCATTAACATTCTGAACTTCTGTAGGAATCCAATAGAACAAGAACTATGACACAAGTTAAATGTACTTCGATTTTGGAGCAAATTGTGCCAAAATGTAGTGCAACTTGGCACGTCTAAGTTTAGAGAAATTATCTTAAACTAGCCAAATTGGGGGGGGGGGGGGGGGCATGGATTGCAAGAAAAGGGCAGGACCTAATACATAAGATTTTGCACCAAAATTGCTCTACACTTCTGCTGCAAAATTCTCTCTCAATGTAAGGCCAAGTTTCACTCTTGCAGCAGGGAACTCGGGCAAGAGTTTTCTGGATCTGACATTGCCAGATACTACCATCTTCCCACCTGACCCTATTGACTATAATGGACTCCGGCAGAGATCCGGAAGCTGCACGGCAAATTAGCAGAAAATCGCCTGGACAAAAAGCTCTGCACGCAGGAGTTTTTGTCTGGCCGATTCCTGGCATTGCCTGGTGGACCTTCCAGCGGAAACACTGTCCACAGGTGTGAAAGAAGACTGAGCCAACCAATAGCTGGTGCAGAGAGAAACTAAGGTGTCTATCCCTGCACCACATTAATCATCCAGCCTGAGTCCCTGTGATAAATCTGGTGCAGGTCTAGACATCTGGTCTATGGTTGCCCCATCTATGGGATTCGTAAATCTGACCTACTGATTTTAGAGGAGGATAGCTCCGTGCATAAGACTGAGCCTAGTCAACTGCACATATGACTCCATACTAGTGTTGAGCGTGAATATTCGAATCGCGAAATTTAATCGCGAATATCGCCACTTTGAGAATTCGCAAATATTTTGAATATTGTGCTATATATTCATATTCGCGAATAGTGTTGATCGCTAATATTCTAATTGCGAATTTATCGCAAATATCGCCACTTAACAACATCCCTAGCAACCAGTAGTAAAGTTGCCTAATCCTTAGTGTTGATCGCGAATATTCTAATCGCAAATTTTTATCGCAAATATATTACATTGCTGATTTTCGCAATCAAGTAAATAATGACTGGAGATCATGAATTCTCGAATTTGAGAATTTATGGCGAATATTCTGCCAAAAATTCACGAAATATCGTGAATTTGAATATTGCCTATGCTGCTCATCACTACTCTATACCAAGCAGCTGTATAGCAACTGTGCACTGTGCCTTGCTGTACAGGGTACTCACACAGTCCCTATGTCACTCTATTAGTAACATATCCACAGTGAACAGCAGAGGGCGCAGTTGTCATTTCAGTGATATGGTTGTGTCTTCAGAAGACTGTTTCTTGTGTGGAATTACAAGAACGTTCAATGGAAGACAATGAATCATTTCTATATACTTGTTTGTAATTACCTGTATTATAGGAAGGTTCAGATCACAGAGGTCGCAGACAACACAGCATGACCGCCTTAGCCCCTATTCCAGTCCCCCTGCCCGCCATAGCCCATACTCTTGTTCCCCTGCCCGCCATAGCCCATATTCCAGTTCCCCAGCCTGCCATAGCCCATACTCCAGTCCCCCTGCCCGCCATAGCCCATACTCCAGTCCCCCTGCATGCCATAGCCCATACTCCACTCCCCCTGCCCGCCGTAGCCCATACTCCACTCCCCCTGCCCGCCATAGCCCATGCTCCACTCCTCCCGCCATAGCCCATATTCCAGTTCCCCTGCCTGCCATAGCCCATACTCCAGTCCCCCTGCCCGCCATAGCCCATACTCCAGTCCCCCTGCATGCCATAGCCCGTACTCCACTCCCCCTGCCCGCCATAGCCCATACTCCACTCCCCCTGCCCGCCATAGCCCATGCTCCACTCCTCCCGCCATAGCTCATATTCCAGTTCCCCTGCCTGCCATAGCCCATACTCCAGTCCCCCTGTGTCACAACCAGACAGCTGAGAAGCTCTGACATAGGCCTTTCAGAACCTCCTCTTTGAGTTTCTGTGTTGTGGTATTCAGCTCCTCCTCTCGTCAGCCTCTCTCAGCTGTCATGTGTTGGACTAATTGCTTCCCTTTAAATTCTTCCCCAGAAGGCTTTTCTGGGCGGCTTATACTACTTCCTGGAGTGTGTGTGCACGCTGACTCTGTCCTCCTGTTTGCGTCAAAGCTAAGTGTTGTACCTTTATCTGTTATTATCTGTTTGCTGGATCCCAGGTGACCCTGACTCCCTCCGTATCTTGTGTAGGGAGCCGGTGGTCGTGTCCCCTCACTATTGTAGGGTGCTCAGGGCTTTATAGTCAAGGTTCGTGGATATGCAAACCTCCACCATTTGGATCTTTGCATAGGCTGAGCAGCCAGGGAAAGTGCCAGGTCTTCTGCAGGGGTCTCCCTTGGTTCCTTAGTTTTTGGATCCAGCGAGTCGTTTATACATGTTGGTTTGCCTTGTTTCCTGTACACCGTCCGTGACATTATAAGCCGCCATAACCGTCTCAAGCATGGATCCGGTTTCACTTTTGGCTGAACGCTTCCAGGGTCTTTCATTGGAGGTAGCTGATCTCTGTAAGACTTTTTCTCAGCTTCAAGTGACCGGTTCAGCTTGCGTTCATGGAGTTTGTTCTGAGCCTAAGATCTCGCTCCCGGATACGTTCTCCGGGGGTAGTGAGAATTTTGTGCGTTTTAGAGAGGCTTGCAAACTCCATTTTCGCCTTCTTCCCCACTCCTCTGGTGATGAGGAACGGAGGGTGGGGATCATTATATCGCTGCTCAGAGGTAACGCTCAGTCCTGGGCCTTTTCGCTGCCGGAGGGGGCACGGCCTCTCCGTTCAGTGGATGAATTCTTTTTAGCCCTGGGTCAGATATATGATGATCCGGATCGTATTGCTCTGGCTGAGTCTAAACTACGTCTCCTGTGCCAGGGTAAACAATCTGCAGAAATATACTGCTCAGAATTTTGGAGATGGGCAGTTGATACTGGTTGGAATGATGCTGCACTCCGAAGTCAATTTTGCCATGGTCTTTCAGAGGGATTGAAAGATGCATTTGCCTTTCATGAGAGGCCTATTTCTTTGGACTCTGCTATGTCTCAGGCCGTTCGTATTGACAGGCGTCTTAGAGAGAGAGGAGAGATGTCTCCTTCCTGTCATACGCAGTCCCAGGACAGTGCAGCGGTCCCGCTCTGTGCGCAGGGGTCTCAGTCGCCGTCAGCCCCTTCTGAGCAGGAGCCCATGCAGCTGGGGTTGATTGCTTCTTACAATAGAAGATTCAGCTCGCATGGGAGCGTTTGTTTTTGTTGTGGAGGTATAAATCATTTGGCAAATATTTGTCCCTCTAGGAGATTCAGGCAGTTTTCTGGGAGTAATAAAGAAACAAACAGGAAAAAATCTTTTAAAAATTTTCCGTCTGTTACTATTGGCAGGGTTGAGGCGGAAATTGAAGGTTTTCCATTTGCTTGTAGTTCCCGTTTTGTCCTGCCGGCTAGGGTGGCGCTAGAGAGCAAGAACATTTTTTGTGAGATTTTTGTGGATAGTGGAGCAGCGGTTAATCTCATTGATAATCAATTTGCGATAACTCATGGTTTCCAGGTGCGCACTTTGGGAAAGGATATTCCTGTTTTTGCTATCGATTCCGCTCCACTTTCTCAAAAATCATTAAAGGGCATAGTTCACAATATCCGTTTAATTGTGAGTGATGCTCATGTTGAGGATGTGTCATGTTTCGTCCTTAGCGGTTTACCCACCCCTCTGGTGTTGGGGCTGCCCTGGCTCACTAAGCATAACCCCACCATTGATTGGCAAGCGAGGCAAATAAATGGTTGGAGTGACTTTTGCAGAGAGAATTGCCTCACGACATCTGTTTCTGAGGTTGCTACTAAGACTGTACCATCTTTTCTCTCTGAATTTTCGGATGTCTTCTCTGAGAGTGGAGTTCAGGATTTGCCCCCGCACAGGGAGTACGATTGCCCTATTAATCTCATCCCAGACGCCAAGCTGCCTGAATCTCGTTTATACAATCTTTCCCAACCTGAGAGGATCGCTATGCGTGCTTATATCTCTGAGAGTCTGAGAAAAGGACACATACGACCCTCGAAGTCACCTGTTGCCGCTGGTTTTTTCTTTGTTAAGAAAAAAGATGGTTCTTTAAGACCTTGTCTGGATTTCAGGGAGCTGAACAATATCACAATTCGTGACCCTTATCCGCTTCCTCTGATCCCGGACCTATTTAACCAGGTTGTTGGGGCTAAAGTCTTTTCCAAATTAGATTTAAGAGGGGCATACAACCTGGTCAGGGTCAGAGAAGGGGACGAATGGAAGACGGCCTTCAATACCCCTGAGGGCCATTTTGAAAATTTGGTTATGCCTTTTGGTTTGATGAATGCCCCAGCCGTTTTTCAGCATTTCGTGAACAGCATTTTTTATCATTTGATGGGAAAATTTGTATTGGTGTATTTGGATGACATTTTGATTTTTTCTCCCGATTTCAAAACTCATAAGGAACATTTACGTCAGGTCTTGCTCATCCTGCGGGAGAATAAATTATATGCGAAACTGGAAAAATGTGTGTTTGCGGTTCCAGAAATTCAATTTCTGGGGTTTCTTCTCTCCACTTCTGGTTTTCGCATGGACCCCGAGAAGGTCCGTGCTGTGCTTGAGTGGGAGCTTCCTGAGAATCAAAAGGCACTGATGCGTTTTTTGGGCTTTGCCAATTATTACAGGAAGTTCATTTTGAATTATTCTTCTATTGTTAAACCACTCACTGATATGACCAGAAAGGGGGTGGATTTTTCTTCTTGGTCAGTAGAGGCGCGTAAGGCTTTTTCTGATATCAAGGAGAGTTTTGCTTCCGCTCCCATCTTGGTGCAACCTGATGTTTCTTTACCCTTCATAGTTGAGGTTGATGCTTCTGAGGTGGGTGTGGGGGCGGTCTTGTCTCAGGGTTCCTCTCCTGCCAATTGGCGACCGTGTGCCTTTTTCTCAAGAAAACTCTCCTCCGCAGAGAGAAATTACGATGTGGGAGATAGGGAATTGTTGGCCATCAAGTTGGCTTTTGAGGAATGGCGCCATTGGCTAGAGGGAGCCAGACACCCTATTACCGTATTTACTGACCATAAAAATCTGGCCTACTTGGAGTCAGCCAAGCGTCTGAACCCGAGACAGGCCAGATGGTCGTTGTTCTTTTCTAGGTTTAATTTTGTTGTCACGTTCCGCCCTGGAGTTAAGAATGTGAAGGCAGATGCCCTGTCACGTTGTTTTCCGGGAGGCGGGAATTTTGAAGACCCGGGTCCCATTTTGGCTGAAGGTGTGGTGGTCTCTGCTCTTTTTCCTGAATTGGAGGCAGAGGTGCAGGCAGCCCAGTCAGAGGCTCCTGATCTTTGTCCTCCTGAGAGGTTGTTTGTGCCTCTCGCTTTAAGACACAAGATTTTTAAAGAACACCACGATACGGTCCTTGCTGGGCACCCGGGGGTAAGAGCCACACTGGATCTCATCGCTCGGAGATTCTGGTGGCCTGCGCTTCGTAAGTCGGTTGAGGGTTTTGTGGCAGCCTGCGAGACTTGCGCTCGTGCCAAAGTCCCTCATTCACGGCCATCAGGTCCTCTCCTTCCCTTACCCATTCCTTCCCGTCCTTGGACACATCTGTCCATGGACTTCATAACGGACCTGCCTCGTTCCTCGGGGAAGACTGTGATTCTGGTGGTGGTGGACCGTTTTAGCAAAATGGTGCATTTCATCCCTTTTCCTGGTTTGCCCAATGCTAAGACGCTGGCGCAGGCATTTGTTGATCACATTGTCAAATTGCACGGTATTCCTTCAGACATAGTCTCTGATAGGGGCACGCAGTTTGTTTCCAGATTCTGGAAGGCTTTCTGTTCTCGCTTGGGGGTTCGGTTGTCATTCTCTTCTGCTTTCCACCCGCAGTCGAATGGCCAGACAGAGCGCGTCAATCAGAATCTGGAGACATATCTGCGTTGTTTTGTGGCGGAGAATCAAGAGTAGTGATGAGCGAACTTCTGTTTTAAGTTCGGCGTCTAAAGTTCGGCTTCCGGTTAGCGGAGAATCCCGATATGGATTCCGACTTCCGTTGTGGTCCGTGGTAGCGGAATCAATAATGGCCGATTATTGATTCCGCTACCACGGACCACAACGGAAGTCGGAATCCATATCGGGATTCTCCGCTAACCGGAAGCCGAACTTTAGACGCCGAACTTAAAACAGAAGTTCGCTCATCACTAATCAAGAGGATTGGTGTTTTTTTTTGTCCCTTGCTGAGTTTGCTTTAAATAACCGTCGTCAGGAGTCCTCTGATAAGTCACCATTTTTTGGTGCATATGGGTTTCATCCACAGTTTGGGACTTTCTCGGGAGAGGGGTCTTCTGGTTTACCTGATGAGGACAGATTCTCCTCGTCTTTGTCATCTATTTGGCAAAAGATTCAAGATAATCTAAAGAGCATGAGTGAGAGATATAAGCGTGTGGCTGATAAGAGACGTGTGCTTGGTCCGGACCTGAATGTTGGTGATCTGGTGTGGTTGTCTACCAAGAATATCAAATTGAAGGTTCCCTCCTGGAAGTTGGGTCCTAGGTTTATTGGGCCTTACTAAATCCTGTCTGTCATCAATCCTGTTGCATACCGTCTTGATCTTCCTCAGACTTGGAAGATCCATAATGTTTTTCATAAGTCCTTATTGAAACCTTATGTTCAACCCATTGTACCCTCGCCTTTGCCTCCTCCTCCGATTATGGTTGATGGGAATCTTGAATTTCAGGTCTCTAGGATTGTGAATTCTCGTCTTGTCCGCGGTTCTCTTCAGTACCTTGTTCAGTGGGAGGGGTATGGTCCTGAGGAGAGGATGTGGGTCCCAGTGACGGACATTAAGGCCTCTCGTCTCATCAGGGCTTTCCATAGGTCCCATCCTGAGAAGGTGGGTTCTGAGTGTCCGGAGTCCACTCGTAGAGGGAGGGGTACTGTCACAACCAGACAGCTGAGAAGCTCTGACAGAGGCCTTTCAGAACCTCCTCCTTGAGTTTCTGTGTTGTGGTATTCAGCTCCTCCTCTCGTCAGCCTCTCTCAGCTGTCATGTGTTGGACTAATTGCTTCCCTTTAAATTCTTCCCCAGAAGGCTTTTCTGGGCGGCTTATACTACTTCCTGGAGTGTGTGTGCACGCTGACTCTGTCCTCCTGTTTGCGTCAAAGCTAAGTGTTGTACCTTTATCTGTTATTATCTGTTTGCTGGATCCCAGGTGACCCTGACTCCCTCCGTATCTTGTGTAGGGAGCCGGTGGTCGTGTCCCCTCACTATTGCAGGGTGCTCAGGGCTTTATAGTCAAGGTTCGTGGATATGCAAACCTCCACCATTCGGATCTTTGCATAGGCTGAGCAGTCAGGGAAAGTGCCAGGTCTTCTGCAGGGGTCTCCCTTGGTTCCTTAGTTTTTGGATCCAGCGAGTCGTTTATACATGTTGCTTTGCCTTGTTTCCTGTACACCGTCCGTGACACCCTGCCTGCCATAGCCCATACTCCACTCCCCCTACCCGCCATAGCCCATACTCCTCTCCCCCTTCCCCACATTTATTCACCCCTCCACTTCCTCCTTGGCTTTTCTTTGATTTCCGTTAGCGATAGTGATTGACATGAGTGCTTTCGGCAAGTGAGAATCTGCTATAAAACACCTGAGCTGAATATTGCCTATGCTGCTCATCACTACTCTATACCAAGCAGCAGTATAGCAACTGTGCACTGTGCCTTGCTGTACAGGGTACTCACACAGTCCCTATGTCACTCTATTAGCACCATATCCACAGTGAACAGCAGAGGGCGCAGTTGTCATTTCAGTGATATGGTTATGTCTTCAGAAGACTGTTTCTTGTGTGGAATTACAAGAACGTTCAATGGAAGACAATGAATCATTTCTATATACTTGTTTGTAATTACCTGTATTATAGGAAGGTTCAGATCACAGAGGTCGCAGACAACACAGCATGACCGCCATAGCCCCTATTCCAGTCCCTCTGCCCGCCATAGCCCATACTCTTGTTCCCCTGCCCGCCATAGCCCATATTCCAGTTCCCCTGCCTGCCATAGCCCATACTCCAGTCCCCCTGCCCGCCATAGCCCATACTCCAGTCCCCCTGCATGCCATAGCCCATACTCCACTCCCCCTGCCCGCCATAGCCCGTACTCCACTCCCCCTGCCTGCCATAGCCCATACTCCACTCCCCCTGCCCGCCATAGCCCATGCTCCACTCCTCCCGCCATAGCCCATATTCCAGTTCCCCTGCCTGCCATAGCCCATACTCCAGTCCCCCTGCCCGCCATAGCCCATACTCCAGTCCCCCTGCATGCCATAGCCCGTACTCCACTCCCCCTGCCCGCCATAGCCCATACTCCACTCCCCCTGCCCGCCATAGCCCATGCTCCACTCCTCCCGCCATAGCCCATATTCCAGTTCCCCTGCCTGCCATAGCCCATACTCCAGTCCCCCTGCCTGCCATAGCCCATACTCCACTCCCCCTACCCGCCATAGCCCATACTCCTCTCCCCCTTCCCCACATTTATTCACCCCTCCACTTCCTCCTTGACTTTTCTTTGATTTTCCGTTAGCGATAGTGATTGACATGAGTGCTTTCGGCAAGTGAGAATCTGCTATAAAACACCTGAGCTGATGCAAAACCTCTTTTAAAAAAAAAATCAGAGTTATTGAAATAGAGCCCCCTTCATGCTCAAAAAGGGGCTTCCAGGACTTTATATTCATGCCCTGTCCTTAAAAAAATATCACGTTTTATGCTGTTCTTGCCTAAAGGTGGAAAGGTGGGTGTACTTTATCGCGAGGGGCATGATCTAAAACGTCTACACTGATGAATTAATACTTAAGCCAAAATATGGCACGTGTATTTCATTTTCTGCAGTCCAAAATGCCTCAGATTTTGTAAGAGGTGAATGCTTTTTAATAAATTTGGTGCAATTCACTCCAATAACTACCTGTAGCAACAACCAATCATATTCCACCTTTCATTTTTTATTAACCCCTTCACTACCGAGCCACTTTTCACCTTAAATCCCAGGCCTATTTTTGAAAATCTGACATGTGTCACTTTATGTGGTAATAACATTAAAACGCTTTTACTTATCCAGGCCGTTCTGAGATTGTTTTCTCGTCACATATTGTACTTCATGACAGTGGTAAAATTGAGTCAAAAAATTTCATTTTTATTTATAAAATAATACCAAATTTACCAAAAGGTTGGGAAAATTTTCAAATTTTCAAATTTCAATTTCTCTACTTTTACAATAGATAGTAATACCTCCAAATATAGTTATTACTTTACATTCCCCATATGTCTACTTCATGTTTGGATTATTTTGAAAATGACATTTTTTTTGGGGGGGACGTTAGAAGGCTTAGAAGTTTAGAAGCAAAATCGTTAAATTTTTAAGAACATTTCGAAACCCCAATTTTTTCAGGACCAGTTCAGTTATGAAGTCACTTTCTGGGGCTTACATAAATCACCCCATTTTAGAAACTACACCCCTCAAGCTATTCAAAACTGATTTTACAAACTTTGTTAACCCTTTCGGTGCCCCACGAGAATTAAATGAAAATGGGAATGAAATTTGAAAATGTCACTTTTTTTTTGCAGATTTTAAATTTTAATCTATTTTTTCTGCAACACATCAAGAGTTAACAGCCAAACAAAACCCAAAATCTATTACCCTGATCTGGAGTTCACAGAAACACCCCATGTGTGCTCAAAAACTGATGTATGGGCGCACAGAAGGCTTCAGAGTGGAAGGAGCATCATATGGCTTTTGGAGAGCGGATTTAGCTGGAATGGTAATTGGGAGCTCTGTCGCATATGAAGACACCCTGAGGTACCCCTACAGTGGAAACCCCCAAAAAGTGACCCCATTCCGGAAACTACACTCCTCAAGGAATATTTAGTGGTTGGTGAAAAGTGGATATGTATGTTATGTGGACTAAATCAGAGACATAAGGTGGTAAAACTGCAGGGTACATCAAGGATGAAATTAAATTGATACTCCATGGATGAGTGGTAGATTCTGAAACAATCCTTGATGCACAGGCCAGGGTTTTCTGGGCAGGTTTTGCAATGGTAAATGGAGTCTTTCCTTAACCCCATTTAGGAACACACCCTGCTCTCTTTGGGGTCCTTCCCTTCCTCGCTGTTTGGGTGACTTCACCAGGGAAATGTTGCCCTGGTACAACTCGGGCACCATAACTTGCAGAAGTACTGGGGCCCCCCCATTGCTTGATTTGGAAGAATTAGGGCTTTTATCACCACCTTTTGAAATTGTAGGAATGTTCTTGTCTGGCCTCTAGAGCTAAATAGCACGAACGCATTGTACAGCGCCATCTGTACGAGGTGCGCGGCCAGCTTTTTGTACCACACTTTTCTTTTTCGTTTGGCACTGTAGGGCTTCAGAACCTGATCTAAGAGATCCACCGCTCCCATCTGCCTGTTGTAGTCCAGAATGCAGTCTGGTTTGGGGACAGTGGTCGTGGTACCACGTACAGCGGCAGGTGGGCTGGTGTTACTGTGCATAGTGGTCAGTACAAGGACATCCCTCTTGTCCTTGTACTTAACCACCAACACGTTCTCATTGAGGAGAGCACGGCTGTCTCCTTTTCTTAGTGGTTGCCCTACCAGGGATCTAGGGAGGCCTCTCTGATTTTTGCGTACTGTGCCGCATGCCAGAGTACCTCTGGAACTTAGTGACCGGAACAGTGGTAGACTGGTGTAGTAATTATCCAAGTAGAGATGGTAACCCTTATCCAGCAGTGCGTGCAGTAAGTCCCACACTATCTTCCCACTAACTCCTAGGACGGGGGGCATTCTGGGGGTTCAATCTGGGTGTCAATCCCTTTAAACCCAGAACTTGTGAGTGTACCCAGAGCTACTGTCACAGACTTTATACAGTTTTATGCCATACCTTGCCCGCTTGCTGGGCAGGTAATGGCGGAATCTTACCCTCCGTTTGAACAGTAACAGGGATTCGTCTATGCAGACATTTTGGGGTGTACACTTCTGAAAACTTTGCCTAGAAGTGGTCAAGGACGGGCCTAATTTTGAACAGACGGTCAAATGCGGGGTCATTCTGGGGTGGGCACTGTGCATTATCGTTGTAATGCAAAAACTTCTGTATTGATTGGAATCGATTACAGGCCATAGTATTACTGTCAACTGGGAGTGTGGTACAAGACATCGCACTCCAATACTGAGTAATCTTTGTGTGTTTTTTACTAGGCCCATATTCAGCAAGAGCCCCATAAAGGTCATCATCTCTGCTGCATTTACTGGGGTCCAACCTTGGGGTCTAGCGTATGGCGATGTGGGGTGCTGGGAAATTAATTGTTGGGCGTATGAATTTGTTTGGGTACCATCAAATTTATAAAATCTTCAGAGAAAAAGATTTAAAAAAAATAAATTTCAGTGAAGCCTGCACAGTCTGAATCTGAATTCCTGAGTTGCCCACAAACTCAGGAATTTGGGGCTGATAATTCTCAGGGGGTGGGGTCCATATGGGCTCACTCTGGGGGGCTGTCTCCACTGCTACCCTGGGGCGCCTTCTATACGGTCTCTCATCAGCAGATGATGATGATGATAATGATGAGGGGGTTAAGGAGTAGAGGAAAGTGGCATCCTCTTCTCCCTCGCTAGCAGTCTCAGTATCGGAGGCAAGAATGGCGTATGCCTCTTCAGCGGAGTATACTCGTTGGGATGAATGGATCATTTTTATTTTATTGGGGTGTGATGTGCGAAACGTGTAAACCTTCATTTAGTGTGGGGTGTGTTTGTAGTGTTTTCACACATGAAGGGGCTTGTAATAAATTTGAAATTAAATTTAGAAGAAAAGTTGTAAAAAAAACCAAAAAACTAAAAACCTCAAATGTGCAGATGCTACTGAGCACACTACTGATTGGTGCTCTGTAGCACGCACGCATGCACACATATCGCCATCATACCCCGGTCACCGAGCGATTTCGCTAAGGGACCGGGTGCACACAGCGCCGTAGCTCTACGGTGCCTTGTATCCTAAGGGTTAATTACCATTTGTTGCTACATTGTCACTTGTACAGTAAACATGTGTAGAGTTTATTTGGGAGAGAAGGGAATGCAAATGAGCTCTTAACAAGCCCTGCCTCTAATGCCACCAGATGTAAGGCAGCTATTCTATAAGTCAATGTTCAGCTCATAAAATAAGCCTTGAGACATGACTTGGATATTAAATAAGCCAGCTAGAGTTTAATTGGAATGAGTGACCTCTTGTGGTCAGAATTAGTATTGCAGCCGTTTTCTTATACGGTCTGCGTGCACAAGGCTGACCGGTGGACCTATTAAAAATAACCCCTTTAGAAAATGTAAAAAATAAAAATCAGACATCATATAGTACATGACAATCTCTTTCAAATCTAGAACCAGCCCTGGACCTCACATGGACCCAGAGATCTCCACATTCTTTGCTCCAATTGCTCTGCTAGATTTATTTCAAACTGCAGGGCCCCATCCTTTCTTCTGCAGCTGATGGCAATTGAAGGATGGAACTGAGCATGTGTGTCTACCTAAGTGAGGTGGACAGAGAAGTTAGAAGAAGAGCAAACAGCAGGTGGCGCTATACAGATAGATTTTATTTAATAGCTCAGCGGCTATGCCAAATTTATATTACATGCAATTACAAAAGTATTCAGATCCAGGTGCTGGTTTGAAAACTGAAGAATATTTTTCATTGGACAAACCATTTAATTAAGAGTTACTGTCCAATTATGTCCATGTGGCCTAAGGCTCTTAGCATCATGGCAGCGTTTCATAAAAATAATTTCTCAGGAAATTATATTTCAGTAACTCATAACTCGTCATACTTGAAAAACAACCTCTGTCTGTAATACGCCAGACACCACGTAAAGAAGGGATGACTGATCCCATGATAACTAATCCCACGATGACTGATCCCATGATAACTAATCCCACGATGACTGATCCCAAGATGACTGATCTCAAGATGGCTTCTGAAGGACCTCAACTTTCCATCCCTTTGCTGTAAAATGTCAGAGATTGGGGGGCTTCTGAGATATTTCTAGGGGAGCAATAGAAGGGCCTTAATATAGAAGCGGAAATGCGGGAAGTGCAACACCTCCACCATCTTTGGGCCCCCACCACCATGTCTTCACTATGCAGTGGACAGATGGACATCCAGAGATAGTTTTGGGGCCCCAAAACTTAGTGGCAGTCAGTGCTGATAGCCAAGCACCAGGCAGTGAAGTGCCATGACAGCCAGGCCAAGCAAGTGGCAGTCAGGGTGCTGGTGAAGGATGACCAGAGAGACAGTACTGCCCAGAGGATGCCATCTGTCCATCTCTGCTGTCCATATACCAGGCCAGGCCTACCAGCATTACCTCTTGATATACCGCCTGCCCGCCTGGTCACCCCACCTAACACTCAGGGAGACAAGTGACTCAGACTTTTAGGTGGGGTGACCAGGCAGGCAGGCGGTATATGAAGGGGTAATACTGGTAGGCCTGGTATATGGACAGCAGAGATGGGCAGATGGTATACTCTGGGGGTTGTATCTTACATGGGACTGTATACTGGAGGGGCTGAAGGCAGAGGAGTGATTTTCTCTTACACGGGACTGTATGCTGGAGGGGCTGAAGGCAGGGGGAAGGTTGTATTTTACATGGGACTGTATGCTGGAGGGGCTGAAGGCAGGCGGAGTGATATATTTTACATGGGACTGTATGCTGGAGGGGCTGAAGGCAGGCAGAGTGATGTATTTTACATGGGACTGTATGCTGGAGGGGCTGAAGGCAGAGGAGTGATTTATCTTACACGGGACTGTATGCTGGAGGGGCTGAAGGCAGGGGGAAGGCTGTATTTCACATGGGACTGTATGCTGGAGGGGCTGAAGAGGGCCATATGTATTACTATAATACAGAGGGAGCCATAATTATTACAATAATACTACAGAGGGGGGCATTATATATTATACAGAGGGCATTATACTTATGGGCACTACGGGGGAGGGGACGTCTGTTATCTGAGGATGATAGCAAAGTGAGAAATCAAAAAAAATAATCTGTGAAACTTTGCAGAGACGAGACGCAGCTGAAAGAAGGTGTCATGATGGTCCTATCTCCGAATGAGGACACCGAGGAAAGTCTACATCACAGGAGATGTAACAGGAATGGTGCTGTATTCTCCTGTATATTTCATAGCAATGTATGTTATGTCCATCCAAATATCAGTTTTTTTTGGGGGGGAGGTGGATATAGAATTTGGCCCACCCTGCCGAATCCTGGCCCCAGACTTCAGGTCAAACTGCGTGTTCTGAATTCTGGGCCTCACACCCATCTACTACATTATCTGTTATCATTGTGTTATCTGTGGTGTTACGTAGGACTTCAGGTGACATCTACTGCGTTTTTTGTAAAAAGGAACGTGGTCACAGGTTGGGGGGGGCGCAATACTTGGCTTGGCAACCCACGCTATGCCACTGATCCAATGCATGTGGGGTGGTGGATGTCTCTCTTCATATCTACCGTCTCCCTTCCTGTTGGCGTCTTCCTGTCTCTCTAATAATTGCATTTAGTAGAATTAAGGCAGAATCCAAAGAAGGACTTGGTGGTAAATGTCCTGTGCTGAGTGACATCTCATCAGAGTAAAGCTACAAATGCAGAAAAGCCTTTCATTATCTAGATGCTTTCTGTTGTCTTAAAAATTACAATTTAAAAGAGGAATTTCCACATCGTAAAGATAGCGTCTATCATTTCCAAGTAATCTCCAGGGACGTATACCGCTTAGTCGGTGTATCTAATCCTATCACTTGTGATACTGTCTAATGAGCCCCAGTGTCTAAGCTTATCATGTGTGATACTGTCTGCTAAAACCTTGTATCTAAGACTACCATGTGCAATATGTCTGCTCAGCTGCTCTACCTAAGCCCATCAAGTGTTATACTATCTGCTGTGTCCCTGTGTCTAAGCTTATCATGTGTTATACTGCCTGTTGAGCCCATTCATCATGGTGGACTGTGTCACCAGATGTAATTGCTATGTATATGTTCAGGGGAAGCCATCATGGCAGACCGAGTTGCTGGAATTAATTGTTATGTAAGTGTTCAGGAGAAGCCATCATGGCGGACCGAGTTTCTGGATTTAATTGTCATGTAGGTGTTCAGGGGAAGCCATCATGGCGGACCGAGTTTCTGGATTTAATTGTTATGTAAGTGTTCAGGAGAAGCCATCATGGCGGACCGAGTTGCTGGAATTAATTGATATGTAAGTGTTCAGGAGAAGCCATCATGGCGGACCGAGTTTCAGGATTTAATTGCTATGTAAGTGTTCAGGAGAAGCCATCATGGCGGACCAAGTTGCTGGATTTAATTGTTATGTAAGTGTTTAGGTGAAGCCACCATGGTGGACTGAGTTGCTGGATTTAATTGTTACTGTATGTAAGTGTTCAGGAGAAGCCATCATGGCGGACTGAGTTTCTGGATTTAATTGCTATGTAAGTGTTCAGGAGAAACCATCATGGCGGACCGAGTTTCTGGATTTAATTGTTATGTAAGTGTTCAGGAGAAGCCATCATGGCGGACAGAGTTTCTGGATTTAATTGTTATGTAAGTGTTCAGGAGAAGCCATCATGGCGGACCAAGTTGCTGGATTTAATTGTTATGTAAGTGTTTAGGTGAAGCCATCATGGTGGACTGAGTTGCTGGATTTAATTGTTACTGTATGTAAGTGTTCAGGAGAAGTCATCATGGTGGACCAAGTCACTGAATAAAATTGTTATGCAAGTGTTCAGGAGAAGTTGTCATGGCGGACCGAGTCGCTGGATGTAATTGTTTTGTAAGTGTTCAGAAGAAGCCATCATGGCGGACTGACTCGCTGGATGTAATTGTTATATAAGTGTTCAGGAGAGGTCATAATGGCAGACCATTATGACATTATGATTAGGATTATTTGGGTCTTTGCTTACTTTTGTCCCCGACTTTCTAAGTTCCACTTTTATTTTTATTTTTAGATAACACTTTATAGATGACAAACTCTTCACATTCCAGCAGCCCTTACTGCTCGGAATTTTCAAAAATTTCCTTAGTCCCCAAAAATCCCTCTCGATTAATATAGTAAATAATAGTGAGGGAGGCAGGGATAGGAGGGGGATGCAGCTGCAGTATCTATCCAACAGTGTCTGTGTGAGAGGAGAGGGAGCAGCAGAATAGAAATGCTATTGGCTCAGAGCTCTGACATCACATGAAGAAGAGCCCGCCCACTAAGCAATGTTCTAGATAATCAATAAGCACGGGTAGAAACAGGAAGACCTAAAAATGCTGCAAGTTACAAGCAAAATTTCCAGCTGCACCTTTTCTAAAACTTCTACAGCTGCCTCAAGAGGGACTCGGAAAAATTCGGTAACTTTCCTCTAAATGCTTTGTTTCAGTTCCTCGTCAATTTCAAGATCTCCGCTGCCGACAGTGAACGGCAACATTCTTGTTTACATCCAAAAACAGTAAACCCTCTATACAGCAAAATCTTTGTTACATTTGTATCCAGTCTATGCAATCTGTAAGCCAAGCAGTCTGGACCAGTGGTGTCGCCACTGGTCCCCCCCATGTGCCCCCCCATGTGCCCCCCCAACTAAAATGTCCCCCCATTCATTTTGGTGGTGGATGGTCTATGCTGCGCTGCTGCGCACTGTGTAGGCACTAGGCAGCCCTACCGGACATCTTCTTCACATCTGATGATCTGATTGAGTTTCGGACTTGGTGCCGTTGCGGTCTCACTCTCTAGTCTCCACCCACCGCTGTCGCGTCCCCGGCCCCGCCCCCAGCTCCGCCCCGGCAACTTAAATTCCTTATAATGCGATTTATCAATATATAATGCTCTTACTCATTTTGGTTGGGCAGTTTCTTAAAAAAAACTGACTTTTATAATATGTAAATGAGCTCTCTACCAGCAAGTAGAGCGGCTACTTGCTCATAGCAGCCGCATCCTTCTTTCATAAAGACGCCCCCTCCTCATGTTGATTGACAGGGCCAGCGAACGCACTCGTCCTCTGGCTGACCCTGTCTGCATTCAAAATCTGGTGCCTGTGCCGTACCAGTCTCCAGTCGGCGCAAGCGCACTGAGAGGAGGACGCTTGCTCGGCCGCTCCTTCCTCAATGCGCCTGTGCTGATGACATCACATCTACACCCGGCGCAGGTGCACTGAGGAAGGAGCGGCCGAGCAAGCGTCCTCCTCTCAGTGCGCTTGCGCCGACTGAAGACCGGTACGGCGCAGGCGCCAGATTTTGAATGCAGACAGGGCCAGCCAGAGGACGAGCGCGTTCACTGGCCCTGTCAATCAACATGAGGAGGGGGCGTCTTTATGAAAGGAGGATGCGGCCGCCCTACTTGCTGGTAGAGAGCTCATTTACATATTATAAAAGTCCGTTTTTTGAAGAAACTGCCCAACCAAAATGAATAAGAGCATTATATATTGATATATCGCATTATAAGGAATTTAAGTTGGCAAAAAAATATATAGGACTTTAGTGGGGTGACAGAAGCCCTTTAAGCCAGCCAGGCCCAGACTAGAGAACAGACAGTGTGTGGCGTGGCCCTACCCTACCCTAACCTACCGATACCGAACAGACTGGACTGAGCCTGACCTAGTGGAGACGGTGTGTAGCAGGTTAACTTAATAATAATAAGGTACAACTTACAAGTAGTGACTGAGTGGACTGACCTAGGCCTCTTTCTATTCTAACTAGAGAGATCAGATCTGACTGAGTCTGAGAGGAGAGCTGGCTGGCGGCTGCCCCAGAATCTTCCTGATTTAAAAGTTAAAGGGGTTCTGCACTTTAATTTAATTGATGATCTATACTCTGGATAGATCATCAGCTTCTGATCGGCGAGGGTCCGACACCCGGGACCCCCGCCGATCAGCTGCTTGAGAAGACACCGGCGCTCCAGTAGCTCCGCGGCCTTCTCACTGTTTACCGCCAGCCCACTGACGTCATGACTAGTATCAACTAGCGTGGACACAGCTAAGCTCCATCCAAGTGACAGAGCTTAGCCGCGCTCAGGCTAGTGATACTAGTCGTGATGTCAGTCAGTGGGCCGGCGGTAAACAGTGAGAAGGCCGCGGTGCTGCTGGAGCGCCGGTGCCTTTTCAAACAGCTGATCGGCGGGGGTACCGGGTGTCTGACCCCCGCCGATCAGAAGCTGATGATCTATCCAGAGTATAGATCATCTCAGTTAAATGAAAGTGCAGAACCCCTTTAAAGTCACTGTCAGTGCAGCCTGGATGATTACAGTGTTTACTTTACCGTTTAGAGAAATCATGTTCAAATGTGAGCGGTGGGAGGGTGATCTGTGGTCTGTGGATGTCATGAGTCATTACACTGGTATAGGGGGGAGGGATCTGTGGATGATACTCTTATAGTGTTATAGGGAGGGGGATCGGGGGTCTTTGGATGTCATGACACTGTTACGGGGGGGAATCTGTAGATGACACTGTTATAGGGAGGGGGATCTGTAGATGACACGGTTATGGGGGGGGATCTGTGCCACTCTGTGGATGACACTGTTAGGCTTCATTCAGACGTCCGTAACAGCGGCAATGTGCGGGTCCTTATTTTTTTTCGAGAACGAAATTGCGGACCCGGAAGTGCGGGTCTGCATTTCCGTATCCGGCAGCACGTCGTGCTGCCCTATAGAAATGAATGTGTCCGCAATTCCGTTACGCAAATTTCGGATGTGTGAATGGGCCTTATAGGGAGAGGGATCCCGATATGACACTGATATGGGGTGGATCTGTGGATGACACATAGCATAAGATGCTATAAACGGTATGTGTCATCCACAGATCCCCAGGCAGCTAGGACATGTTGAGTGATTGGGGTTTTTCTTCCCTATTGCGGTTTTAGGTATTGGGTAAAGTATCGCAGCATTTCTAAGCATACTTGTGTAAATGTATCGTTGTTATAGCTACCCCCCTACTTTTGTCCTGGCCCCCAGTGTGCCCCCCCAAATTTTGAAAGCAAGAGACGCCACGGGTCTGAACTCCAGGCTGATACAATGTGTCAGTGCAGGTAAAAATGTAACAAGAAGATTTTTTTGCTGATGTATTTATTTAGTTGATTAGCCGTTGTGTCAGAAAAGGCAGACGACGCCCTTTTTAATGGTACCTGCTGACACCTAAATAAGGGTGTTAGAGAAACACGCCCCCATGCGTGCAAGTAGTACCTGCGCCCGCGGAGACGACGTAAAGTCAATTAGTGTTAATGTGCTGCCCGGTCACCTCTCAGCGCCACAGTAATGAACCATGGGAGGCTCATCCATTAGGCAACACATGGAGCGTTATAACTTGTCGCTATAATTAACGGCGGCTTTTCTAAACAATCACATCACTCGGCAGCTCCACAATTACTGGCATTTAACTATGAGCTGGAGAACGTAGGTTTACAGGCGATCTGTCTGTCCAAACTTATGGAATATACACCGGATAGGCACAGCTGTACTATGGCTACATACAAGTGCCAAATCTAAAGAGGCACACTGTACCCGAGAGAAGACAAAACGCTGCAGCACACTATATTGGCCACGGTATTATAGTTTTCCTCTACCTTACGCTGGATGGTGCCCTATGTGGTTCTGCTTCTGAATTCTGACCTGGTCTTTTTGACTACCCCTTTTACTCCATGTTTAGGCTCTGTGCCTATAGTCAGGTGAGGGACCGTCGCCCAGTTGGGGGCCGCCATTTAGTGAGGATCATCCAAGTAAGTAGTGACAGTGGTGTGGGTGGAATTTAGGGCTGCACTGTTTTACCTACCTAATGGGACAACAAATATATACAATATATAGAGAAAATAACAGCACCTCCTGTTGGCCAAATAACACATCAGTCGAAATAGCAATGCTATACAATACCACCATATGCTTCAAATAAAATATACTATGCCTATGTTGCAACTTCTGAATTCGGATCTGGGCCTTGTCGTGTTTGTCTGGTTCTGACCTGATACGTATGACTACCCCTTTTACTCTGTGTTTAGGCTCTGTGCCCATAGTCAGATGAGGGACCGTCACCCAGTTGGCGGCTGCCATTTAAGGCGGATTGCCCAAGTAAGTAGCGACAGTGGTGTGGGTGAAATTTAGGGCTGCACTGTTCCCTACCTAATGTGACAACAGATATATACAATATATAGAAAAAAATAACAGTACCTCTTGTTGGACAAATAACACATCAGTCTAAATAGCCATGCTATACAATGCCACCATATGCTGCAAACAGAATATACTATGCCTAAGTTGCCTCATCATATAATACATAATACCGCCATACAGAGGCAGCCTATATAATTGTTATGGGATGAGAGGGGGTGGGGGTGGACCTGGGTGAATTCCCTTTCCAAAAGAGTTTCAAATAAAGCGTCCGGGAATCAGACCTAGGGTGATGAAAAGGTGTAAAACTCAAGATCCTTCTGTCCCGAGTGGCAAAAACTGGCACAGTTATTTGGACCTATTATGATCTTTGCTATGAGGCTCCTCTCTACTATATAAGCTGTACACTCTACAATATAACATTAAAACAACCACACAGAACCCCTCATGCCTGAAGAAGAGAGCTCATTTACATATTTTTGCCCATTCGACATTGCCTGTCTACATATGAGAACCGGAACCTCCCCAGAGCTATATCCACCATGAAAAGCCCAGAAGGTATGTGGCAATAAAAGATACCATGTGCATACAACCATAGTGACCAACAGTCCCTTTTGGGGGACGGTCCTGCATTTTGGGGGACAGTCCTGCATTTTGGGGGACGGTCCTGCATTTTGGGGGACGGTCCTGCATTTTGGCTTATAGACATGTGCATAAAAAATCAGTTTCAGTGGCACTATGCTGGGGGGAGTGCAGGAGTATAAAATGTCCCATGATTTGGGATTAAAAGGACCTATAAGCAGGAAGTCATACTAAGCACATGAATAATACATGAGTATATTGACAACCCTCTGAATAAAATGCACGCTCCCAATTGTATCTGGCAGCAAGGCATGCTGGGTACCGTCCAGTATCAGGATAATGGACGGAGAAAGTTAGTGCACCCAGAGGATTTATTAATTGTAGTATTAGGATCTGTTGGCAGACTCTCTAATTTGTATCTGGTGCCATTTATAATAACAGCTGGACAGAGCGGTACAATTATATAGATTACGGCCTGTGATTATCCTCCATTACACATGGCTTTCCCATGACGAGATCCATATCTACCCCCAATGGTCCACATCCTCTTCCTAATCAACGAGACATATAGTACGCAGAGCACAGAGATCACAAGAAGATAGAAGAGAGAGGGACCTACAGAACCGGAATGTCAGAGATCAGCTGCAAACAGCATGAAAAATGCATGCTACCATTACTATATAATCATATGCCTGATGTACAGCTCTGTCACCAGGGAAAATTCTGATACCTATTCCAGGACAAACCTTGGATCATAGACGTAATATAACACAATATATTCTAGGCAGTATTATAGTAGTTATATTCTTAACCAAATCTCTTTTTATTGGTCATGTCATAAAAAGTCATAAGCAGAGTGATACAAGATACACTGTACATTTTCCAACATAAAAAGTACATCATGATAAGCAGAGGTATAACGCATCATGTTGATCATATAAGACAGTCTGCATGGCAAAATGTCGAGCAAAAGTATCATCTTTAACCAGGCCCATGAACAATGTCATAATCAACCAAATAGAGACTAGACAACTTGATTGATAAAAGGAAGGGTGGGGGATAAGGGATAAGGAAGAAGAGGGAGGGGGGGGGGATTCTCCTCTAGTCGGTAGGATATCTAAATTTCTTCCAGGGAAGCCACGTTCTGAGGTACTTCATGCGAGTGTGTGACTCCCAGTGGGCTAGCTCCTCAAACCTACATAACTGGTCTTTTTTTTCCATCCATCCCAAAATGGTAGGAGGTAGAGTTTGTCTCCATAACAGGGGAATCAGAAGTTTGGCAGCTGTAATAAGTATAGTAGGTAGATCTGATTTGGCTGGGGTGAGTGACGTATTAGGGCACCAGAGTAAGATCAGTTTTTGATCCAGGACTATAGTTGTAGAACAGATCCTATTAAGCATATTCTCCACTTGGCTCCAGAAGGGGCGTATATGAAGGCAATTCCACCAGATGTGTGAGAGAGAGCCGATGCCCGCTCCACACCTCCAGCAGACCTCAGGAATTTCCGGGTTAAGTCTATGAAGGAACTCAGGTGTTTTATACCAGCGGGTGAGCATTTTATACGAGTTCTCCTGGATTTTAATGCAACGGCTAAAGCCATGTGAGTGGGTCAATATAAAGGCTTTTTCTGGGTCTGACAGTTTATGGGAAAGTTCCTTTTCCCAAATACTTAAGAAATGTGGCTTGGAATGAGCAGAGGATAGTAGCTCCTTATACATCGTAGAAAAGGGTCTGCTGGAGGGCCGAGCGGACCTCAGCCTCTGCTCCAACCAAGTGGGTGAGGCAAGGTGAGAGGTCTGCAGTTGCAGGAGTTTTATGTCTCTTTTAAAGCTATGGAGATGTAGGAACACCGCTGACTGGACTCTAGGCAATTTAAGGACCCCCTCCCAATCTAGCTCCCCTCCCAGTGACATCACATCCTGCAGGGTGTGGTTCCTGAGCAGGGCCCAGACTCCCGTAGCGACATGCACTGTTGGGTGAATAAAGGACTGCAGTAGATGCAATGGAAGTTCAGGGCTGGGGAAGTTAAGTGTCCCGGTGCTGTATAACATAGACCAGGTGAGTAGTATCCCTCTCCATAGCAGAGTAACTTGGAGGCTGTGGGGGAACAGGGGCGAACACCCCACATGATCAGTTTCTCACGGTTAGTGAGTAACGTTTGTTCCAAATGTGAGCAAATATTCCCAGGAAGTTCTGAGAGGAGGTTTATGCCTCTACACATAAGATTAGCCTTGTAGTACACATGGACATCAGGCAGCCCAAATCCCCCAAACCCCTTCTCCATAGTCAGAATTGAATAGGCCACCCTAGGGGACCGGCCTCTCCAAAGAAAGAGGGACATCACCCGGCGGACCTCTATAAAAAAGGACTGTGGGATCCAGATTGGTAACGTCTGTATAAGGTACAAGAACTTGGGGATTATGTATGTTTTTAGGTAATTTTTCCTTCCTATCCAGAAGATGAATGTCATTTTCAGTGATTGAAGCTGCGCTTTAACAGACTGCAGCAAAGGGAGGTAGTTGGAGGGGAACAACTCTTTAGGATCCGCTGTCACACGAATACCAAGGACTGGTATTTCTTTTGGGGCCCATTTAAAAGGGGTGGAATCTTTCAGAAATTGCACTGTGTTTGCAGGGCAGGAGACATTAAGGGCCATGGATTTGGAATAGTTTATCTTAAAATTGGAAACAAAGCCAAAGTCCTCAAAAATAGTGAGTAGTTTGGGGAAAGACGCTTTAGGGTTCGAAGTTATTACCAGGAGATCATCTGTAAAGGCAGCCGTCAGATGTCTCTGAGACCCTATAGTAACACCCTCAATCTCAGATGATTGGCGGATTTTGCTCAACAGGGTCTCCATCACCAGGACAAAAAGAGTCGGTGAGAGTGGGCATCCCTGGCGCGTGCCGTTGGTAACGTCAAATGTTGGGGACAAGGTCCCATTGACTTTGACCCTGGCAGAGGGGGCTAGATACAATGAGAAGATGGCTGTAATAAATTGCTCTGGTATTCCAAACTTCGACAGCGTCTTGGACATAAAAGACCAACTCACCCTGTCGAAAGCTTTTTCTGCGTCAGTACTCAGTATTGCTACTGGTACTGCATTAGTCCGTGCCCAAGACATCAAGTGCATTAGACGGACGGTGTTCTCATTGCCCCATCTGCCAGGGACAAAACCAACTTGTTCGCCATAAATTATATCAGGGAGCACCAGCTGGAGGCGCTGGGCCAGTATCTTCGCCAACCATTTGACATCTACATTTAATAATGAAATGGGGCGGTAACTGCCGCACTCAAGGGGGTCCTTATTTTCCTTGGGAAGGATGGTTACGTGGGCCATTAGGGATTGTGGGGGTAAAGACCCTCCAGTTAGTAAATAGTTGCAGAGGGACTTAAAATGCAGGAGCAATGTGTCCTTGAAGGTCTTATAATATGAGATGTTCAGACCGTCAGGGCCGGGGCTCTTCCCAGAGGGAATGGAGGACAATACTTTTAGAATCTCTGCGTCTGTGATTGGGGAGGTGAGTTGGGAGGCCTGCGAGGGGCTTATGGATGGGAGGTTAAGTGCACTGAGGAATTCATCAGACGCTTTGGCTATCAATTCAGGAGTTGCATGACTTGGGGGCGGTAAGTTGTATATTGTTTACAAAGTGCTGTCATCAATTTGTTCCCCCGGTCTCCGTGAGCGTAAGCTTTAAACTTAGAACGAAACAGCAATTTGGCGGAGGTGGCATTTAGAAGATTTTTCAGGTCATTTCTGGCTTCATACAACTCTGTGGCCACCTGGGAGGCCTGGGACTGTTTGTGGGTGAGCTCAAGAGCCGTGATGCGGGACATTAACAGGTTCTGGGCATGAGAACGCTTTTTCTTGACATGAGATCCAAGAGCAATCAGTTCGCCCCTAATCACGGCCTTGTGCGTCTCCCATATGATGAGGATAGATGGAGGAGAGGAACCGGATGTATTTATCTTAAAAAACTCGGACAATAAGGCTGATAGCTTGGAGACGGAATCAGGGTCCTGGATAAGGGTATCATTTAGCCACCATGTCCAATCTTTCTTTGGGAGGCCGGTCAGTGAGAGAGTTAGGAAGACTGGGGCATGATCTGAAAGTACAATACTCCCAATTTTAGCATTAGAGACTAACGGGGTATTGGCAGGTGAGAGGAAAAGATAGTCAATCATATGATAGGAAGCTTTTGCATGAGAATAAAAAGAGTAATCCCTTCCCGAAGGGTTCAATGCACGCCACACATCTAATACATCTAGTTTTTTCAGAGATATCCTAAGACGTCTCAATAGCCTGTGCGTAATAGACGACCAGCCTGAGGAGGAGTCCAAAGACAGCTCCAGGGCCACATTAAAATCCCCACCTAGAATAAGCATTCCATCTTTAAAGGTGCCCAGTTGTCTAAGGGTCTGAACGAGCCAAGGGATCTGGCCCCTATTGGGGGCATATATATTCCCCAGTGTAACCGAGGTGTCAGCAATGAGGCCCCTGACAAATAAGGGTCCATTCACACGTCCGTTGTTTCTTTCCTGATCTGTTCCGTTTTTTGCGGAACAGATCTGGACCAGTTCTGTACCCATTCATTTTCAATGGGTTCTGAAAAAAATCGGACAGCTCAATGTCTGATTTTTTTTCAGGACCCATTGAAAATGAATGGGTACAGAACTGGTCCAGATCTGTTCTGCAAAAAACGGAACAGATCAGGAAAGAAACAACGGACGTGTGAATGGACCCTAAAAAGCGCCCTTCAGGATCTACGGAAGTCGCAGTATGCTTAAACTGAAGACTTTTGTGCACTGCAATGCTGACCCCTCTGCTAGCTGATGAATGGGCGCTATGATACCATTGGGTAAACTTCGCAGTTGGTAATTTCGGAATCTTTCCAGTTTTAAAATGCGTTTCTTGAAAGTAAGCTATAGAAGTTTTATCTTTTTGCAAAAGCGACAATACCTGAGATCTCTTACATGGCTCGTTCAGACCCCAGACATTTAGTGAGGATACAACAAAGGTAGTCATGGTAACACATCATAAAATGGGAAGAAGGGCACATACCACTGGAAGAATACATTCTGAGGACATATGGCAGATTCCAACAGAGCAGGGAAGGAGGACAAAGGGGAAAGAATAAACGGACAGACAAGATAGGACAACAATTGGATGGAAAAGCAAAATAAGAACAAATGAATGCTAGATGGCAACAAACATTCTAAAGTGCACTGGAGGAGTCCCATGAAACACCTGACGCGTATGGGATCCTTTTTCATCACGACATCAAGCCGGGATCCATCAGGGGGTGAACATCACATGGTGAAGAACCGGTGAAACCCTTGGACTTGACCAGCTGGGGTGGGATAACGGCGCAAAAACAAAAGTCCAAACCAGGACAACAGAACATGGACTCGTGAGAGCAGTAGTCCGCTAATACAGCAGTGGCTTTCCTTCAATCAACCAGGACCCCGTGAACAGCAAGGGGTTTAGAGCTCAGTACATAAACATAAACATGAACATCTCCATTCGTGTGCATATGCAGGTTTTGGAGAAAAGGGCACATAGCCCGGTAGCCTGAAGCACAGATATAACTACTGTGCAGTATAAGAGAGAGAATCCCTGTTGAGGTAGCAGAGGCTCTGGAATCGCAGCCTTCAGGTGTTATGCCGGTCCCTTTTAGCTCTTTCAGCCTTCCCTGGGGAGACATCAAGCCAGGCATCGACTCTTGGCGGGGCAGGTAAGGGGTCCCCCTGATCTGCAGGCATCCAAGAGGGAACATCTATAGGTGTCAGGCCGAGCGGGCCCCATATGGATTTCAAGTCCGCCGGCGTGCGAACCGTAAGCTGCCTGCCATTTTTCTAAATGGCCAGGCTGAAGGGATCTGCCGTGTCCACGAAACTAAGTAGGCCGCAAATCACGTCCCGCAGTGGGTCTGAGGGCTTTGGCTTCGGTCGAAGTGCGCGGTGAATGCGCTCCACTATCACTGTGGCTGCGCGGTCAGGGCCTAGTAGCTGGGAGAAGATTTTGACTGCCACCTTGCGCAGGGCCTCTGCCGCGATGGATTCAGGTAGGCCTCTGATCCGCAGGTTCCGGCGCCTACTCCGGTTCTCCTGGTCCTCTATTCGGAGGAGGGCGTCGTTAATCAGGTCCCGATGAGCTTGCAGGGCCTGGCAGGTTTTCCCTTCGTGTTGGAGGATAGCGTCTTGCGAGTTTTCAAGCACCATTACTCTATGGCCTAGGCCACGGAGATCGTCCTTAATGTCCTCCAAATCCCTCTTCAGAGGGGCTAAAGCGGAGTCTAGCAGCTCCTTAAGGACTTCTTTAGATAAATTCGATCGCCTCCGAGGGAGTCTGCATTCCGATGCCTCTGATGCACTTCCCACTTCCGACGGGTCTTCAGCGTCTGATGGCTGTGGCGCGCACTGCGCCATCTTGGAGACCTCGATGGGGCGCGATTTCGCCTGCTTTTTAAGGTACTGCTCCACATCTGATTGTCTGGAGCGGGCAGGTGTCAGCTCCAAATGATCCTTGGTTCGGTCCTTGCCAGTTTTCCCTATTGATGTGCGCTTTTGTAGCTAATAAAGGGGTTAAATCACCAGTGTGAGTGAGGAGCTCAGGAAGCTGCTGCCATTCAGCTTCACGGTCAGGCTCCGCCCCCAGTAGTTATATTCTTGTGCATAGGAGCAGTATTATAGTAGTTATATTCTTGTACATAGGAGGCAGTATTATAGTAGTTATATTCTTGTATATAGGAGCAGTATTATAGTAGTAATATTCTTGTACATAGGATCAGTATTATAGTAGTTATATTCTTGTACATAGGAGGCAGTATTATAGTAGTTATATTCTTGTACATAGGAGCAGTATTATAGTAGTTATATTCTTGTACATAGGAGCAGTATTATAGTAGTTATATTCTTGTACATAGGAGGCAGTATTATAGTAGTTATATTCTTGTACATAGGAGGTTGTATTATTATAGCAGTTATTTTCTTGTACATACAGTCAGGTCCATAAATATTGGGACATCAACACAATTCTAGCATTTTTGGCTCTATACACCACCACAATGGATTTGAAATGAAACTAACAAGATGCACTTTACCTGCAGACTGTCAGCTGTAATTAGAGGGGTTTTACATCCAAATCAGGTGAACGGTGTAGGAATTACAACAGTTTGCATATGTGCCTCCTACTTGTTAAGGGACCAAAAGTAATGGGACAATTGGCTTCTCAGCTGCTCCATGGCCAGGTGTGTGTTATTCCCTCATTGTACCAATTACAATGAGCAGATAAAAGGTCCAGAGTTCATTTCCAGTCTGCTATTTGCATTTGGAATTTGTTGTTGTCAACTCTCAAGATGAGATCCAAAGAGCGATCACTATCAGTGAAGCCATCATTAGGCTGAAAAAACAAAACAAGTCCATCAGAGAGATAGCAAAAACTTTAGGCGTGGCCAAAACAACTGTTTGGAACATTCTTAAAAAGAAGGAATGCACCGGTGATCTCAGCAACACCAAAAGACCCGGAAGACCACGGAAAACAACTGTGGTGGATGACCGAAGAATTATTTCCCTGGTGAAGAAAACACCCTTCACCCTTGAGATCAAGAACACTCTCCAGGAGGTAGGTGTATGTGTGTCAAAGTCATCAATCAAGAGAAGACTTCACCAGAGTGAATACAGAGGGTTCACCACAAGATGTAAACCATTGGTGAGCCTCAAAAACAGGAAGGCCAGATTAGAGTTTGCCAAACGACATCTAAAAAAGCCTTCACAGTTCTGGAACAACATCCTATGGACAGATGAGACGAAGATCAACTTGTACCAGAGTGATGGAAAGAGAAGAGTATGGAGAAGGAAAGGAACTGCTCATGATCCTAAGCATACCACCTCATCAGTGAGGCATGGTGGTGGTAGTGTCATGGCGTGGGCTTGTATGGCTGCCAATGGAACTGGTTCTCTTGTATTTATTGATGATGTGACTGCTGACAAAAGCAGCAGGATGAATTCTGAAGTGTTTCGGGCAATATTATCTGCTCATATTCAGCCAAATGCTTCAGAACTCATTGGATGGCGCTTCACAGTGCAGATGGACAATGACCCAAAGCATACTGCAAAAGCAACCAATGAGTTTTTTAAGGGAAAGAAGTGGAATGTTCTGCAATGGCCAAGTCAATCCCCTGACCTGAATCCAATTGAGCATGAATTTCACTTACTGAAGACAAAACTGAAGGGAAAATGCCCCAAGAACAAGCAGAAACTGAAGACAGTTGCAGTAGAGGCCTGGCAGAGCATTACCAGGGATGAACCCAGCGTCTGGTAAAGTCTATGCGTTCCAGACTTCAGGCTGTAATTGACTGCAAAGGATTTGCAACCAAGTATTAAAAAGTAAAAGTTTGATTTATGATTATTATTCTGTCCCATTACTTTTGGTCCCTTAACAAGTGGGAGGCACATATGCAAACTGCTGTAATTCCTGCACCGTTCACCTGATTTGGATGTAAATACCCTCAAATTACAGCTGACAGTCCGCAGGTAAAGCACATCTTGTTTGTTTAATTTCAAATCCATTGTGGTGGTGTATAGAGCCAAAAATGTTAGAATTGTGTCCATGTCCCAATATTTATGGACCTGGCTGTAGGAGGCCACGTGTTAACCTGTTTTCTCCTTGCTGTCCCAGGTTCTATTCAGAATGCAGTTATTGTTCCTGTCAAGAGGATAACACGTGGCTAATATTTGTCTAACTGCACTGCCAGCTACTATACTTTGCTTCCTGGAACAAGTGGGTAAACCAGAAAAGACGGCAGTAATACTGTTTGACTGCTCTGGAGAAGATTTGTGAGCTGTAAATAACTGCTAACCTGGATTGTGCTGTGAACAGGCAGAACACCATGGCCCAGATTTACTATTGTCTCTGTGCCAAAAATCTGTGTGAAAAAGTGGTGCAATTTGGTTTGGTTTGTACATTTTTTCGAACGTGCTTGACAAGGGGACAGAAGTTGGCAGGACTTCAGATGCACCATTTTGCTCCAAAATTGCACCTGAGCCCCTGTGATAGATCTGCTGCAGGCCCAGACGGACGGTCTAAGGTTACACCATCTACAGGATTAGTAAATCTGGGTCTGGAGTACGTTTAGGTTTGTGACTGTCACGTCGGCTGCCTCTCCAGTCGTAGCTCTTTTTTCTGTCTTAAGTAGAAATGACACGCAAGATGTAGACATCGTGAAATGTAATGGGTTAATGTTTCTGGATCCGCGGCGCTGCTGAGAACTATAATGGATGCTCTAGATGGTCTTTTTTAATTGGAAATTAATAGCAACGCATTTCAATCCCAATGGGGAATCTTCATCAGGCAGGAGAATTTGGTTCCCTTATATCGGTGAAGAGGAGGAGATGATCTGGCTGCAGATATAGGGGGCTGCCCCCCATACACATACACGACCACCTGTCCACCTCGCCCCCGCCTCTATAAAATACTGAACATAGAGAATTCCTTAAATATGAAGTCCCCAGTGATGGAACCATGTGCCCCCGCCATTAGTGTAAGCCCAACGCATCATTAGGCTCCACTGGTCCTGGCTCACACAGCGTAAAAAAGTAGAAGGGTCCAGCTTCCGATAAAACGATATCTTTAATTTGATGCGGTAAAATCCATACAAAACAAAACAGGTGCAAAATCAATGCGTTTCAATCATTAATGATCCGAAGCACGTCAATTTTGCATCTTTCTTCTTTTTTGTATGGATTTTACTGCATCAAATAAAGGATATCGTTTTACCGGAAGCTGGACCCTTCTACTTTTTTACAGTTCATGTTGGCTTGGTCTCGGCCATATCCGTGCCGACGACTCGATACGCAGGTGAGCGCTGCAATCCAACACACAGTGCTCCACTTCTCTCTAACATGGAAGATTCAGGGGGGCTGCCACCAGAGGGCACTGACGTGCATCTTTCATGACCCCTCACCGATCTCTAGGATCAATGCAGAGAATGGAGCTGCCATGAAATCACTGTACTTCAATCTCTGCCATGTTCTTCCGCACTATAGAGACACAGGGAAACACGCCTTTGTCTTAAATATTAGGGGGGGGGGGGGGCAAAAAAAAAGGCATTTCAGTGCATGTGCAGCCCCTTGAGTGTTATCCCTCTACATAGCGTATATTGGATTGTGCATTCAGAAGAGGTTGAGGAGTTCTGACACCATTAGGGATGACGACTCCGACCACCTCCAGGTGCAGGTTCCTACGGGGCGCAGTCAAGTGCTGGTTAAGCCTTAGTCATCGTCGGAGGATAAATGGCCTTTTCTTCTAAAGTCAACAGATATTTCCTACCAGCAGTAAAGGGAGCGGAGCGGCAGAAGGAGTTTCAGATCCCTCTTGTGTGCCCCCGGACATTGTGTGACCTCCGCACTCAGCAAACAGAGAGATGAAAGGCGGATAATAGATCAGACAAGTCCGTAACTCACCGATACAGGTGCACGGGGGGGTGCAGAGCACTGCAAGGCTTCACACTTAGGGGACGGGCAGACTGCAATTTTGGGCCCGACCCCAGAGATGAGCGAAGTTTTTTAAAATCTGATTTGGCTGCTTTGCAGAATTTTACAAAAAGATCCGCTTAGTGACGAATCACTTCGCTGTGAAGCGCATTTCTTTGTACGAAGTGGGCGCAATGACAGGGAGCAGCGATTGCGCCGCTCCCCATCATTGTACCTCTCAGATGCCGCGTTCATACATGATTGTGGCATCTGATATACATAAAAAAGTAAAAAAAATACTTTCCTCATTCATTTGCTCGCAGTGGGCCGGGCACCACAATCTTGCGTGAAATCTTGAGTGGACCAAGATGATGTCATCACACCGGCCGGTGTAGTGATGTCATACGTCACCGCGCACGGGATTTCACAGGTTATGAGTGATACAGGTAGGTGGCTGCAGAGCAGTATAAGGTGGGTTATGAATGATACAGGTAAGTAGACGCAGAGCAGTATAAGGTAGGTTATGAATGATACAGGTAGGTGGCTGCAGAGCAGTATAAGGTGGGTTATGAGTGATACAGGTAGGTGGCTGCAGAGCAGTATAAGGTGGGTTACGAATGATACAGGTAGGTGGCTGCAGAGCAGTATAAGGTGGGTTACGAATGATACAGGTAGGTGGCTGCAGAGCAGTATAAGGTGTGTTATGAATGATACAGGAAAGTAGATGCAGAGCAGTATAAGGTAGGTTATGAGTGATACAGGTAGGTGGCTGCAGAGCAGTATAAGGTGGGTTATGAATGATACAGGTAGGTGGCTGCAGAGCAGTATAAGGTGGGTTATGAATGATACTGGTAGGTGGCTGCAGAGCAGTATAAGGTGGGTTATGAATGATACAGGTAGGTGGATGCAGAGCAGTATGAGGTGGGTTATGAATGATACAGGTAAGTAGATGCAGAGCAGTATAAGGTGGGTTATGAATGATACAGGTAGGTGGATGCAGAGCAGTATGAGGTGGGTTATGAATGATACAGGTAGGTGGATGCAGAGCAGTATGAGGTGGGTTATGAATGATACAGGTAAGTAGATGCAGAGCAGTATAAGGTGGGTTATGAATGATACTGGTAGGTGGCTGCAGAGCAGTATAAGGTGGGTTATTAGTGATACAGGTAGGTGGCTGCAGAGCAGTATAAGGAGGGTTACGAGTGATACAGGTAGGTGGATATAGAGCAGTATGAGGTGGGTTATGAATGATACAGGTAAGTAGATGCAGAGCAGTATAAGGTGGGTTATGAATGATACTGGTAAGTAGATGCAGAGCAGTATAAGGTGGGTTATGAATGATACTGGTAAGTAGATGCAGAGCAGTATAAGGTGGGTTATGAATGATACTGGTAAGTAGACGCAGAGCAGTATAAGGTAGGTTATGAATGATACAGGTAGGTGGCTGCAGAGCAGTATAAGGTGGGTTATGAATGATACAGGTAGGTGGCTGCAGAGCAGTATAAGGAGGGTTACGAGTGATACAGGTAGGTGGATATAGAGCAGTATGAGGTGGGTTATGAGTGATACAGGTAGGTGGATGTAGAGAAGTATAAGGAGGGTTATGAGTGATACAGGTAGGTGGCTGCAAGGCTTTCCAGAGGCAAAGATTCATATTTTTGCAGTAGTTAGGTATCTAGATATACTGGCAAAGCGACTTGTTAGCTGCTGGTCCTCCTCCCTGTGTACTCTAGTGCAGGTAGGTGACTGCAGGAGAAGATAATACATTGTGAGAGATAGAGGGCTGCAGTGTAAGGGCAGAGTGAGGCAGCACGTAAGTGGTGCCAGGCTGAGGGGCATGGCCGTATAGGATTCATTATAGGTGACACTGTGTGACATTTGGCACTGTCTTCTCTGTTGGTGACCTGCGATGGTCCACTGAGTTCCTACAAGTACAGACAAGCCCTGCTGTCCGTGGAGCAGATCAGTCTCTTCACCATCTCGTGATTCCTCAAGATGTCCAGATAACCATGCTTAGGACCAGGCACAATCCATCTCCTCCTGGACACTGGGAGCAAACATTCGGGAAGTCGGGGGAGGGTTAGAGGGAGGAATGCCATAAACGTGCCTACAGGACACTGCATGGACCAAGATTTACTGCCCTTTACATAAAGGATTGCTTTCTTCTGGTGAGCATTCCCTAATAACAAATGTATCACAGGATAAGTCACCACAGCAGGCGGAAGGATAACTCTCATCAGAAACATCACTGACAATCATCATTACAATGTTATATAATTTGTATGATTTATGTAACACATCGACTTAATACTGCACTATAATGAAAGAAGAATACATCCAAGTAAGATCACAGATACATTCTTGTACAAAGGAGCAGTATTATAGTAGTTATATTCTTGTACATAGGAGCAGTATTATAGTAGTTATATTCTTGTACATGGGAGCAGTATTATAGTAGTTATATTCTTGTACATAGGAGCAGTATTATAGTAGTTATATTCTTGTACATAGGAGCAGTATTATAGTAGTTATATTCTTGTACATAGGAGCAGTATTATAGTAGTTATATTCTTGTACATAGGAGGCAGTATTATAGTAGTTATATTCTTGTACATAGGAGCAGTATTATAGTAGTTATATTCTTGTACATAGGAGCAGTATTATAGTAGTTATATTCTTGTACATAGGAGCAGTATTATAGTAGTTATATTCTTGTACATAGGAGCAGTATTATAGTAGTTATATTCTTGTACATAGGAGCAGTATTATAGTAGTTATATTCTTGTACATAGGAGCAGTATTATAGTAGTTATATTCTTGTACATAGGAGCAGTATTATAGTGGTTGTATTCTTGTACATAGGAGCAGTATTATAGTAGTTATATTCTTGTACATAGGAGCAGTATTATAGTAGTTATATTCTTGTACATAGGAGGCAGTATTATAGTAGTTATATTCTTGTACATAGGAGCAGTATTATAGAAGTTATATTCTTGTACATAGGAGCAGTATTATAGTAGTTATATTCTTGTACATAGGAGCAGTATTATAGTAGTTATATTCTTGTACATAGGAGCAGTATTATAGTAGTTATATTCTTGTACATAGGAACAATATTATAGTAGTTATATTCTTGTACATAGGAGCAGTATTATAGTAGTTATATTCTTGTACATAGGAGCAGTATTATAGTAGTTATATTCTTGTACATAGGAGCAGTATTATAGTAGTTATATCCTTGTACATAGGAGCAGTATTATAGTAGTTATATTCTTGTACATAGGAGCAGTATTATAGTAGTTATATTCTTGTACATAGGAGCAGTATTATAGTAGTTATATTCTTGTACATAGGAGCAGTATTATAGTAGTTATATTCTTGTACATAGGAGCAGTATTATAGTAGTTATATTCTTGTACATAGGAGGCAGTATTATAGTAGTTATATTCTTGTACATAGGAGCAGTATTATAGTAGTTATATTCTTGTACATAGGAGCAGTATTATAGTAGTTATATTCTTGTACATAGGAGCAGTATTATAGTAGTTATATCCTTGTACATAGGAGCAGTATTATAGTAGTTATATTCTTGTACATAGGAGCAGTATTATAGTAGTTATATTCTTGTACATAGGAGCAGTATTATAGTAGTTATATTCTTGTACATAGCAGCAGTATTATAGTAGTTATATTCTTGTACATAGGAGCAATATTATAGTAGTTATATTCTTGTACATAGGAGGCAGTATTATAGTACTTATATTCTTGTACATAGGAGCAGTATTATAGTAGTTATATTCTTGTACATAGGAGCAGTATTATAGTAGTTATATTCTTGTACATAAGAGCAGTATTATAGTAGTTATATTCTTGTACATAGGAGGCAGTATTATAGTAGTTATATTCTTGTACATAGGAGCCAGTATTATAGTAGTTATATTCTTGTACATAGGAGCCAGTATTATAGTAGTTATATTCTTGTACATAAGAGCAGTATTATAGTAGTTATATTCTTATACATAGGAGGCAGTATTATAGTAGTTATATTCTTGTACATAGGAGGCAGTATTATAGTAGTTATATTCTTGTACATAGGAGCAGTATTATAGTAGTTATATTCTTGTACATAGGAGCCAGTATTATAGTAGTTATATTCTTGTACATAAGAGAAGTATTATAGTAGTTATATTCTTAACCAAATTTATTTTTATTCAAAGAGTAAGGCATATCAATCGATCACAAACCATCGTAGAAAATTTTGCATGCGACTGAATGAAGCGCGTCAATCGCAATATTTTCGGGTAGGCCGCGGATGCGAATATTTCGCCGCCGGCTCCGGTTCTCCTGATCCTCTATGCGCATCAGCGCATCGTTTAGCAAGTCTCTGTGGGTTTGCAGGGCTGCGCTGGTCTTACCCTCATGCACCAGGATGGCTTCCTGTGCTAGCTCCAGGAACACCACACGATTCCCAATCTGTCGCAGGTCTACTATTATCTCCTCCAAGTCCTTTTTAAGAGGTGCAAGAGCAGATTCCAGAATGTCCCTGAGATCTGCTTTGGAGAGTGAGGAGCTCTTTCTCAGTGGCCTGCAATCAGAGACATCAGAAGTGCTTCCTGCCTCAGAGCCTTCATCTGCTTCAGAAAGCTGCCGCGCCTTCTTGTATGCTTCAGCAGCAGGAGTCCTGGACTGTTTCTTAAGGAATTTATCCATCTCAGGTTGCCTGGAACGGGCCCCTGTGGCTCTGGTGTCTCAGGGTGACGATCCTTGCCTGGTTTCCCCATTGGCACCGAGCAAATAGCTAATAAAAGGGGCTATAATAGCTGCCAGAGAGAGGAGCTCAGGAACAAGCAGCCATGCAGCTCCAAGGTCAAGCTCCGCCCCAATAGTAGTTATATTCTTGTACATAGGAGGCAGTATTATAGTAGTTATATTCTTGTACATAGGAGGCAGTATTATAGTAGTTATATTCTTGTACATAGGAGCAGTATTATAGCAGTTATATTCTTGTACATAGGAGGCAGTATTATAGTAGTTATATTCTTGTACACAGGAGCAGTATTATAGTAGTTATATTCTTGAACACAGGAGCAGTATTATAGTAGTTATATTCTTGAACACAGGAGCAGTATTATAGTAGTTATATTCTTGTACATAGGAGGCAGTATTATAGTAGTTATATTCTTGTACATAGGAGCAGTATTATAGTAGTTATATTCTTGTACATAGGAGCAGTATTATAGTAGTTATATTCTTGTACATAGGAGCAGTATTATAGTAGTTATATTCCTGTACATAGGAGGCAGTATTATAGTAGTTATATTCTTGTACATAGGAGCAGTAAAGTAGTTATATTCTTGTACATAGGAGGTAGTATTATAGTAGTTATATTCTTGTACATAGGAGGCAGTATTATAGTAGTTATATTCTTGTACATAGGAGGCAGTATTATAGTAGTTATATTCTTGTACATAGGAGCAGTATTATAGTAGTTATATTCTTGTACATAAGAGCAGTATTATAGTAGTTATATTCTTGTACATAGGAGCAGTATTATAGTAGTTATATTCTTGTACACAGGAGCAGTATTATAGTAGTTATATTCTTGAACACAGGAGCAGTATTATAGCAGTTATATTCTTGTATATAGGAGCAGCATTATAGTAGTTATATTCTTGTATATAGGAGCAGCATTATAGTAGTTATATTCTTGTACATAGGAGGCAGTATTATAGTAGTTATATTCTTGCACATAGGAGCAGTATTATAGCAGTTATATTCTTGTACATAGGAGGCAGTATTATAGTAGTTATATTCTTGTACATAGGAGCAGTATTATAGTAGTTATATTCTTGTACATAGGAGGCAGTATTATAGTAGTTATATTCTTGTACATAGGAGCAGTATTATAGTAGTTATATTCTTGTACACAGGAGCAGTATTATAGTAGTTATATTCTTGAACACAGGAGCAGTATTATAGCAGTTATATTCTTGTATATAGGAGCAGCATTATAGTAGTTATATTCTTGTATATAGGAGCAGCATTATAGTAGTTATATTCTTGTACATAGGAGGCAGTATTATAGTAGTTATATTCTTGCACATAGGAGCAGTATTATAGTAGTTATATTCTTGTACATAGGAGCAGCATTATAGTAGTTATATTCTTGTACATAGGAGGCAGTATTATAGTAGTTATATTCTTGCACATAGGAGCAGTATTATAGCAGTTATTTTCTTGTACATAGGAGGCAGTATTATAGTAGTTATATTCTTGTACATAGGAGCAGTATTATAGTAGTTATATTCTTGTACATAGGAGGCAGTATTATAGGAGTTATATTCTTGGTCATAGGAGCAGAATTATAGTAGTTAAAGTTATATTCTTTTACATAGGATGCATTTTTATAGTAAACTGAAGGGAACTTTCATTCCAGCCTTCGGATAAAACAATGGAATTCTTTATAGAGAAATAGTCATAAAATCCAGGTATGCCAAACACATAGTACACAGAAAAAAAACGCACCTCCTGTGACGCGTTTCGGATGTATATAACCCCGTTATAGTATTATAGTAGTTATATTCTTGTACATAGGAGGGGGGGCATGTGGGGAGGGTTTGGGGGAGGAATGCCATAAATGTGCCTACAGGACACTGCATGGACCAAGATTTACTGCCCTTTACATAAAGGATTGCTTTCTTCTGGTGAGCATTCCCTAATAACAAATGTATCACAGGATAAGTCACCACAGCAGGCGGAAGGATAACTCTCATCAGAAACGTCACTGACAATCATCATTACAATGTTATATAATTTGTATGATTTATGTAACACATCGACTTAATACGCACTATAATTAAAGAAGAATACATCCAAGTAAGATCACAGATACATTCCTGTACATAGGAGGCAGTATTATAGTAGTTATATTCTTGTACATAGGAGCAGTAAAGTAGTTATATTCTTGTACATAGGAGGTAGTATTATAGTAGTTATATTCTTGTACATAGGAGTAGTATTATAGTAGTTTTATTCTTGTACATAGGAGCTGTATTATAGTAGTTATATTCTTGTACATAGGAGCAGTATTATAGTAGTTATATTCTTGTACATAGGAGCAGTATTATAGTAGTTATATTCTTGTACATAGGAGCAGTATTATAGCAGTTATATTATTGTACATAGGAGCAGTATTATAGTAGTTATATTCTTAACCATATTTATTTTTATTGAAAGAAAAAGCAGAGGCTAAACGCCCATACATGACTACATCACAATGACAAGGAATCACAAAATGAGTCCGACATTTACATCATGCATAGACATCATATACAATCACGTTTATCAAACATAAAATAAAATTTAGCCAAGGGGTGGGAGACATAGGTGGGGAACACACAAGAGGGGAAAGAACGGGGAGAACAGGGAAGTGTGAGATTCTGCTCTGCTAAGTAAAGTTTCTATATGTTTTCCATGGAGACCACAGTTTTAGGAAGCGGGAACGTGAGTTAGTTTCCCAGTGTGCCAGCTCCTCAAAACGGTAGATCTGGTCTACCTTGTCTGTCCACATTAAGGTAGTCGGGGGAGAGTCATTTTTCCATAGAAAAGGAATAAGCAGCTTAGCTGCTGTAAGCAACATGGTCGGGAGGTTATCTTTGGCAGGGGTGAGGGTAGTATTGGGGCACCATAATAAAATAAGTTTAGCATCCAGAATTATCCCAGAATTGCAAATTTGGTTAATCAATGGCTCAATTGATTTCCAAAATGTCTGGATTTTTCGACATGACCACCAAATATGTGACAGGGAACCAATTTCCAAGCCGCACCTCCAACAAGCTTCTGGAACTTCCGGGTTCAACTTATGTAAGAATTCAGGCGTCTTATACCATCTACAGAGGAGTTTGAAGGAATTCTCCTGAATCCTCACGCAGCGGTTAAAGCCGTGCGAATGTGCCAGAATAAAGGCTCTTTCCGGCTCCGTAAGGCTCAAAGAAAGCTCCCTCTCCCAGGAGGTCAGAAAACGGAGCTCCGGGGGGAGTGAGGAGAGTATTTCTTTATACATCTGAGATAGCGGCCTAATGGCGGGTTTAGTGGCCATGACCTTCTTCTCAAGCCAAGATAAAGAGCTGTTAACAGAAAGGGATCTAACACCCCCTGTAATGTCTCTCTTAAAATCAGCCAGGTGGAAAAATGGCGCAGTCTTGACCTCGGGGAGGTCCAGCAACAAATCCAAATTCAAGCTGCCATCCGGTAAAAGGACATCCCGCAGAAACATGCCAGCGAGCCTAGACCAGATACCGGAGGGGCTTAAAGTGGATGGATGGAGGTAGTTTTGTAGCAGTTTAAGTGGCATACCTGGGTTAGGAAAGTTAAATGTTTGAGATTGAACCATTTTAGACCACTCTACCAGCATACCCTTCCAGACCAGGGAGGATGCACAATGGTTAGCCGAAAAGGCTCGGACACCCCACAGAGTGAGCTGATCTTGGTTAGTGAGCAGTGCAGATTCAAGGCGAGAGCAAAGGGAGCTAGATTGACGAGACATAGCAGCAATGCATCTACAAAGTTGTACAGCAGTATAATAAACTTTAACATCTGGCATCCCAAAGCCTCCGAGCTTCTTATCCCTAGTGAGGACTGAATAGGCAATACGAGGAGATTTGCCATTCCAAAGAAAGCGTGTGAACACCCGGCGGACTTCTGCGAAATATGAGTTTGGTAACCAAATAGGGAGGGTCTGTAGCAGATATAGGAATTTGGGGAGGATAAAGGTTTTAAGGTAATTTTTCCTACCAACCCAAGATACGAAAGGTAGTTTCAGAGTCTGGAGGTGGGTACGGACTGATTGAAGCAGCGGCGTGTAATTGAGTGAGGCCAACTCCTGGATATTAGCCGATATACGCGTCCCTAGGAACGTAATGTCCCTGGATGCCCATACAAATGGAGTATCGCGTTTAAGCGTATTAATCACAGCTTGGGAGCATGAGATGTTAAGTGCCATAGACTTCCCATAATTAATTTTAAAATTAGATACAAACCCAAAGTCCTCAAATATATTCAATAACTTAGGTAAGGCCTCTCTGGGGTTAGATGTTATAACCAAAAGGTCGTCCGCAAATGCTGCAGTAACATGGGTGCCGGCGCCCACCTGGAGGCCCTTTATATCTGGGTCCGCCCTAATCTTACATAGAAGAGTCTCCATCACCAATACAAATAATGCCGGAGATAGGGGGCACCCCTGCCTTGTCCCATTAGTGATGTGAAATGGAGGGGACAATGTACCATTAACTTTGACCATGGCAGAGGGGGCCGAGTATAAAGTGTAGATGGCAGCAATAAACTGATCAGAGAGGCCAAACCTCGCCAGGGTCCGAGACATAAATTGCCAGCTGACCCTGTCGAAGGCCTTCTCCGCATCAGTGCTCACCAACACTAAAGGTTTCACAGATTTCTTGGCCCTGTGTATAAGGTGAAGAAGCCGTATCGTGTTCTCCGACCCCTGTCTGCCGTGGACAAAGCCCACTTGCTCTCCATGAACAATGTCAGGAAGGACATCCTGAAGTCTGGTAGCTAAGATTTTCGCCCACCACTTCACATCAGTATTGAGCAAGGAGATCGGCCTATAATTACTGCAGCAAGTCGGGTCCTTATTCTCCTTATGTAGGACAGTAATGTGCGCCAATAAGGAGTGAGGAGCAAGGGAACCTCCAGTGAGAAGGTAATTGCACAGATTCTTAAAACGGGGAATTAAGATATCCTGGAAAGATTTGTAGTAAATGATGGAAAAACCATCCGGGCCCGGGCTTTTACCCGAGGGGATGGACATGAGCACCTTATGGATTTCAGAGTCAGTAACAGGTCTAGTTAAGTGAGCCGCTTTTGTTTGGGATATGGAAGGAAGGTCTAGAGACTGTAAAAATTTGTCCGTGGCTTCTGAGAGGTCACTAGAGGTGGCCCCGTTAGGGGGAGGTAGATTATACAGAGCCTCATAAAAGGCGCAGAAAGCCTTGGCGATATCAGGGGTGGATTTATGTATATTCCCTTTTGGATCTTTAATAGAGGAAACAAAGGAGTCAGAGAATTGCTTCTTAGCTATGGCCGACATCAATCTGTTTCCTCTATTTCCATGGGCGTAGGCCTTAAACCTGGAACGCAATACCAGCTTTGCCGATGTGACATTTAGCATATTTCTTAGGTGTGTCCTAGCTTCCGTGAATTCTGCTAGGGTATGAAGGGCCTGTGATTCCTTGTGCGAGGATTCAAGGCGGGCAATGTTTGTCAAAAGGGCATCTAGAGCCTGCGTCCTCTGTTTCTTCACATAAGCCCCTAAGGCAATGAGTTCCCCCCTTAACACTACCTTATGAGATTCCCATAGTATGGAAGGGGATGGAGGGGAGTCAGGTGTATCATTTAGCGTGAAAAATTCAGAGATGGAGGCTTTAACCTTAGAAGCGTGAACAGGGTCTAAAATCAAAGTATCATGCAATCGCCATAGACGTTCTTTTTTCTGTGGGCCAGACAGGGAAAAGTGCATGATAACAGGAGCGTGGTCAGAAAGTGTAATGGAACCTATACGAGCTTTGGAGACATTACGCAGATGTGACTCAGAGAGGAATAAGTAATCTAACCTGTGAAAGGAAGCTTTGGCATGGGAATAATAAGAAAAATCCCGACCATTGGGGTTTAGTGAGCGCCATACATCCAAGACCTTCAATTTCCTCAGAGAGATTTTTAACCGTCTCAGGAGCCTATAAGAAACAGAAGGTCTGCCTGTGGAGGTATCAATGGCAGGGTCTAAGGCCACGTTGAAATCACCCCCCAGAATAAGCAATCCCTCTGTGAACGAGGAGAGAAGGCTTAAGGTTTGAACGAGCCATGGGACTTGGCCTCTATTAGGGGCATACAAATTGGCAAAAGTCACAGGAGACTCACCTAAAACACCTTTCACGAAGATATATCTGCCCTCTGGGTCCACAGTAGTAGCAGAATGTTTGAAGGGGAGGCTTCTGTGCACAGCCACACTAACCCCCCTGCTGGCAGTGCTATAGGTACTGTGGAACCATTGGGCAAACTTCCTAGGGGGAAGGTTAGGAACCTTACCCGATTTAAAGTGAGTCTCCTGCAAGAAAGCCACTGAAACTTTGTCCCTCAAAAGGAGGGAGAGAGTTTGGGACCTTTTGCATGGCTCGTTCAAACCATGTACATTTAAAGAAGCAACTACAATAGATGCCATTGCAATAATAAATCACACAAATGCCAGCACGAAGTAACCATGGAAATGCTTAGTAGCACACAGTAGTTCAGAGCAGGGAAAGGGAAGGTAGAAAGAGGGGATAGACAAAACACGACAAAATAATAAAACAGTGGTAAAACAAACCGGTAATCAACCAGCACAGAAAACATGAGATCTGTATAGTAGTAAATGCTTCACTTATCGTCAGCTCAGACAGGATTGAGCTGGCGAGGGGGCAAGTAAAGCACCTTGCGGTCTCTAACAATGGACCAACAAAAATATGTCCAGCACAGGGAACTCGCCGGTCTTTGCCCTGCATAGGGGTGGCGATACCTGCAGCAACAGGAGCAATGTCCAGAAAAAATAAAAAATAAAGGAAAGTCTCCTAATCGTCCTGTCATGGTAAACAGAGCAGTAAACAGAGAACAGCAGAGGAGGAAAACTCCTGCATAAAAAAAAACTGAGAAACATAAAAATGAAAAACAGTCACCTCCAGGCCTGGAGAGAGCAAACAGGAACCTCATGGGTCGTCATGCGTTAGAAAATGGCGATCAGGGGGGGTTCCTATCCATCCTGCCCCTTCCCAGACGGTCAGATTTTCCAGCCGAAGCCTTCTGCCAGTTAGCAACACGAGGTGGAGCTGGTAGGGGGCCATCTTGGTCAGCCGGGAGCCATGAAGGAATGTCAACAGGGGGTACCCCAAGCGCTTCCCAAACCGAGGCCAGATCCTGAGGAGAACGAACGGTAAGTAATTTACCATTTCTGGAAATCGCCAACCCGAAAGGGTACAACCATCGGAATGGAATCGATGATTTCTTCAAGACATCCAGAAGAGGCCGCAGCAGGCGCCGTTTGGCCAAAGTGGACGGAGCCAGGTCTTGAAACATCTGAATCGGTACGTTTTCGTACTCCAGGGCTTCCGACTCCCGCTGTTTCTGTAGGAGGGCCGCAGTGTCGACAAAGCTCAATAAGCCACAGATCACATCCCGCGGTGGTTCCTGTGGCTTTGGTCTAGGGCGCAATGCCCTGTGTATGCGCTCAATCACGATTCCGGCCGCCCTCTCTGCGCCCAGTAGATTTGAAAATATTTTGCGCGCAACGGACGGCAAGGCCTCTACCGCATGCGATTCAGGTAGGCCCCGTATGCGGATATTCCGCCTTCGACTGCGGTTTTCCTGGTCTTCTAGTTTCAGGAACGCATCATTCAATAAGGCCTTGTGGGCCGCTAATACGTCTGCGGCTTTACTTTCGTACGCCATGATGTCTTCTTGAGCAGACTCCAAGGAAACGACTCTCTGGCCTAGATGTTTCAAGTCGTCTTTTATGTCGGATAAGCCTTGCTTGAGAGGTGAGAGAGCTGAATCTAGGACTCTCTTAAGGGTCCGTTCAGAAAGTGGTGGGTCGCGGGGACGTCTGTCTGAGATATCAGAGCCACTTCCCGCGTCCGAGAGGTCTCCTGCATCGGAGTCATGAGTAATGGATGCCGCCATGTCTGCACAGCGAACCTCTGAGTTTTCCTGAGGAACTTTTCCATTTCTGGCTGCTTGGAGTGCAATGGGGTCGTCTCTGAACTTCCTCTGGACTTGTCCTTGCCAGTCTTCCCCATATTAGTGCAAATTATAGCTTAATTTAGGGCAAATGAGCCGGGATGCTGGAGGAGCTCAAGCTCGTGCGGCCATTCAGCAGCGTGGCTAGGCTCCGCCCCCTATAGTAGTTATATTCTTGTACATAGGAGCAGTATTATAGTAGTTATATTCTTGTACATAGGAGCAGTATTATAGTAGTTATATTCTTGTACATAGGAGCAGTATTATAGTAGTTATATTCTTGTACATAGGAGCAGTATTATAGTAGTTATATTCCTGTACATAGGAGGCAGTATTATAGTAGTTATATTCTTGTACATAGGAGTAGTATTATAGTAGTTATATTCTTGTACATAGGAGCAGTATTATAGTAGTTATATTCTTGTACATAGGAGGCAGTATTATAGTAGTTATATTCTTGTACATAGGAGGCAGTATTATAGTAGATATATTCTTGTACATAGGAGGCAGTATTATAGTAGTTATATTCTTGTACATAGGAGCAGTATTATAGTAGTTATATTCCTGTACATAGGAGGCAGTATTATAGTAGTTATATTCTTGTACATAGGAGGCAATTTTTATTAATATAAAGAAACATAACAATACAGTTAATCAGAATAAACAGAAACAATGTTAATTTTCCAGAAATCATACATATCCAACAATAAAATAACAATGATAATAAATTAACAATAGTCAATTGCTGTTAAAGAGAAAGAAAAAAAATAAATCAGCAATAAACACAATTACATTATGAAGATAAGTCCACATCCAAAAATATGTACATTCCTCCATTACATCCTGTTCCTTTCCGTTTTCCTACATTCTAAGTTCTTTATCCACCTCAGCTCTGACAGGATCAGGTTCTTAACATAAAGCTTTCCATGCAAGGACAGCCAGGCTATATCAAAAAATTTAGCAGGCAGCATGACTCCATTAAGAAACCTTAGACTTTCTTTGAAGGTTGCCATTGTACAGTCTTTTAAAGCTGGCTGTATATAAAAGAAAATCCTACATATGGTCAGGTACAGCTCTTTCCTGGTCTAAGGCTACTTTCACACTAGCGGCAGAGAGATCCGGCGTACAGTTCCGTCGCCGGAATTGCCCGCCGGATCCGACACAACGCACACCGCCGCACATTTTTCACATAACTGATCCGTCGTTCCGCCGATGACCCTAAAAGCCGGATCCGTCGTTCAGTTTCTTTACGTTGTCAATTTTCGTCGGATCCGTCCGCCGGATCCGCCGTAAAAGCGGATCCGTCTATTCCGTTTCCATCCGTTTTTAGCCGGAAAGACGGATCCGGCGTTTAAATTAGAGATAAAAAGATGCTATCTGTTTAGGCAAATACATAAAAGTGGCTATAAAAGATAACCCAAGGTCACAAAAAGATAAGCAAATACTCCAACTGCCTATAAAAGAAAACCAAAGAGCCTTACCACTCAGAAGTCCCTTCAGCAGATTGCAAAGATGATGCCGGACCATATTCGTTTTGGATTTCAGGCTCTAATTCTGGTTTCACGCTGGAGAAGACGTCTCAGAGCCAGACGGCGTAGAAATCGTCGCTATTGGGTGCATCCAATAACCTCTGCAAGAGTAAGAAGGGGAGTTTTTGAAACTCTGTTTCCTGAATTGAGGGATTATCCTGATAAATTCTTTAACTACTTACGGATGACGGTAGAAAGTTTTGATGATCTTTTACAACGTGTGTCACCTCACATCCAAAGACAAGACACCACTTTCCGTCGCTGTATTTCCCCAGCAGAACGCCTATTGTTGACCATAAGGTAAAGTACATACTTTATTACATATTGAACCAATATTTGGTCAAAATTTTTTAAAGCTGCTGTTTGGTAGTGTAAAGCCATACATTTTTTAAGCAATATTTGCTTTTTTTTTCTGTGATAACTGTACAAAGTGTCTTAGGCCCCAATTGATGGTCATCATTTATTTTTTTTATTGTACATCTTGTTTAAAGTTTGAATCAATATACTCGTCAGATGTTGAATGAACTGGGATGAATATTGTTCGCCATGGAGAACATGTATCGTTGAATTTTTACAATTATATTGGCCACAGAAAAAAATCTTGACCAAATTAATATATGTAGGGGTGCAATACAATTGTGTCAGATTGATATACCTTGTATATTATGTCGTTTGGTCAAATTTTTAATACCCATTTTTTTTCTTTTAAAATTTAGGTTTTTGGCAAGTGGAGAAACTTTCAGCTCACTCCATTTTCAATTTCGTCTTGGCATATCAACTGTCTCAATAATTGTCAAGGAGACATGCCGTGTTTTGTGGGAACAACTGCATGATGAATTCATCCCACATCCAACTCGACAGCATTGGACAGAAATATCTGAAATTTTTTTTGATGTTTGCCAGTTTCCCAACTGCATAGGTGCGGTAGACGGGAAACATATTCGTATTATCAAGCCCCACGGAACCGGATCAGAGTATTTCAATTACAAGAAATATTTTTCCATAATACTAATGGCCATCGCAGATGCTCAATATCGTTTTGTTGCAGTGGACGTAGGGGCCTATGGACGCGCCAATGATTCCATGGTTTTTAAAAATTCAAATATGGGCCGTAGTCTATATAACGGACAATTTGATTTTCCTCTCCCTCAACCACTGCCAGGTACTGATGGCCCACCCATGCCGTTTGTATTGGTTGGTGATGAGGCCTTCCAAATGTGTGGAAATCTAATTAAACCGTATTCCAGCCGCGGATTAGATTTAAAAAAACGGACATACAACTACCGCTTGACCAGGGCTCGAAGAATGGTTGAATGCACATTTGGAATTTTGGTTGCAAAATGGCGGATTTTCACTAAACCAATTCAGATGAAGGTTGAATCGGTCGACGAAGTTGTAAAGTGTGCTGTGGTGTTACATAACTACCTCCTTCAAAAAGAACCACTCAATTTAGAACAGGTACCGGAGGACAGCGAGATCGCAAGCATTGAAAGTTGTCGACATCGGTCAACTGTAGCAGTTGCACGGATGAGAGACTCGTTTGCGGATTATTTCTGCTCTGAAGCAGGAAGGGTGGACTGGCAGGACCGATTTGTCTAAACATTTTGGGAATCATTTTCAAATAGACGTTAATTTATGTTTGTTGTCCAGTTGTTTGATGGTTAAAGTGTGTTGTATTTGATTTTAATTTCTTTTTGGGTTCAATAAATATTCATTTAACGTTTATTAGATTTTATTTTAATATATTGATGTGCCCATGCCAGTGAAAGACGGATCCGGAAAGACGGATCCGGCGTTTAAATTAGAGATAAAAAGATGCTATCTGTTTAGGCAAATACATAAAAGTGGCTATAAAAGATAACCCAATGTCACAAAAAGATAAGCAAATACTCCAACTGCCTATAAAAGAAAACCAAAGAGCCTTACCACTCAGAAGTCCCTTCAGCAGATTGCAAAGATGATGCCGGACCATATTCGTTTTGGATTTCAGGCTCTAATTCTGGTTTCACGCTGGAGAAGACGTCTCAGAGCCAGACGGCGTAGAAATCGTCGCTATTGGGTGCATCCAATAACCTCTGCAAGAGTAAGAAGGGGAGTTTTTGAAACTCTGTTTCCTGAATTGAGGGATTATCCTGATAAATTCTTTAACTACTTACGGATGACGGTAGAAAGTTTTGATGATCTTTTACAACGTGTGTCACCTCACATCCAAAGACAAGACACCACTTTCCGTCGCTGTATTTCCCCAGCAGAACGCCTATTGTTGACCATAAGGTAAAGTACATACTTTATTACATATTGAACCAATATTTGGTCAAAATTTTTTAAAGCTGCTGTTTGGTAGTGTAAAGCCATACATTTTTTAAGCAATATTTGCTTTTTTTTTCTGTGATAACTGTACAAAGTGTCTTAGGCCCCAATTGATGGTCATCATTTATTTTTTTTATTGTACATCTTGTTTAAAGTTTGAATCAATATACTCGTCAGATGTTGAATGAACTGGGATGAATATTGTTCGCCATGGAGAACATGTATCGTTGAATTTTTACAATTATATTGGCCACAGAAAAAAATCTTGACCAAATTAATATATGTAGGGGTGCAATACAATTGTGTCAGATTGATATACCTTGTATATTATGTCGTTTGGTCAAATTTTTAATACCCATTTTTTTTCTTTTAAAATTTAGGTTTTTGGCAAGTGGAGAAACTTTCAGCTCACTCCATTTTCAATTTCGTCTTGGCATATCAACTGTCTCAATAATTGTCAAGGAGACATGCCGTGTTTTGTGGGAACAACTGCATGATGAATTCATCCCACATCCAACTCGACAGCATTGGACAGAAATATCTGATTTTTTTTTTGATGTTTGCCAGTTTCCCAACTGCATAGGTGCGGTAGACGGGAAACATATTCGTATTATCAAGCCCCACGGAACCGGATCAGAGTATTTCAATTACAAGAAATATTTTTCCATAATACTAATGGCCATCGCAGATGCTCAATATCGTTTTGTTGCAGTGGACGTAGGGGCCTATGGACGCGCCAATGATTCCATGGTTTTTAAAAATTCAAATATGGGCCGTAGTCTATATAACGGACAATTTGATTTTCCTCTCCCTCAACCACTGCCAGGTACTGATGGCCCACCCATGCCGTTTGTATTGGTTGGTGATGAGGCCTTCCAAATGTGTGGAAATCTAATTAAACCGTATTCCAGCCGCGGATTAGATTTAAAAAAACGGACATACAACTACCGCTTGACCAGGGCTCGAAGAATGGTTGAATGCACATTTGGAATTTTGGTTGCAAAATGGCGGATTTTCACTAAACCAATTCAGATGAAGGTTGAATCGGTCGACGAAGTTGTAAAGTGTGCTGTGGTGTTACATAACTACCTCCTTCAAAAAGAACCACTCAATTTAGAACAGGTACCGGAGGACAGCGAGATCGCAAGCATTGAAAGTTGTCGACATCGGTCAACTGTAGCAGTTGCACGGATGAGAGACTCGTTTGCGGATTATTTCTGCTCTGAAGCAGGAAGGGTGGACTGGCAGGACCGATTTGTCTAAACATTTTGGGAATCATTTTCAAATAGACGTTAATTTATGTTTGTTGTCCAGTTGTTTGATGGTTAAAGTGTGTTGTATTTGATTTTAATTTCTTTTTGGGTTCAATAAATATTCATTTAACGTTTATTAGATTTTATTTTAATATATTGATGTGCCCATGCCAGTGGAGCGACAATTAGTTGTGTCGCTCCACTGGCGCTGGTAGATTTAATCAGGCCTGTTATGGAGACTGAGGTTAAATCTGCCCACGCCAGTGGAGCGACAATTACTTGTGTCGCTCCACTGGCGCTGGGAGATTATGTCTGGCCTATTAGACACCTAGGTTTCTCATAATCTACCAACGCTGTAGGAGCGACAATTAGTTGTTTTGCTCCGCCAGTGCTGGGAGATTTTAATTTTATTAAAAGTTAAAATATCTATATTTATAAAAAAAAAAATATTAAACAGTCCAAGGATTTGTAAACCAAAAAAATAACATTTATTATAAATAACAATAAAATAAATAAAATAAATTATTACAAATTAAGGAAGGTATGCTGGGGGGTGGAGGGAAGTGATTGGTTTGGGTCCACTCTGTCCTGTCTTTCTTCTGCCACTGTGGACAACAAAGTGCGTGTTGAAGCAAGTGGCACAGAGGGAGTATGAAGAGTGGATTGGGCAGGAGAAGGAGTTTCCCGAGAAACAGTAGAGGGAGTGGTGAAAGAGGTAGGAGCATAGTAAGAAGGAGAAGAAAAGTGTTGAGAAAAGAGCTCGGGGGTTTGGGATGGGGGTGGGTTGTGGGAAGGGGGAGGGGGAGGTTGGGAATGCTGAGCCGGTTGCTGCAAACTTGGATAGGTGTGGGATGGGGGATAGGTGAAGGATGGGGGATAGGTGTAGGATGGGGGATAGGGCAGGGGTGGGGGAATGGTTGTGGGGCGGTGTGCCAGTTGCCACAAAACGCTGTCCATCTGTCTTCTGGCCTCATACTGCTGGTCGGGTGATAAGCGTTCCAGCGCAGGTAACAACGACACAATATAGTGATGCATCGGACTCATTTGTGTCGTCAACACCGCCCCCTCCTGAAGACGACGCAAATGATCCTCCACAGATGCAACCCTATTTGTGATCCCCGCCAAGGACTCATACATGAGCCTTGTGAGGTCTTCGTAATCAGCCTGGCGGCTCCTACCTGACCTCTGGCGACGCATAAGGGCCTCAAAAAGTGGAGCCATTGTCGACATTGTTGCGTCGCCAGAGGGCACAAGTAGGGGAACAGGTTGGGAAACCTGGTGTTCCTGACCAGCAGTAGGAGCAGGACGAGAGGGACCCGCGGCGGCTTGCTCTTCAGGGACCGCCTCCTGAGGAACTTCGGGCGCAAGAGTGCTGCTTGATGTTCTGTGAAGCAAAGAAAAAATAAAATATTTAGCATTTTTTATGGAGGGGAGAAACAGTGGGATAGAGGTGAGCAAAGAGACTTCAGAAGCTACATAGGAGGTTACATTCAAAAAAAATAGAGAAACATACTGTACATAGAGGCCATAAAATAAATGAATTTTCAAGGAGGTGTCTATGTACAGTATAGCCTTTTTTTTTTTGGAAAGCAACTTCGAATGAAAAATCGGAAGCATACATTGTTCCTCTCTACTCCACTAAATACAATGTGTATGTCCAAGACAAAGTGCCAAATGACAGTTTGTCTGGGCCATACACCTAGTTTGAAAGGTTGTTTTTTAAGAGACACCTTGAATCTTACCTTCGCATCTCAAGGGTCCTTCGTAGGAACCCCAAGGCGGCAGAATAGCGGTATTCACGCCTTGAGGTTCCTCCCGACCCACTCGGGCGCCGAAGTTCCTCATTAAAGGCCTTCTTGTAGCGGTCCCTGATTGAGCGCCACCGAACCATGATCGTATCTCCTAGAAAGAAAGAAATCAAATTAGGATGTATATTTAAATTCAGTTGGTAATCAAAGTTGTTTTTACAATTTAATTGAAACAGCCACAAAAAGAAAAAAAAAATCATTTTAAAAAAAAATGGCTGTTTAAAAAAAATTAGACTGTAAAACCAATTTTGATTAATATTTTTTTTACATGTCTGCTCTCTACAAATAATTTTTACTTACGACATTTGCCCTGTTGCCTTTCTCGGAGGTCATCCCAGTTGGGCAGAATGGCCGCACATATCTCGTTCCAGAGGAGCCGTGTTAGATGATGGTCGGCATGGCGGCGGTCGGTGTGGTCCCACAACGGTGTACGCTCCTCCACCATATGGATGAGGAGGTCATTGTCGATATAAAATCGGTCAACGTCCTCCTCATGCCTTCTGGTGGAGGTTTGGGAGCCCTAAAAAAATAAAAAAAAATTTGAATAAATATTAAGTTTAATATTCGATACATTTATTTGTAATAAAAAACATAACTTTACAATACTCACACGACCACGACCGCCGCGTGCTCCACGGCGTCCCCTGGAAGATCGTCGATGACCTCTCTCACTGGCAACAGGACGAGATGGCTAAAAAAAAAAAAAAAAATTATATATATATATATATATATATATATATACACGCATAAACTTTTTAAAAGTATAAAAAAAAAATTTAACCAACCGTTTCTCCTCCACCCCCAACTTCCTCCTCCCCTGTTCCTCTGGCTTGACCGGGAGAACTATCCTCAATAGAGTCTGACTGATAAACAAAAAAATATAAATTAAATTATTAGAATAATAACACAATATATAGTTTGGAAAGCAAAGGAACTTTACATACCACATCCTGGAGGTGTCGTGATCGTGGAGGAGAGCTCCCGGCCTCGCTTGAAGATGAAGATGTGGCTATAAAGAAAAACCAAAAAAGGAAAAAAATGTATATTTGAACTTTAAATAGAATAACAGACATACCGACAAAAAAAAAAAAAAAAAACTTACTGGTCATAATAATTTTCTGGCTGGCTTGTTGGCTGGCTGGCTTTATGGCTAGCTGGCTGGCTTGCTGGCTGGCTTGTTGGCTGGCTGGCTGGCTGGCTGGCCAACTTGTTGGCTGGCTGGCTGGCTTGTTGGCTAGCTGGCTGGCTGGCTTGTTGGCTAGCTGGCTGGCTGGCTTGTTGGCTGGCTGGCTGGCTGGCTGGCTTGTTGGCTGGCTTATTTTTTTTTCTTTGTGATCAGTCTAAAAAAATGAAAATGTTGACAGGTTGTCATATTGTTTAACGAAAACATACTACTCCTAACATGCACTGTGTAGTTAAATTACCTGCAACCCCCTATGCCACAGTACATAGGGGTATGCAGTTAATATAAGTACATAGTGGATGCTAGGAGCAGCAGCATGTCAGGACTACTCCTCCTAACATGCACTGTGCAGTTATATTACCTGCAACCCCCTATGCGACAGTACATACGGGTATGCAGTTAATATAAGTACATAGTGGATGCTAGGAGCAGCAGCATGTCAGGACTACTACTCCTAACATGCACTGGGTACTGACAACTCCTATGTACTTATAGCTCGTTTGTATAAGTACATAGGAGCTGTTTATATGATGTTTTTTCGCTCAAGAAATAATAAAATAACCACATATACTCACCTAGAGGCGTGCATCCGACTCCCTCGCAGGCAGGATCCAGACAGGATGGCGCGAAACTTGCTCCTCCTCTATCCGACGCAGGCGCAGACAGGATATCCGGATCAGTCGTTGCGTCGTTCCCATGAACATTTAAAGTCGGATCCGTCTTCAATACAATTCAATGGGAATTGAGGACGGATCCGGCGTTACGGCAAATGCTACGGCTTTTGAGACGGAGAAGAAATTTATGCATGCTACGGTTTTTCATTTCGACGGAAACGTCGAAAAGACTGAAGCAGAGCAATCCTGATGCATCCTGAAGGACGGACTGTCCATTCAGAATGCATGGGGATAAAACTGATCAGTTCTTTTCCGGATTTGAGCCCCTAGGACGGAACTCAACGCCGGAAAAGAAAAACGCTAGTGTGAAAGTAGCCTTACTCACAATATATGATTTGTCAATCCTCTAATTTCTCAAGCACCTAAGCCATAAGCCAGGTACTGGGGGAGGAAGCCACGAGTCAATCGACCTCTCTTGAGACTGCCGCCTCGCACCCAAGACTCTGCAAAAGGCAATATCCAGTCCCTGACACTGTTTACCCACAGGGAGCTGTTCTCCGAGTCCAGGTCACCAAAATTAACTTTTTGGAACAAGGAGTCAAAGAACACCCTTAGATTTATCATATCCAGCCCACCCTCTCTCCTCTGTAGGTAGGTGATCCCTCTTTTTATTGGGTTCAACCTGTTCTCCAAAGAAGCTGGAAGAACAGGCTAAAGAGACTAGCCGAGAAAGATTCTGGTAAAGAAAAGACAACAGAGACATATAAGAAGACTGGGACCAGGTAAGTCTTCAGCATTTTAACCCTGTCTCTATAGGTCAGCCTCCAGTTCTTCCATCGCTGAACCTTTGCATTTCCGGCTTTCCCTTCTTTCTTCCCAATTTATCCTGGTGTTATCATCCCTCCTGAATTTAACCCCTAAGATCTCAATATAGGTGGAGGCTTTCACAAATTGTGGCAGATCAAATTCTGGAACAGAATTCAGTGTCCATAAAGCTTGACTCTTTTCAAGGTTGACCAGAGACCCAGAGTCCTCCTAGTAGCTTCTGATGGCTGCAGACAACATCTGCACCTCACGAGGCTCAGATATCACCACAGTCATATCATCCGCGTAGGCAACCACACTCCTGTGAAAATCACACTCCTGCAGTGACCTCAGGAACGGGTCTAAGGCAAACACATACAAAAGTGGACTCAACAGGCAACCTTGTATCACACCCGCCTCAACTCTAAACATGTCACCCTCCCAACCATTGACCAGAGGAAAGCTCTCTGCCTCTCTGTACAAAGTTTTCAGCCAATCTACAAATTGTCCCGGAATACCGTACTTAGACAAAGTTGCCCATAGATACTCATGGTCTACTCTGTCAAAGGCTTTAGCCTGGTCAAGACCAACAACATATCTCCCACACCTCAGAGCTTTACATCTCTCAAACATCTCCCTAATCGAGATGACTGCTCCAGAGATGTTCCTCCCTTTTACTGTGCCGAACTGACAGCATGCCAACAGTGCCCGGGACAAACAGACTAATCTAGAGAACAGGATTTTTGCCAGAATATTCCTGTCGACATTCAAGAGGGTGATCAGGTGATTTTCTAGACAATTTATGTACACGTCCAGGAGGATTGGAGCAAAGTGGTCTCTGAATATCTTATAAAATTCTGCTGTTATACCATCGGGACCTGATGCCTTCTTCAGATGTAATATATCAATGGCCACTTTAACCTCCACGGTCAATTCTGCTGTTAAAGGAGAAAAGTCCAAATCGTTAGTATCAGGGCCTGGAGTTGCCTCCAAGAATTGAGTCATCTTCACTTTACCCAAAAACTTCCTCTGAAATAAGTCAGTATAGTAAGATCTCACCACCCCAGGATACCCTCCTGAGATTCCTGCAAAACGCCCTGGGAGTCAGTGAGACCTGCGACCACTTTGTCCACCACACGCTACCGGCAGTTCTCAAAGGGATCAGGCGACCCTAATGTCCCATAACCCCATTCTAGAACTAAGGAGGTGTGTTTGTTGTACTGATACTGCCTTATTTCAGATTTCAGTTGGTTTATTTTTTGTTTGTCCCCCCCATCTGCCGAACAGAGTGACTCTAATTCTTTCCGCAGCTTTAGATACTGGCTGTACTTATTCTTCCCTTACTTAAATGCCAGTTTTCTCAAGAGGGATCTGATCTCCTCCTTGACGTCCTCCCACCAGTCAGCTAAGTTGTCATAAAAATCCATTCTCTCTAGTTATTGCTGCAAAAGAAAGTGGACACAATCCTGGACAAAAGGATCCTCCAGGACACTGGAGCTAAGTCTCCATAACCCTCTACCAGCATCTGGACGCTTAGTGGCTCCTAAGCAGAAAGACAAGGCCAAGTGATCAGAGAAAGGGATGATTTTCTCACACACCCCACTTCTGTAGGGTGTACAAAAGCCATATCAATGTGACTACTTCTTTCAGCACAGGAGTATGTAAATGTTGGCTTCCTACCATCCTGTGTGAACACATCGCTGAGGCCTGCCTGCTAGACCTTGGAGTCCCTGGTCACTGCTCGGCTGGAAAATCTGTCACCCGTGTCCTAGTGACATTAAAATCTCCAGCCAACACCACTGGGACAGAGGTAAAAAGATATTGCTTAACCTCATTAAATAACTGAATCCTTTCCGTCACTGACTGTGGGCCATAGATATTAATAAGCCGGAGTCTTCTACCATGGATTGTGACCTCCAGGACCAGACACTGACCCATAATAACTTCTGTCAGTCTATGTACAAATCACATCATTGGTGGTGAACAATATAGAAACCCCAGCATAAGGCTCCACAGCCAGTGACCAGAAAGAAGGGCCAGACCTCCATTCCCTCTCAACCTCACGTAGAAGTCCTGATGTGGTCAGACGTGTCTTCTGTAAGAAGATTACATCAGCATCAAGAGATCTCAGGTGGTCATATAGTATATAAACGAAAAGATGTATACAGGCGGCACTCTCCATTCGGTGCAAACTTCCTTTATTTCCTCCAGGGCTGAGTACATAAAGCTGGGTACATCATGGCTGGATACATAAAAGCTGGATACATGAATGGCTCAGGGGGGACGAACATACGGTGCATTATGAGGATGTGCGGTGACGCAAAACGGCCGCCGCCGCACATCCTCACACTGCACCGTATGTTTGTCCGCCCCGAGCCATTTTTGTATCCAGCTTTTATGTACCCATCTTTATGTACTCAGCCCTGGAGGAAATAAAGGAAGTTTGCACCGAACAGTGAGTGCCACCTGTATACATATTTTCGTTTATATTGGCTACAAGTCTTCTGTGGGCAGAGCACCGGAAGGTGGCTAAAGTTTGCACCGGTGTTGCACATGTGACATAGCCCGTTCATAGGGCAGAGGAAGTCAAACACAGTGCCACTCGGACTATTTCTTAACACGGGTTATATACTATATGCCTTGTCTTTCTTACTTTAATACTATTTACATTGCTGGAAAGCACTTTTAAAGAGAACCTGGCCATCATCACACAACACAAAAGGAAGAGCCTTTAAGGTAATACCCATCTCCAGTCCAGATACCATCATCGTCTCTGTTCTTGGTGATATCAGAGACCATGTCACAGTGCCTCCTGAACCACACCACAATATCCTGGGGAGGAACGGCTTCATTCCAGAAGATGATATTAACTGTGATGTTATCTGGCTTGGATATTGGAATAAAAATAAATTTACTCCAGTGTTGAAGTTGACATCATAGGGTTGTCTATCTGGTAGATTAATGACTGCCAATATGTCTGCCGGCACAAACCCTACATGGCGACACAGGAGTTCCCGGACCAAAAGCCTTCGATCTGGGAGGTCTTCTTTGGCGCCTTGATCTTTGAATCTCACTACGCCCGTTGGGTGTCCTCAAGCAACAATGGAGTCCAGTTCAGCATGAGAAAAAACATTTTCAAAGTCCAAACTATGGCTGGCAAAACGCTCCTAATTCCTATAGGACTCTGCAAGTGGTCCCATCCTATACAGGACAGTGTCCATCTGCTTCACCAGGTCACCAAGTTCCAAGCTGAGTGCATGTAGCCCACAGTGATATATGGCTGCACAGTTTGGATTTGCAGTCTTCAGCTTGTACACACAGTCAATCTCCACTTGCAGCATCTGTTTGTGTCCTTTCAGCTCCTCCATTTTCCTCACCAGGGCAGGGATCTCCTCTGCTGGCTGCAGCTCAGGTGCACAGGTCTCTCTCATTTGGTGTCCAGTCTTGGGCAGCTTCTCAGGCTGTTTGAACTCTGCAGACCTGGAGACTCCATGATATTTCTCTGCAGATCTCTCTTACATCACAGCCACAGATTTTTCTGCTGCCACTTCCAGATAGGGTTGCCACCTTTCCCAACAAAAAATACTGGGCAAGTTAAGCCACACCCCAAAAGGGGTGTGGCTGTTGGGGCGTGGCTTAACACGGGCTGTTAAAGCCCCCCAGTAATAGTAATACAGCCAGTAATAGTAATGCCCCCTCAGTAATAGTAATGCCCCCATTAGTGTGCCCCAGTAAGAGTAATGGCCCTATTAGTGCACCCCAGAATGAATAATGCCCCAAGTAAGAATAATTCCCCCATTAGTCCTAACCATTAAGATTAATGCCCCCATTAGAGTAATGTGGCCCTCATCCCCCGGGAATAGAGTGTTGTGTCACAGTACGGCAGCTTTCCTGGGCCCGGTAACGGAGACCGGGGGAGAGGGGAGGTGATAGGAAAGGACCGCAGCAGAAGAGCCGGAGACGGGAGGAGCACAGGCCCGCGGCTCGTCTCATTGTTATCCGGCCTGATCTGGGAGTGAGAGCAGCTCAGTCCCGGCGAGGCGGCCATGCTGTGGGGCGAAGGTTTGCTGAACTCCTTCAGCAGGGTCTTCGTGCTCCTGCTCCTGACCACCTGCAGCCCCCAGCTTTCCGGCTTCCAATCCATCCTGACCGGCGGCCACGTCCTCTTCATGTTCGAGCTGCTCGGATACAGGATTACAAACCCAGACTGTCCGGGTCAATCCCGTAGGGGTGGCAGACTGAGACCTGGTGCAGCCTAAGCGTGCCATGGTCACCACCTCACACTGCTGCAGGTTCTGCTGTAATGTCAGCCTCTCTAGAGATGTCCTCTGCTGCCTGTGTGCTGAAGGGGTGAGCCGCACACCCGATGCATGTGCTGCGCCCTGTCTCACCTCCTGTCCACCCTTTGGGAGTCACTATGCTGTACTGGACGCTGCAGGCCTGGGCTGGAGGACTGCTTCTCTGCACCTTTCTTAGGTGTACTCACTGCTGCTGAATCTTTCTTTCCTTCTTGAACCACAACCGTTACTCCATCTTTGTTACTTGCATTGAGGTTTCTTCCATTCTGGTCATTCCTTGTCACCGGATTCACGTTTGAACTTGTATCTGCAGCGACCGGGTCACAGGGGCAACACGTGAGCTACGGTGGGCTGATGTGGGTTGTAGTTGTTTTACTCACAGTTAGCAGCGCTCCCTGGGCCGGCGTGCAGTGAAGGGAAGAACAGCACCAGTTCCTTCGGGGCACACTCTATTGTCCAGGGATTCCCGCCAAATGGTTGTTGAGGTGCCTTGGAGGCAGGGTCCCTGGTGTTCGTGACGCCAGCACTGTTAGGTGCAAAGTAAGGATAAAGGAGTCAATGGTTGAAAACAATGGAACTTTTACTTGATCAATAGTCTCAGAGTAGTCAGTACAGTTCATTTCTATGGCAAAAGTAATAATCCAAATATTGGCTCAGCTGTAATCCTTGTAACAGGCTTGGCAATTGTAGCTTGCAGAATTTCCTCTCTAACAGATGGGAGAGAGTCCTTCTTATCTCTGTCTACACTATGTCCACACTCTAGCACTCAGGTACTTCAATATAATAAATTCCTACTTCCTACTTCTTGTACATAGGGGGCAGTATTATAGCAGTTATATTCTTGTACATAGTAGCAGTATTATATTAGTTATATTCTTGTACATAGGAGCAGTATTATAGCAGTTATATTCTTGTACATAGGGGGCAGTATTATAGTAGTTATATTCTTGTACATAGGAGGCAGTATTATAGTAGTTATATTGTTGTACATAGGAGCAGTATTATAGTAGTTATATTCTTGTACATAGGAGCAGTATTATAGTAGTTATATTGTTGTACATAGGAGGCAGTATTATAGTAGTTATATTGTTGTACATAGGAGGCAGTATTATAGTAGTTATATTCTTGTACATAGGAGCAGTATTATAGTAGTTATATTCTTGTACATAGGAGCAGTATTATAGTAGTTATATTCTTGTACATAGGAGCAGTATTATAGTAGTTATATTCCTGTACATAGGAGGCAGTATTATAGTAGTTATATTCTTGTACATAGGAGCAGTATTATAGTAGTTATATTCTTGCACATAGGAGCAGTATTATAGTAGTTATATTCTTGTACATAGGAGCAGTATTATAGTAGTTATATTCTTGTACATAGGAGGCAGTATTATAGTAGTTATATTCTTGTACATAGGAGGCAGTATTATAGTAGTTATATTCTTGTACATAGGAGCAGTATTATAGTAGTTATATTCTTGCACATAGGAGCAGTATTATAGTAGTTATATTCTTGTACATAGGAGCAGTATTATAGTAGTTATATTCTTGTACATAGGAGCAGTATTATAGTAGTTATATTCCTGTACATAGGAGGCAGTATTATAGTAGTTATATTCTTGTACATAGGAGCAGTATTATAGTAGTTATATTCTTGCACATAGGAGCAGTATTATAGTAGTTATATTCTTGTACATAGGAGCAGTATTATAGTAGTTATATTCTTGTACATAGGAGGCAGTATTATAGTAGTTATATTCTTGTACATAGGAGGCAGTATTATAGTAGTTATATTCTTGTACATAGGAGCAGTATTATAGTAGTTATATTGTTGTACATAGGAGGCAGTATTATAGTAGTTATATTCTTGTACATAGGAGCAGTATTATAGTAGTTATATTCTTGTACATAGGAGCAGTATTATAGTAGTTATATTCTTGTACATAGGAGCAGTATTAAAGTAGTTATATTCTGGTACATAGGAGGCAGTATTATAGTAGTTATATTCTTGTACATAGAGTTAAGTATCATTGTAATTATCAGTGGAGCCAGACCACGCAACTACTGGTCCCCATATAAGCACTGGCAGCTGCCACTGGAGGGAGCACGGAGCAAAGAGATTGTTACAGTAACAATAAATTTCTTTGCAATGAGCTCCCCCTAGTGGTGGCTGGAGGCAGCCAGTTTTACAATATCTTACATGAAGGGAAACAGTGATTTTATTTCAAGACACGGAGGGTCGTATTGCTTAACCCTTTCTTTACTGACCACCAATAGCAGCGAAGAAAAAACATGACATAAAGGAATAAACCATGGCAACAAGCCCCTCCCCATATGTGCCATTATAATAGACTCCACATCCATAAGTCCTTCCTCTTTCTTTGCTGCTGCCACCAAGATAAGTACACTCCATAACAGTTATTTTCCTTGTTTTTACCTATCTCAGTGTGTTTTTTCACTGGTTGGTTTTGGTTATTAGGTTTCTTCCCTCAGTTTCGCCTATAGATTTATATATTATATCCTTATAGGTCTGGTTTTCGGCATATATATATATATATAGATATATTTTTCTCCCTGTCGTCATCGTTCCCACACCAGTCTCTGCTTCAGGCGCTGGTGTGGTTTTTCTTGTTTCTGGTGTCTTTGGATCCGTTCCCCCCCCCCTTTCCCTTGTCCCCCCCTCTCTTCCTACTGCGTCGTCCGCCATTGCCCTTACCTTCTCTTTCCTTGGCTCCGCCTTCTTGTTCTCCGTCTCCCTTCTTCTCCTTCTTTTCGTGCGCTCCCCGGCCGCTCTGGTTCTGGCCCGCCCCTTCTGACGCGCCCGTAGTCTTGCGAGACTTCGGGCGCCTCGCTCTTCATTCTGGCCGGCAGTTGCGGACTTCGCGCCGGTAGTCTCGCGAGACTTCGGGCGCCCCGCTTTTCATTCCGGCCAACAGTAACGGACGACAGCGCTCCTGACTTGGGCCTCTGGTACCCATTTATTCGACTCTTTTCCACCCTTGGGCTAATATTGTTGCCCCCCCCCCTTTTTTTTATATACACTTGCTGCAGGAGGGATCAAGGGTCAGGTTGACCTGCTGCCCTCATTTAGTTTCTATAGATAGTTGGCAGGGATTCATTATGTCCAAACAAAGGGTGCCCCTTACTCCCCCTGCCCTTGGGGACCTTACATCTGGAGAAGCCCCAGGTAATCCTGGCCCCTTTCCCCCTGCGGGATTGGATAATCCCCGGGTGGATGACTCCCAGGTCCTTGCGCTCCAGCGCTCTATGACTGACACAATCATTGCGGCCATGGGATCCATGTCCTCCACACTATCCCGGTCCATTTCTGAGGCCATTTTGGCCCAGCCCTCTACTTCCAGGCTTCAGGTTCCCCATGCCATCCTTGAATCTGGGTCATCAGCTCCTGACCCGTCAGCCTCCAGAAACTATGTGAGCGGTGTGACTTTTGCCACTCATGATAACGCGATCTTGGGGACGTTTCGGTGGACCGATACTTCTCAGCCCCTTCGGCCAGCGGCTCCCTAGCTGAGGCCACCACTGCCTCTGCCACCACCCTTATAGACCCCAGTCGGTGAACCTCTTTTTGACCCGAATGCCCTCCATCATCATCGGCGGAGTGGCTCCCGGTAGACCACGTGGCCAAGTACTTAGAGGCCCGTGTGCGGTGCCCCCTTAGTAAGGAGGCCCGCAATAAGCTACAGGCGAAATGCCCGAGACCCCTGGTACCTAACAAGGTCTGTGAGACCCCAGTGGTGGACCCTGAAATGGCACAATACTTGGCCAAATTAGGTTGGAACCCTCGCAAGGGGCTAGAATCAGCCTTAAAAGCCTGCCAGGACAAACTCTTGGATGTCTTTGGCCCCTTAGCAAAAAAATTCGAGCTGGCAGAAACCGCTAGAGCTGAGGACAGACAGGTGGACCCGGAGCAACTCTGGGGCTGGGTTCAACGCGCCATTTGTATTACCGGGAATATTAATACTTCCCTTTCTATTGAGGGGCGCAAGGCCATCCTTTTTAAGATTGAACTCAAATTGGCCAACCTCGCCCTTACATAGGCGGGCAGGGAGGCACAAGGTTTGCTCTTCGGTGATTCCTTTATCAAGGATATGGGCCATTTTGTGAGCGCCTTTACGGCTTTAGACAAAGCCCAGTCCTCCATGAAAAGAGTGTTTCAGAATAGGGTTTCTACCAGGGCTAGTAGTTCCAGGGGCCGTCTGTCCGGCCGGTCGACCTTCCAGACCTGAGGCATGGGTCGAGGATCCTTCTCTCAATCTTCTTCCTTCTTCCCCACTCGTGGCGGATCGGGTCGTTTCAGAGGCTATAGAGGTTCCACAGGATCAAGATGTCCTTATGGTAAGTCTAACACCTCCTCTGCATTTTTCTGATTTTTGTGTAGGGGGTTCTTTCCTCAGTTCGGGGGTTCCACATAGAGCTGGTAGATGACCCTCCTTTCCTTCCCCCACCGCACATCCAGGTCCGCTTCAATCAGGCGCAAGCTTTGGTGGATCAGGAGCTGTCGGACCTCTACCGGAAAGGGGCGGTGGAATTGGCCCCGGACAGACATTCGGGAGTTGTCAGCAGCATTTTCCTAGTGGAAAAGAAAGGAGGGCATATGCTCCTGGTAATCAATCTCCGGGCTTTGAATTCGTTCGTCTGGTGCCTCCACTTCAAAATCTTCTTCTGCAACAAGATTGGATGGTGAAGCTAGACCTCAAAGATGCGTATCTGACGGTTCCGGTGTCAGAGTCTTCTAGAGACCTTCTGCGTTTCCTCTGGAAAGGGGACATTTGGCGTTTTACATGTCTCCCCTTTGGTCTCTCTTCAGCTTCCTGGTGCTTCACCAAATTAATGCGTCCAGCTATGGCTTGGCTGCGCAGTCGAGGAGTACGTCTAATAATCTACCTGGACGACATCCTCATCATGGCTCAGGACCGACCCATCCTTCTCAGTCATCTATATTCGACGGTGAATCTCCTGTCCCGTTTAGGTTTTCTTCTCAACAGAGAGAAGTCTGTTCTGATACCATCTCGCTGTATGGACTTTCTGGGCTTCACGGTGGATTCGACCACGTCTACGCTACGCCTCCCTCGGGAGAAGATCCATTTCATCCACAAGGAGTTGCGCCGCGCCTTGGCGGCTCCTCAGATCTCGCTGCGCCATCTGGCCCGAATTATCAGCCTCCTGGCCTCCTCTATTCAGGCGGTCTTCCCAGCCCCGCTACATTACCGAGCCTTGCAACGCTTGAAGATTGCCCACCTACACACGGGGGCTTCATATGCAGATCTCATCTGAGACCAGAGACGAGTTGTTATGGTGGATTCACAATGTCTCGGCCTGAAACGGCAAGGCGATTTTCGGGCCCCAACCGGACTTCACGGTGGAGTCGGACGCCAGTCTGCGTGGCTGGGGCACTCACTGCGAAGGTGTGACCACCGGAGGATGCTGGTCTGAGGACGAGTCCCACCTCCACATCAATGCCCTGGAGGTTCTGGCGGGATCCTTCGCGATCCGCAGTTTTGCGAATGGGGTGGCCAAGGCGTGCATCAGGCTGCGTATGGACAACGTCTCGGCGGTGACGTCTCTTGGCTAGGCCCCCGAGGCCTCGGTTCTCCATGACTTGGGATGTGTCTTGTGTCTTGTCTCTTTTTTCTACCTGGCCGTCCAACCCAGATCTCTCTTTCCGCCAGTTGTCGGCCAAGCTAGTTACACTTCTGTCATCTCTTGTAAGAGAGTGTCCAATGTCCGGGCTCTGGACTATGATGCCCGTTCGTTTACCCCAGAAGGCGTTACTTTCAATATTACGCGCCGCACCAAGACACACATTCACGTGGTACATTATCCCGCTTTTCCTTCTACCCCAGCGCTCTGTCCGGTACTCTGCCTCATGGAATATGAGGCTCGAACTTTGGCATATCGTTCTCCCGCGTCTCCCCAGCTTTTTCTCTCGTTTCGTCGGCCCTTCTCCCCTGTCACCAGCACTACGTTGGCTCGATGGGTTAAGTGGGTCATGTCCTTAGCGGGAGTGGACACGTCAGTCTTCACGGCTCATTCCACCAGAGGAGCGGCGGCCACTTCTATGGCGGTAGCAGGTGCTAAACTGAAAGACGTCATGAGATTGGCAGATTGGTCAAGAGTTTCCACCTTCGGGAATTCATGCTTTCTTGTCAGTTATGGGTCGGCTTTGAACTCGCAATAGGATCCTCAGTGTCTTGAAATAAAATTGCATGATTTTCCTATTTTATGACGTAAAGTCATGATTTTATGAAAGACACGGAGGCGAGTATTGCCCCGCCCTTTTACCCACCCAGACAATCTTTTCAGTGTCTATATGTGGTTTCTTTGCCTTGATTAATTGAATTGATAATGATATGTTTATCTTCAGGGATGTTTGCCCAGTTTTAGGTGTAATGCCGCAATTTTCAGTTTTCTTGGTTTTGCAGGATAGAAGCTTCAAGATCATTAGGACCTTCACAGTGTGGCTCCAGTGCTGAGTTCGCCAGGACGCGGCGGTGTTTCCAGTTACGGAGAGTTCAGTGGTTCGTGCTGCATCGGTTGAAAAGGGATGTTCCGGATTGTTCCTGTTATTGAGTTAGTGTCACCTCGCTAAGAAAGAGGAAGGACTTATGGATGTGGGGTCTATTATAATGGCACATATGGGGAGGGGCTTGTTGCCATGGTTTCTTCCTTTATGTCATGTTTTTTCTTTGCTGCTATTGGTGGACAGTAAAGAAAGAGTTAGGCAATACTCGCCTCCGTGTCTTTCATAAAATCATGACTTTACGTCATAAAATAAGTTGTCTTGTGTTAATTGAGTGAGAAATATGCTTTTCAGAATGAGCACCATATTTTCGAAGCACCTGTTCCTCTTTTTCTGTCGGATAAAGTGGGCGAGGTCCAGGACGACATCATTTTGTTATAATTTTTTATTACATTTTTCTTCGCTCAATTTAAAAAAATGTAAATTCATCATAAATCCGGGGCATTCCGCTTTGTGGTGTGCGATGCCTGGGAGTGTATGATGCACGTGTGCTTGCAAACTAGGTGTGGTAGGGGGGGGGGGGGCATATAACATTTTGCTATGGGGCCCTATGAGATTTGTGTTATATCCCAAAACTGGCACAAATAGCTGGACACCCCCACCCCACCCCACCCCACCCCACCCCATCCCCCCGTTGTCTTATGTCTGATATTGTGTTACATGCGCCTTGTGGGACTGCTGCTCACTTCTCCATTTTGCAGCGACATCAGACAACGCTAGGAATTGCAGTTCTTGCACAAATGAAATATTTTTTATAACTGAAAGAGAACACGGCAGAAGCTAGGACCCTGGCACGGCTCTGCCTCTGCAGGGAGGCACAATGTAAATGTGTGTCCTCAGCCTGTGTGAATGAAAAGGACAGAGGAGCAGAATCGGAATAGCTCTCCTGTCTCCTGGCAACTCTCCTGACGCAACAAAAAGTCATTTAAAAAAATAAAAAAAAAAAGGGACACATCCAAAAAATGGGGAGGTACAACTGGGAGTGAATGCAGATGGAGCGGAGACGCAGCAGCCACAATGACCTGGAGGCTGGGAGGGAATCCAGACTGTAGCGTCTCCGGAGCAGCACATCCCAAGGAACCGGAGCGCAGAACGCTTGTGTATGTGTGACACCCCCGATCCAGGTATGTGCCGCCACGTACATCACCTTGTGGATCCAGAAAAAGATTAAAAACCATCCGTCACCAGGCAGAGTCCAGTATATCGCACCTGCGTGTCCCAGTTGTCAGCCTAGCGCGGATTCTTCTGTCTACACCATCACGTCATTTTCTTTCTCGTGAGTCACATGATCCCTTCTTGAGAATGTCCAATGTCTTTGTTTCCTTTTTTCTATAAGGGAAAGTTCTGCAATTTTCTTAATATACATTGTATTTTAATTCTTCCCCAATTTCAAGATCTCTGCTGGCTGTCAGTGAATGGGAGCACCCGATGCTATCCCTTTTAGATCCAGCCCTGCTCGCACAGCTGAGGGTATGCTTCAATGTATAAGTCTAGGCAGAACGATATGTGAGCCAGAAGCAGCAGGAATCTCTCTCATCTGCGCTGATCCATTGTAACAAACCCATCAGCTGTGTGAGGAGGACTGAGTCAAGGGGAGGGGGTTTGTAGATTCTGTTCTTACTAGCTTCATGGCCGCCGTTTCTAAGGAACCCATGACAGCGGGTCCCCAAGGCCATATATACCCAGAAGGATCCCTCTGACTAAAATGGGGTTCTTTGGGGGGGTCCTCAAAATCTTTAACGCCAATGCTAGCGGGGCAGGCGGAGCTGTTTTTGGTGTTAGAATCCTGATGGAAACCCCTACAGAACCCCTGAACTCAAGTGTGAACTGAGCCAGAATTTTATCTAGAAGGTTTCTATTCACTGACAGCAATCAAAGATCTTTATAACAACATGGAGTAGATTAAAGATTACAGAACTGTTCATTATTAGAGACCAGCGAATTTCATAAAATTCGATTGGGGGCCGGATCGGTCATCCACGTACTGTCTGGTACAAATAAACTTGACCCTGGATTTTAAGTTCTCTGAAGACGTTTTCCGACTCCTCAGGATAGGTCATCTGATCGGTGGTGGCCAGACACTCGGGACCCCCTGCCTATCAGCTGTTTGAAGAGAGCCCGGTGCTCTAACGAGCACCGCAGCCTCCTCACGGCTTACCAAGCACAGCGCCATACACTGTATAGTGGCTGTAGTTGGTATGGCAGCTCAGCTCTATTCACTTGAATAGGACTGAGCTGCGCCTAGGTCACATGACCAATGCATGTGAAATCATTGCCGTAGGGTACGCCACGAGAAGGCAGTGGATCATCAAACATCTGATTGGCGGGGATCCCGGATGTCGGACCCCCACAGATCAGATATAATTATAGTATTGATCGAGCACCATAGTGCTCGGGTGCTCTAGTGCTCGAGTAGAACACTTTGCAGATGCTCGGGTGCTCTAAAGAGCACCCGAGCACAATGGCACAACAGAGTTACAGAGCACCCGAGCACAATGGAAGTCAATGGGAGAAACTGAGCATTAAACCAGGCACCCCCTGCTCTGAAGAGGGGAGGGTGCCGGGTCCCACTGAGGTCTATGCAGAAGATCACTGTACAGTGAGGGAATCCCCCTGTTTAAGTCCGCGGCTTAGGAGTCCCTGCTCTGACTCCATATATAGCTATGTTCATATATGGAATAAGTGCTTAGGGACACCCAGTGTATTTAAATCTAGTTTAGCCTCTATTTCTGAAAAGTTTCTGCTGGGTTTTAAACTCACAACCTTCTACATTAGCGGCAAGGACTTTAACCACTCAGCTTTAAAGCTGAATGATAAACTATGTCAGAAAAACCTCATAGTATTTTTTCATGTAGTAAGTATTCCTATACAGCAGAAGTATCATTTCATATTTCAGTGCAGGTTAACATGTAGCTGTATAGCGTAGGGGTTAAAGTTCTTGGCTCTAATGTAGAAGATTGTGAGTTCAAATCCAAGCAGAAACTTTTCAGAAATAGAGGCTAAATTGGATTTAAATAAACTGACTCGAGCAAACAAGGTATTCGGCTGAACACTGCGATGTGCTGAGCATCGCGATGCTCGAGCCAAACTGGTGTTTGGCCGAGCATGCTCGCTCAACACTAATCAGATACTGATGACCTATCCTCGGGAGCAGTCATCACCATAAAAAAGTCAGAGAACCCCTTTGAAGTCCACTACCTTCCTGCGACTATGTCAGCAGATTGCAGGCTGCCGGTTACTATACCCTAAATTATAGGGAAGAAGACGGCAGATCTGAAATGTTCTCCGACAATCAGCTAAATGAAAAGCAGAAGGGATGTTCAGTTCGATGCCATTTGCATTTATTGCACTGATAGTGGAATCCGGCCAACATGTACGACGAGTAATGACACGAAAAGCATCATGTTACAGAACAGCGATAATATAGAGGTGGCAGCACAAAACAGACAGCAGGATTTCTCAGCTTTAGGCTACATGCACACAACCGTATGTGTTTTGTGTTCCGCAAATTGCGGATCCGCAAAAAAAACGGATGACATCCGTTTTTTTTTTTTGCAGATCCATTGTAACAATGCCTAAAACAGACAAGAATAGGACATGTTCTATCTTTTTTTGCAGGGCTATGAAACAGACATACTGATGCGGACAGCACACGATGTGCTGTCCGCATTTTTTGCGGACCTATTGAAATGAATGGGTCTGCATCCTATCCGCAAAAAAAATGGAACAGACACGGAAATAAACAACGTTCGTGTGCATGTAGCCTTACTGGTGGCAGAGATAAGATGATAAAGCTGCAAGATGGTGAAATATTCCAACTACCTGTTACTGCAAGAAAGAGTGAAAGGGGAGATTCTAACACTATAGGAGAGGGAATTGTTATACCATATATATGTATACATTCTTATACATAGGGGCAGTATTATAGTAGTTATATTCCTGCACATAGGAGCAGTATTATAGTAGTTATATTCTTATACATAGGGGCAATATTATAGTAGTTATATTCTTGTACATAGGGGCAATATTATAGTAGTTATATTCTTGTACATAGGAGCAGTATTATAGTAGTTATATTCTTGTACATAGGAGCAGTATTATAGTAGTTATATTCTTGTACATAGGAGCAGTATTATAGTAGTTATATTCTTGTACATAGGAGCAGTATTATAGTAGTTATATTCTTGTACACAGGAGGTAGTATTATAGTCATTATATTCTTGTACATAGGAGTAGTATTATAGTAGTTATATTCCTGTACATAGGAGCAGTATTATAGTAGTTATATTCTTGTATATAGGAGCAGTATTATAGTAGTTATATTCTTCTACATAGGAGCAGTGCTATAGTAGTTATATTCTTGTACATAGGAGCAGTATTATAGTAGTTATATTCTTGTACATAGAAGCAGTATTATAGTAGTTATATTCTTGTACATAGGAGACAGTATTATAGTAGATATATTCTTGTACATAGGAGGCAGTATTATAGTAGTTATATTCTTGTACATAGGAGCAGTATTATAGTAGTTATATTCTTGTACATAGGAGGCAGTATTATAGTAGTTATATTCTTGTACATAGGAGCAGTATTATAGTAGTTATATTCTTGTACATAGGAGCAGTATTATAGTAGTTATATTCTTGTACATAGGAGCAGTATTATAGTAGTTATATTCTTGTACATAGGAGCAGTATTATAGTAGTTATATTCTTGTACATAGGAGGCAGTATTATAGTAGTTATATTCTTGTACATAGGAGGCAGTATTATAGTAGTTATATTCTTGTACATAGGAGGCAGTATTATAGTAGTTATATTCTTGTACATAGGAGGCAGTATTATAGTAGTTATATTCTTGTACATAGGAGCAGTATTATAGTAGTTATATTCTTGTACATAGGAGCAGTATTATAGTAGTTATATTCTTGTACATAGGAGCAGTATTATAGTAGTTATATTCTTTACATAGGAGCAGTATTTATAGTAGTTATATTCTTGTACATAGGAGCAGTATTATAGTAGTTATATTCTTGTACATAGGAGGCAGTATTATAGTAGTTATATTCTTGTACATAGGAGCAGTATTATAGTAGTTATATTCTTGTACATAGGAGGCAGTATTATAGTAGTTATATTCTTGTACATAGGAGCAGTATTATAGTAGTTATATTCTTGTACATAGGAGTATTATTAGAGTTATATTCTTCTACATAGGAGCAGTATTATAGTAGTTATATTCTTGTACATAGGAGGCAGTATTATAGTAGTTATATTCTTGTACATAGGAGCAGTATTATAGTAGTTATATTCTTGTACATAGGAGGTAGTATTATAGTAGTTATATTCTTGTACATAGGAGCAGTATTATAGTAGTTATATTCTTGTAATAGGGGCAGTATTATAGTCAGTTATATTCTTGTACATAGAAAGCAGTATTATAGTAGTTATATTCTTGTACATAGGAGCAGTATTATAGTAGTTATATTCTTGTACATAGGAGCAGTATTATAGTAGTTATATTCTTGTACATAGGAGCAGTATTATAGTAGTTATATTCTTGTACATAGGAGGCAGTATTATAGTAGTTATATTCTTGTACATAGGAGCAGTATTATAGTAGTTATATTCTTGTACATAGGAGGCAGTATTATAGTAGTTATATTCTTGTACATAGGAGCAGTATTATAGTAGTTATATTCTTGTACATAGGAGCAGTATTATAGTAGTTATATTCTTGTACATAGGAGCAGTATTATAGTAGTTATTCTTGTACATAGGAGCAGTATTATAGTAGGTTTATATTCTTGTACATAGGAGGGCAGTATTATAGTAGTTATATTCTGGTACATAGAGAGCTAGTATTATAGTAGTTATATTCTTGTACATAGGAGCAGTATTATAGTAGTTATATTCTGTACATAGGAAGCAGTATTATAGTAGTTATATTCTTGTACTAGGAGGCAGTATTATAGGAGTTATATTCTGTACATAGGAGGCAGGAAATTATAGGACTTAATATTCTTGTAACATAGGAGGCAGTATTATAGGAGTTATATTCTTAGTACATAGGAGCACGATATTAATAGTAGTTATATTCTTGTACATAGGAGGCAGTATTATAGTAGAGTTATATTCTTGTAGCACTGAGGAGGCAGTATTATAGTAGGTTATATTCTTGTACATAGGGAAGGCAGTATTATAGTAAGTTATATTCTTGTACTGGAGGAGCATTATTGAATGTAGGTTCATATTCTTGTACGTATGAGGAGGTAGCAGTATTATAGTAGTTATATTCTGTACATAGGAGCGCAGTATTATAGTAGTTATATCCTTGTAGCATAGGAGCAGTATTATAGTAGTTATATTCTTGTATATATGAGCAGTATTATAGTAGTAATGTTCTTGTACATAGGAGGCAGTATTATAGTAGTTATATTCTTGTACATAGGAGCAGTATTATAGTAGTTATATTCTTGTACATAGGAGCAGTATTATAGTAGTTATATTCTTGTACATAGGAGGCAGTATTATAGTAGTTATATTCTTCTACATAGGAGCAGTATTATAGTAGTTATATTCTTGTAAATAGGGGCAGTATTATAGTAGTTATATTCTTGTACATAGAAGCAGTATTATAGTAGTTATATTTATTGTACATAGGAGCAGTATTATAGTAGTTATATTCTTGTACATAGGAGCAGTATTATAGTAGTTATATTCTTGTACATAGGAGCAGTATTATAGTAGTTATTTTCTTGTACATAGGAGGCAGTATTATAGTAGTTATATTCTTCTACATAGGAGCAGTATTATAGTAGTTATATTCTTGTAAATAGGGGCAGTATTATAGTAGTTATATTCTTGTACATAGAAGCAGTATTATAGTAGTTATATTTATTGTACATAGGAGCAGTATTATAGTAGTTATATTCTTGTACATAGGAGCAGTATTATAGTAGTTATATTCTTCTACATAGGAGCAGTATTATAGTAGTTATATTCTTGTACATAGGAGGCAGTATTATAGTAGTTATATTCTTGTACATAGGAGCAGTATTATAGTAGTTATATTCTTGTACATAGGAGGCAGTATTATAGTAGTACTTATATTCTTGTACATAGGAGGTAGTATTATAGTAGTTATTGTCTTGTACATAGGAGCAGTATTATAGTAGTTATTGTCTTGTACATAGGAGCAGTATTATAGTAATTATATTCTTGTACATAGGAGGCAGTATTATAGTAGTTATATTCTTGTATATATGAGCAGTATTATAGGAGTTATATTCTTGTACATAGGAGGTAGTATTATAGTACTTATATTCTTGTACATAGGAGCAGTATTATAGGAGTTATATTCTTGTACATAGGAGCAGTCTTATAGTAGTTATATTCTTGTACATAGGAGCAGTATTATATTAGTTATATTCTTGTACATAGGAGCAGTATTATAGTAGTTATATTCTTGTACATAGGAGGCAGTATTATAGTAGTTATATTCTTGTATATATGAGCAGTATTATAGTAGTTATATTCTTGTACATAGGAGGCAGTATTATAGTAGTTATATTCTTGTACATAGGAGGCAGTATTATAGTAGTTATACCCTTGTACATAGGAGCAGTATTATAGTAGTTATATTCTTGTATATATGAGCAGTATTATAGTAGTAATGTTCTTGTACATAGGAGGCAGTATTATAGTAGTTATATTCTTGTACATAGGAGCAGTATTATAGTAGTTATATTCTTGTACATAGGAGCAGTATTATAGTAGTTATATTCTTGTACATAGGAGGCAGTATTATAGTAGTTATATTCTTGTACATAGGAGGCTGTAATTACTCAGCAGGATGTGATAATGAGCTTTAGAGGAATTTCTATTTAATTAAAATGTAAAATATATCTAATAATTATGGATATGTCAGCAGACATACAACAAAATAAAGACTAGTTGCCTTGTGTAAACCTCATACATTCATGTGCCTGAATATGTGTGACTGGTACCTTGTCGCGCTCCCTATGAGTTGGATGCATATTACATTGTGTGAGTACCCATAGAAGGGATGATGATTTATCTTGGAGGTATCCAGTTCTGGTTTCTGAGCTCTTATTACTTAAGAAGGAACAAGGATTCTTTGTATTCTTTACATTCAGAGGTGTCACAATAAGAACATCTTGTGCAAAGTCATCTCCAAGATTACCGAAAATCATGACGAGCAACTTGTCTTGTGAACATTCTCCCATTCTTGACAGTAGGGGGCAGTATAAGGTTTGCCTCGTATGTGGGCAGAATGGACAGACATAATTGGTTGCAGCAGCTCTCCTTTTTAATAGAGGCTGTCCGGGCAGAAGACCTCCTGTGTGATGTCCATGTGCCCCAATGGGGTGCACTGGAGCCATCCGTTCATTGGTGGAGTTTCCCTCTGAGATTGTTGGGGGCAGTTTATATAAATCATTGGTTTTGAGCAGGATAATATCTTTTGAGCTTCTATAGAAGATGCTCTATGTAGAAAAGCAAAGAGCAAAGTCTTCTCTGAGAGTTTTGCTTTTTTGGCCGTGATTATTAATCACACGGACTGACTGGTATAAAGGTCAGTGCAGCTCTGCTTCATTGTGTTCGATTGTATCTAGGCATATGAAATTTTGAAGAAGGAATGTGTAGGACAGCAAAAAAGTAAGCTAAAAAAAAATATATTTTTTTTTTTTGCATGTGTCAGTCTTCACTGTAGTTCTGGATTTCCATTCCTGAATCAGAAAGATCAAAATGGATGAGACAATAGGGTCAGAATCACATTAGATTGTTTAAAATGACATTTTAGAGCACGGGATTGTGGGAGGACAGATATAAAGCGGAATTCATTACATTCCAATATAATGCAGCATCTGTCAGTGTAAAGTGTAGGGCGTCCGGAAATAGATCTTTAATATTCACATTCCTCTACTCAAATAACATGCGCAGCGGGGGTGTCAGGGCTGAGGGCTGTCACTGGATATAGGGGATATGGGGTATATAAATGCCCTAATTTTAATTAAGATGGGGAGGTCCCCAGTGCCCATCCCCATTCTATCAGACAGGAGGAGAGCGGGTACAAAGAGGGTCTCGCACTCTCTGGTGGACCAGACGTCTCTGAACATTACAGGGACAGCCCATTGATTTAAATAAGTAACATGCAATTCCCCATATCCCCTGTGGAGGCACTGTGGGGAAACTGAACACTTGGTGCCTGATTCTTGCCCAGATTCCAGCTTTTTGTTAGAAGACTCTTCAAATAAAAAGGAATTGTACACAGTGGATATCCCCTTTATTTAGCCATTTCTTAGCCCATGGGGAACCCAGGGTTTCTTAAGCCTGGGAAAGTTGGGCTATCTATAGTGATATGTGATGGGTCCCTGGATGCTGATGGTCAGGATTACAGGAAAACTGAAATGATGACCCCATATAATATAAAGTAACTTTCCAGGATAGCCATCACCATACTGCCCCCAGCACCTTCTCTTCTGGCCAGCCTGCCCCATAGACATCTCCTCGGTCAGTACTTGAGATGCTGAGTGTGAGGAGGAGCCGTCATTCCTGATCTCACCCAAGTGTCTGCACAGGCAGGAGGGGAGTGACTGGAGGCAGGAGGAGCTGTCCGCCTCTTATAGGATCACACAGGCTCCTAGTCCTAGTGGAGAGGCTGGAGGCTCCGGAGGTAAGGAGACCGCTTCACTCACTGCTCTGATGTAGCAGAGCCGAGGTTGTCATTCAGCTTTCCAGTGTGCATGGTCAGATCATATCATAGAAAATCGATAGATAGATAGATATGAGATAGATAGAAAATAGATAGATAGATAGGTAGGTAGATAGATAGATAGATAGATAGATAGATAGATAGATAGATAGATAGATATAAGATAGATAGATAAATATATGATAGATATATGATAGATAGATAGATAGATAGATATAAGATAGATAATAGATATGAGATAGATAGATAGATATTAGATAGATAGAAGATAGATAGATATGAGATAGATAGATAGATAGATATTAGATAGATATGAGATAGATAGGTAATATATAGATAATAGATAGATGACAGATAATAGTGAGGTTTATTGCTCCATGTCTATGTAACATTACAGTTCTGTCCTCTTTTCTCTCTGTGTCTCCTTACATATATATATATATATCCCGTGTATCAGTTACACATAGTAAAGATAACTTAAAGCCATGTATATTATACATCTATACCTCCCACCACAGTGGGCACAGTGCGCAGATGCGGTCAGACAGCTGCTTCTTATCCGGATACTGTGGATGTCCTGCTCCTCTCCAGGTGGACGCAGTGCACCTTCTATAGTCCTGTAGATATTGGATGTTACTTTATCTCTCTCTCCTGGGTGTTATTAGATGTCAGTCTGGGGAGCGGCTCCTCTGTCATTCTCCGCTCTATATTGTGTGTATTATCTATGTTATAGAGGTGGGACTGGCAGACCACCTGATGTGTATCGGATGAAGAAGGATCAGGCTTTTACATAGTGTTAGATTTCAACATGACCGATCCTTTTTATTCTCTAAAAAGAGACTGTCAGCCACATATTTCCCCCTCTCTGTTCAGGACACGTGCATGCTCAGTCCAGCCTAGCATGCATGTTGTCTGAACGACATAGGCCTTTGGTTGGCTTTAGGGTTTAAACTTGACATTTTGTATTAAGTATCTCCCATAGTCATCCAATGTTCAGGACCAGGTCTGCTGGAATGAGGGGGCCACCAACCCCCAGTTATAACATCAGTCATATCTCAGAAGATGTGTCATGGGGAGACTCTTTTCCCCTGTGTAAGAGTTCATGTAGAACAATCCTGGACCAAATGTGTCCTTGACTTATGGAGTCATCAGGTAACACATTTGCAGATCCAGAGAACACTTCCTCTCCAAGTACCTGCAACGAGGTGTCTCCAGGTGTCAGTGTCCGAATTTTTAACAAAACCTGAAATACAACAAAGGAAAATGTCCAGCCGTACAACCATCCACAGACAGCTGGTTTCAGGGCGATTGCCCCGCACCAGTGCAGAGTAGGACACTGGCTGAGATGCCTGGGATGCATCTTTGGGAAGGTACTACTCTCTTTAAGGAGACCAGCTGCATATGGGACTCTGAGGCAATGCTCCATGTCGAAATAATAGTCAAAGAGGTATCTCTCAATACTTCCTCTAAGCTTCATCCAAGACATCTCACACCAGAATCCTACTCCGTACTAATGAGGAGCAAACGTCCTGAAACAGCCTTCTGCAGAGGGATATTTGACTTGGCTGTTTTCCTTTGTTGTGTTCCAAGACTTGGTAAAGAAGTCAGACATTGACTTATAGGGATCTCCTTCCAGCAGGTGGCGCTAGCGAGACGGTTCTCTTTTGCTGGCGAGATCTCTTTGCATATTAATTTCCCATGGAGCATTGCCACCAACTCTCCTGACACAGCCGTCTCCTTAAGGAGAGTCACTACGTCCGGAATTTCCGAAAAGGCTAGTAGTACGAGGGTCACTTTGCACTCTAAGGCATATTTTCGAAACCTTGCCAATGTCATGGCATCACCCTAATGCTATACAGCGCTTGGGTGAATGGTATTGTGCAGTGTATAAATATAACCTACACACACTGCCCAGAGAGCGCCATATGGCGTCGCTTTACTGCATCCGCTGCACAGTCAGCACCCTACAATACGCCGATACACAGTTTATATTATATTGTCCAGAACTTTGCCCAGATAGTGTCTTACCTTGTCCATATACTGCCATTTTGTGTATACGTAGCGCCAAACAGTGATGGCATAGAGACAAAAAGGGACAAACAGTTTACTAAAGTATCTCCATCCAGTGCCTACAGCCCTCAGTCCCATAGACCCGGACAGCCAGTCCCCCTTGTTCTCGCTCCTTTAGACTTCATAACAGGAGGGTGATGCCGCCCTCTGCTGGCAGTAGCCAGTAAAACTACCGTACTAATGTGATTTTAGATACATTGTATTGTTACATAAGGAAAACAAGTAACATTTCTTGATAGGAACAACATTGCTGTGAGACAGTATCACACAAGGCAGGCTGAGCTACATAGACCGGCCGGCCCGCCACTGCAAAGTAACTACAGGATGATACATACGGCCAAGAAAGGCAAGGCCCCTGGTCACACATGTTCTATCATTTTTTTTAGAATGAAGGAAATGGAGAGTCAGGGCATGTTCACATCACATCAGTGATGTATGTCGAGAAAGTTCCCAACGCACATGGTCAATTATATTAGCCAAAATCAGTGTCCTACGTTCAATGGAGGCAGACCCTGCGATTGTTACCGTATGGGGCCCAGGAGCTGATCTTTTTCTTCTCTTTTGGACATGCAGCCACCACCGGGGGAGCTCAGTGCAAAGATCTTATTGCAGCTTCCATTGCAGACCTTGGTAATTGTGTAAATTCCTATGCACTTAGCGCCCCTTAGTGGTGGCTGTAATAAGTGAAGGGTAGCAGTGATTTAGAGCTGTATAGTGGGGGGGGGGGGGGCATGTTTTTGAAACACCAATTCTACTTTTTCAGACAGGTCAGATAATGAGGGTGAGGCGGAGGATGACTTTTTAAAATTTCCTTTAAAAAAATAAATTAAAAAATTATCTTGTTTACTATACAAATGTAAAGTCATCAGAAATCTGGGCAGTCAACTTGCCTAGGAGTGATTGACACATGCGTACTGGGAGCCCTATGAGGTCTGTGTACGCCCCTGGCTAAAACAGTACCAAAATAGTGTCATACAGTGAACATATAACAGCACTATACAGTTTGCAGACATTGGTGCTAAATAGTACTTGAAAATAACACTATGGAAGAGGTGCGTTCATGGGGGCAAGCCTAGGGAAACAGCCCCCTATGTCCATGCTATCATCTAGCTCTAGACTGCAATGGTGTTACTAAAGGGACACAAGCACCTGATGCCTCAGTATCTCATTTTTCTACATTCAAGCACATTTCACCCTTGTCCTCCTTGACCCTCTTCTCCATAACCCTAGCAGACACAATGGAGGTAAGTGGGTGGGAGAAGCAACCATCTTGCCCCAAGTGATGACCGAGAACCCAACAGGTGGTCCACCTTGATTCGTGCCAAGGTTCACACTCTTTATTACGTACCCCCCAACCCTCATCCAGTCTTCACCTCATGGCTCCAGCTTGTTGCTGATATTTCACACAGGAATCCAGGATTGGTTCCCACCATCGATGAGCGGGTTTCTCAGGCAGTGCAGTACAATAGGTGATCTTACAGCAGCTCTCGGCACATTATTCACATGTTAATAGTGGACGCCCTATAGTCATGAAGTATGAACCCTGGGGGCACCATAATAAGCCCCTCATATTCAGGGCTTGAGAGGTTTATGAATATATAGAGAGAGAATTTCTCTCTTTGTGTGCAGGGTATTGAGCTCCTGGAGAACCTGCAAAGGCTGAAGTTTTCCCAGGCTCTCCGAGGAACATAAGGGAACGGACAGTGTGCCCTCTGTCCAGGGCTGTGTGGGATAACATGATTGCCAGTGTCATCATTTATTATTATTACTATTATATGTTAAATTATATTATTAGATTTTTGTGATATTGAGGACTATTATTAGTACCGTGATGTATGTTTATTATAATTCTGAATATTTTATTTTATTTATTTAGAATTATCATTGTTATTATTTTACTGTTATGGTGGCTCTTTTTTAATTTACAGTTATTCTTGTGTTATATATTACATTATCCAATATTGTTAATATTATCATTATTATTATGTGATTTAGAATTAAGATTGTTATATTTATGACTATTATTATTGTTATTTCATTTAGAATTATTCTTATTGCATTATACAATATTGTTAATATTATTATTATCATTAGTGTTGAGTGAATCGAAGTCCACAAAGTGTACTACGTTCCAAATTTCAGGATGAGGCCTCTTTCACACGACCGTATGTCTTTGTCAGGGTTTTGCGGTCCGTTGTTTAACTTATCCGTTGTTCCGTTTTTTGTTTCCGTTGTGTTTACGGATCTGTTCTGTTTTTCCGTATGGCATATACAGTATACAGTAACTACATTGAAAAAATTGGGCTGGGCAAAAAAATTTCCAATAGATGGTTCCGCATAAATGGAACGGATACAGAAGACATACGGATCCGTATTTTCTTTGCGGACCCATTGACTTGAATGGAGCCATGGAACGTGATTTGCCTGCAATAATAGGACATGTTCTATCCTTTAGGCCTCATGCACACAGCCGTTGTTGTGGTCCGCATAGGCAGCTCGGATGCAGACCCATTCACTTTAATGAGGCCGCAAAAGATGCAGACAGCACTCCGTTCCGTGGAATAACCCTTTAAGGCTGGAATCTCACATGTACTTTTTTACCTGCAGTTTTTTTTATACAAAAAAAAATATTATATTACTACAGATTCACGCTGGCTCAAGAAAAACTGTATCGAAAACCGCATCCTGGCATTTGTGTATTTTCAGTAAATCCTTGCATTGTGTTAAAATGGCCACTAGGGGCACTATTATATGTAGGAATACTGGTGTATAGTATAGATATAAGTGTTCCCTTACTGTCTACTGACCATGAAGGCAGCAGGTTTCCTTCCAATACTACAGAATAGATATCATGAAGGTTTTACAAGAGCCAAGCGTTGGTCCGCCTTGTGTGCCAAGGTTTTAAAATTTCTATTCAGTTGCTCCTTAGTTTTTTCTGGAAAACTGGGTAACACCCCATACACCTCCTATTGTTCTGCCTCCTATTTGGGTTGTCACTCATAGACAAATACATTGAACAAAAGGACTTTCTGGATCTTTAAGGAACATATGCAGTAAAATACACCGGAGCTTCCCGTAGACATGATTGGCAAGCGTCCACATGGGTGTCTTTCCGCTCAGGTCGGTGCCTGTCATGAGTCACGCTGACATGTATTGCACTAATCTTTCCTGAATATTGTATTTTAGCAAACTGTCAATCATCACAATTTCATGGGATTAATTTTCCCAATTACGCTAACAATTTAATCACCACACAGATAAAAGGATTAACATGGTGAAGGCTCCTACAAGTCCTGGCAGAGGAAGGGCGGTATTACCTATACCCCAGTATCAGGGGGGCTGCCAGATTTTGTCAGGATAGGACAACTGCTAGCAATGGCATCGGGGTACATGCCACCTCTAGGGCCACCGCCAGTGCACCATGGTGCTGCTGGTATCTCCCAAGTCAACCAACACCCCTGTTTCAAAATATGTCCCTAGTAACAATTCTACCCCTACCATACCGATAGGCAAATAGGTGCAACCTGAAGCTCATGGAACCCAATGCAAATTCTGTTATGGGGGACATATGGGGCAATGAGGGCCAGGGTGCAACTACAGTTACACCACTGGGTCCATTTGCTATTTTACTCTTACGAGGGTGGAAGTTGGCATGGGACCGTTCTTCTCAGGTACAGGCGTTGGCATACTTTAGTGAATGGGTCAAGCTTGTGAATCACCCATATTGGGCAAGGAGTTCCTTTGTACCCAGGTACAAGCCTACAGTTACATGCCTGAGTTCAGAGGATATCAGGCTATTTTACTCTTATGAGGGTGGGAGTTGGCATTGGACCAGGGTCCTCAGGTACAGGCAGAGGCATAATTATGGGTTTGCAGTTCCCTATATTAGGCAAAGAGATCCTTTGGGCCACTTGATGATACAGGGCCTTGGTACAACTGCAACCGCTGCACCCCCTACAGCTACACCCCTGGGTCCAGGTATCAAATTGCAAACCAATGCCTCAATAGAAAAGGTCATTATACTCTAATGAGGGTGGGAGTTGACATAGGACCGGTGTCCTTGGGCTCAGGCTTCGGCATATTTTAATGAATGGGTAGGGCTTGTCTTTGGCAGGGATATCCCTGGGCCCCCTCAAGCTTTAGGGCCCAGGTGTAGCTGCAACCACTGCACGCCCAACAGTTACACCCCTGGGTCAGTGGTTATCAGGTTATTCTACTCTTACAAGGGTGGGAATTATCATGGGACGGCATCCTCATGGGGCAGGCATCAGCATATTTTGATAAATGATTGAGGTTAGTCATTTTCCCATATTGGGCAGGGAGGTCTTTTCCGTCCAGGTGCAACTGCAGCCGCTGAACCCCCTAAAGTTACTGCCCTGGGTCCAGGTACCAAACTACAAATGACAGCATCAATAGGCAGGGCTAGCCTACTCTCATGAAGGTGGGAGTTTGGCATGGGACCGGTGTCCTCAGGTGCAGGCATCGGCATATTTTGGTGAATGGGTGGGCTTTGTAACGTACTGAGAAGAGTTTCAGCCTATCATGGAGAATCTGGGTGAGAACCAGTTAGGTTGTCAGTTCTGTCACCCAGTACAAGAGCAGGAGATGTATGACTTTCTAGAGTGAAATGGCTGATAACAGGATACAACAAATTGCAAGTCATCCATTCTACACAATAGATTTTTATTTTGCCAGTCCTTTAAGAAAATGTTCCTGGCCCCACCAGCCGGGTGCACGAAATAACAATGCTTCTGGTAAACGAGTTTCTCCGTGTTCTGCGTAATTGCGAACTGCCAGAAAGAATCTTTCATTGCGTCCCCTTACTGCACTTGTTTCCATGGAAACCACACACCAGTTTTCTTATTTATGACCACTACACGCCCAGAGGCGACCGGCGAGGTGGAACATAGTACATAGTGTAGTACACACACTGACCGTGGACTGTCAGAGAGAAGGCTGACATTTCAATAACTTCACACCTCCTGCAAATATTCCAGCTTTGATGTCTCCGTGTAACTGGATCCAGAGATAAGAAATCAATATTTGGTCGTGGACAATCGCCTTCGAAGCTGGGTAAATAGGAGGGAAGATAATAGGAAAGAAAAATATAGATTTTTATTTTTTTTACAGAATTCCTATAACATGGCACCCAATGCAATAGGTGCCAGGGCTGAGCCTGATGACACAGCATCTCAGCTCCACACACATTTGGTTTTCTGGGACCCAGAGGTCCAATCACTTACAGAGTCATTGGACCTGAGGCCTGTTACTGACTTTGCCCTGTTCTTCCATCATGGTCATATCACGTTTCCTTGATGACTGGCCTGCTGTGATGACATACTGTACATGGTGGCAGATGCATATACTTTCTTGTGTGTAATGTCCCTTGTTTCTGACCTTGGTCATAGATAGCATTTCTTCTCGGTTCTGCTTTCTTCTTGCTACTTCAGTTTTGTTACTTGGTACTTTGAACTCCTCGCTTGGCAATCTTCTGATTATGACTTCATCTCATCCTCTGCTTTGTCATATTCCAACCATTCTCCGGGCGACAACCTCTGGTTTTGCTCCTCACCTTTCTTCTGCTCCCGTTGTTTATAGTAGGATACTCGCCACAATCGGTGATGGCAACGTGAGAATGTCTTTGGGAAAGTCCATAACTTGTTGTATTGTTAAGAGCGAAGAATGAAGATCCATCTGCTCATTAGTAAATCCAGAACCAAACCAAATGCAGTTTAAGATATATTTTTCCAGTGAAAATTGTAACAAGACCTTTTTGATCATCATTATGGTGGTCATAGATGTAGCCATTTCTCAGATCATCCAGAAAACAATGATAATTGTGTTTGATTACCACTACTAGGCCCAAAAGAATAGAATTTACCCCCAGGGCGGCCATCAAGAATTTCTAGTCCCATATGGCCAATGAGTCTGCCCCTGGGAAAGACACAAGATGAAATTACATGAGGTCCATTATGATGAAAATGTTGCTATGATGCCCCGTGCCTGCTGCTGCCTCGTTCCTTCCTGTGGGCACAGGCCCTGCAATACTCACATTCCCTGCTCCTCTACCTCTGGCAGTTCCAGCTTCCAGTGTCTTCCATAGGCTGCGGACAGCACATCTGGTCTATAGGCCTCCTGGGCTGCTTCATAGGGTGCACATGCTCACTCTCTGCTTCTTAAAGGACCAGCATGCCCATGTGGAAATCCCTCCCCAACTAATGGCTGGTCATCCCCATGCATTTTAGGCATCCTACCCATTGGAAGGGTGCCTGAGCTTACCCAATCTCTAGTTACTAGTAAAGGTGTCATTCTGTGTCTGACTACCCGTGTACCAAACTCAAGCCTGACAACCAAATTTAGGTCCTAGCCCCCTGCCCTGAACTTAGCCTGTTTCAAATATTGCCTCATTAACACCTACCCTACTTGTTTCTTGGATTCGTTTTTTACACTGCCTACGCTGACCTCAGCTTGTCTCTTGACTACAACTATAGCTTGACCCCTCAGTGCTTTGCACCGGTGTCTCTAATCCCTGTGGGTCAGCTGCCAACTATACCTGGACTATTTCAAGAGGTAGTGGCCTGGTGGCTCCCCTGCACTGAAGTCCAGATCCCTGTATAGGGGTTAAAGTGTGAAAACCAGGGGACTACCAGGATAACACCCATATAGCTAGCCCCAAGTGAAACCGGTTAGTTGATACAGTGGTTCCACAACCACTGCCCGTAACATAAGACGTTTTGGCCTTTTGGTGCAATAGCTAGTTACAGACCCTTTTTTTATTCACTTCGACTAGGCTCTTGGCAGCAGTACCAGATGTAGTGTCCTGCTGACCAGAGCCAAACTGGCCTGTCAGTACTAGATGGTTCTTTGGCAGAAGACAACCCCATTTGGAGCTGACTTTGGGTCCAGAGGAAAACACATGGTGAAACTACACAGGTCTCATTGTTGTGTAGAAGCTTTGGCCCTATGGCAGCAGGCCAGATACGGACCCTTTCTTTACTGACTGGGCCCCTGACAGCAGCACCAGGAGTACTGCCCTGGTTGACTGGCCCATCAGTAGATGATCCTTCATCAGAAAATAACCCCATTTGGGGCTAACTTTAGAGCCAGTAACTTGCTACTAGGGTCTGTTTCTCATCGTTTGATTCTCAGATGTAGGCCCTTTCCTTGAGAAGAATCCCAAGAATGAAAATAGTCAAAAACGTAACAAATTGGGGGAAACCATTACATCTATGACCGTCTTATTCCTTAAGGTGCTCATACACTATTCATTCTGACCGAATGTGAATGTATTCTAAATAGGGATTAAGGAATAAGTCGCTGCCAGGCACTTCTGGTGGTGGCTCATCTGCTGTAGAAACAAACAATCGGCCATATTGATATCCAACAATCTTGAACCTTGACTTGACCCAACATTTGCCATCAGGGGAGAGTTGAGAGACCCCAATACACATTTTATCTTTATCCAGTCCAGTCAAAATCTGTGAATTTGGACAACTTCATTCTAATGTGTATGACTCCTTTACTTCCTCCTCTCAGCACACTATAGAGCCATTCCTATAATACCACCACGTTTCTGAATATGGCCCTACCCCACATCTACCTGTAGGACGGAATAGTAGGCAGGTTTGTCTTTTTTCGGGTGTGTATCCTAAGAACGACAATAGCAATTTCCTTGTCATCCTTATGAATGGTTCCACAAAGCATCTGCTGTATGAATGGTGGCTGTACCTTAATGGGCTGCTTGTATCTATGTCATGTTTCAAAGGATTCCTGATACTCCCACGTCTCTTCTCTGCATTGTGCGCAGATGATTCCCACAGGCTGTGAAGCGTCTAGACCAGACAGGGTGACTTTTACCAACTATGGGTCGGATAAAAGGCTGAGATTTCCATATTGTACTGAACTAAAACAGAGAGTCCGGGGTCTTCACTACAGGTATCATCTTAGGACATCTGAAACCTGATCGCACAGGCGAGGCTTTTAGCTTGGGACAAATAAATCCTTGCAAGGTGCTCTCATTACCACTGGTGTCTATCGTGTTAACCCATCATAGGGCGAAACAGCCAGAGTGGCTGCTTTTATGGAGCCCATCAATAGAGGAGGACTCACTAGTGGTATTATTGGTTCTACCACCATGTCTTGACCATATGTGGTTTGTGGTACTCCATGCTTACTGCCAGCAGACACTCCTCCACCACCAACACCACCCTTTCTGTGCTGGTTGTAGACATAGCCACTTGGTATTGCTGCTCAGCCACACTCACTTCACTAGGTCATGGGACTGATGAACGTGACGTCACTTAGCCTAGGCTAAGCTGCGAGAAGACTGCTGCTGCAAGAGCCGGTGCCTTCACGAACAGCTGATCGGCCGGGGTCCTGGGTGTCAGATCCCCACCGATCAGATACTGATGACCTACCCTTAGGATAGGTCATCGGTATATAAGTCTCTGAAAACGCCTTTGAAAAATCCTAAAATCCTGCAGTTTTCACAATGACCACTAGCAGGGGCGTTGCTAGGGTCTCAAAAGATCCGGGGCACAAGCCCCAATAAATATGCCCCCCCCCCCCCCCCGCACTATGCTGTACTTGCTATACAGCAGCACTTACCTGTCACATCCAGGGCCTTCAGGGGACGTCTCCTCTCGGTCATCATCTTCTCCATTCGGTCTGGACAATTTCTCTCAGCCGCCTCGTCTCTGCAGAGTGCGACACACAGATATCTTAGCTTCCTCACTTTCTTTCATTATCCCCCAACTGGAGTCCCCACAGTGTTATCCTGCTGCTTGCTATGCCAAAACCTCAAACCCCCCCCCCCCCCCATACCCCAAAATACTATCCTAAAGAAACATTACTGCCCCCCATAGTAATAGTGCTCCTCATAGTCCCACCAATAGTAATTCCCTTCTAGAATGCCCTTATTAGTAACACTGCCCCAACCGTGATAATGCTCCTCAACAATGCCCTCCCATATTAATAATACCCTCACAGAGTCCCTAGTAGAAAAAGGCCCCCTATTGTTCCCCCAGTGGTAATAAATCTCCCTACAGACCCCACAGTAGTAAAAAGGCCCCCATAGTGCGCTTAGTAGAAATAAGGCAGATATACAAGACCCTCCTATAGAGCCCCCAGTAGTAATAAGAACGCCTATAATGTCCCCTGGATCTGCAGTGCCCCCTGCAGTTATAATCCTCCCTCCACCATACAGTCCCATGTAAATAACATCACCTCTTCCCCAGCCGCCTCCAACGCACAATCCCATGTAAACATCACCCCCTAAGGCTACTTTCACACTTGCGTTCGTGCGGATCTGTCATGTACTGACGGATCCGCACCGATATAATACAAACGAATGCATCTGTTCAGGACCGATCCGTTTGTATTAGATTTTAATTTCTAAGTCCCAATACGGATCCGTCCTGACTTACATTAAAAGTCAATGGGGGACGGATCCGTTTACAATTGCACCATTTTGTGTCAATGCAAAGGGATCCGTCCCTATTGACTTACATTGTTAGGCTACTTTCACACTAGCGTTCTGGGCTCCGCTTGTGAGCTCCGTTTGAAGGCTCTCACAAGCGGCCCCGAATGGATCCGTCCAGCCCTAATGCATTCTGAGTGGACGCGGATCCGTCCAGCCCTAATGCATTCTGAGTGGACGCGGATCCGCTCAGAATGCATCAGTCTGGCAGCGTTTGTCCTCCGCTCTGCTCAGCAGGCGGACACCTGAACGCTGCTTGCAGCATTCGGGTGTCCGCCTGGCCGTGCGGAGGCGTGCGGATCCGTCCAGACTTACAATGTAAGTCAATGGGGACGGATCCGTTTGAAGATGACACACTATGGCTCAATCTTCAAACGGATCCGTCCCCCATTGACTTTCAATGTAAAAGTCTGGACGGATCTGTTCAGGCTACTTTCACACTTAGAATTTTTTTAACAATATAATGCAGACGGATCCGCTCTGAACGCTAGTGTGAAAGTAGCCTAAGTCAGGACGGATGCATTTGGCTCTGCAAGGCCATGTGGACACAAAAAACGCTGCTTGCAGCATTTTGGGGTCCGCCTCCAAAATGGAACGGGGGACCGCACGGAGCCGAACGAATGCATTCTGAATTGATCCGCATCCATTCAGAATGCATTGGGGTTAAACTGATGAATTTGGGGCTGCTTGTGAGAGACCTGAAACGGATCTCACAAGCGGATCACCAAACGCAAGTGTGAACGTAGCCTAAACATTAAGTCCCATGTACATAAACATCATTCCCCCCCACCATCCACTTTCAACATACAGTCCCATGTAAATAACATCCCTCCCTCCCCCAGCCACCTCAAGCACACAGTTCCATGTCAATAACATCCCTCCCTTCAGCCCTAAAATACATCCCAGTTAAATAACTACAACTCCCAGCATTTCTCTGCCTCTCCCTTCACTTACCTCTCCTGTACAGACATCACCATTAGGCTCCTTCTCCTCTTGACTCCGGTCCAGTCCTGAACTGGGAAGAGGCGAAGGACCTTTGGTGACATCACAGGTCATGTGAACAGCAAAACAGGCTGTGATAGGATGACCTGGATGGTGACATCATCCTGGTCATCCTATCACAGCCTGTTTTGCTGATCACATGACCTGTGATGTCACCAAAGGTCCTTCGCCTCATCCCAATATTAGATTCAATTGTATTTGCCGTTCTGTGTACGGCTATACAGTTGTATCTAGCAGGTAGGCAGGACATTCGGGGCATGGGACAAAACATCCGGGGCCCAGGCCCCGAATGTTTTAACCTAGCGACGCCCCTGACCACTAGTCCTAAACTATGTCAAGGCTTCCTGTTCTTTGAGACACAGCCACATGGGCCATATACACAATGGTCAGGGGTGGGCCTCACTGACTTCTATGGGAGAGTTTTCTAGGCATGCTCTGTGACCTGTGCAGAGGTCAGGAGGGAGCAGATAAGCTGTGATATCACCTATTGTGAATGGTGGATCCTGTGTTATCTATATAGAGGTGCTACTTGTCATTGTATTCTTGCCTGTGACGATAATGTGATGGCTACTGAACAGAACAGGAAGTCTCCACATATTATTAGGCCTAGTGGCCAATGTGGAAACTGCACGATTTTAGGACATTTTTTGTCATGATAATGACATGGAAAATTAAAACAAAAATTCTAAAAATATGTTTAACATAAAAACGTTGGTGATTTTCTGATGACGCATTCCCTTTAAAGTCAGATACCATATTATGGCATTTGGAGACATTCATCAGTTGTCCATATGATACTTCCACGTGCCCCTTACTTCACACAGAGGGGTCTTCAGTACAATAAGAAACCCTCCACTACAGAAATGCCGGAAGTCAATGCTTTGCTGGCAGACGCTGTCCTACTTCTGGCCCGGCTATCATAAAGAGCACAGCAGAGTCTTTTCTCCTTGGAGGAACACGCCGTGCCTGAGCTGCGGTCTGCTGTACAATGTGCAACCCAGACAATACAATGTTCCGGGAAGACGTCACTAGTGTACTGAATTATGTATATAATGATAGGCAAATAGTGACAGCCTGCCCTTACACTTTCTATGTCTGTCAGCTGAGTGCTTGCTCAACTGACAGCTCTCTCTCTTGAATCCCCCATACACATGCATCCTCGGTTCAGCCAAGCGTGTATATGTTTTTAATGGGGAGAGAGGAGAAAGCCGCTGCCAGACACCTCTGTGGGCTATGAGGTATAAATTACAGCTCGTACCTCATATATGAGTACACTGCTGTATATACTATATATCTGTACATACTGTATCTATTATACCTCATACCTCACACATCAGTACACTGCTGTATATACTATATATCTGTACATACTGTATCTATTATACCTCATACCTCACACATCAGTACACTGCTGTATATACTATATATCTTAACACACTGCACCTATTATACCTGATGTATCAGTACACTGCTGTATATACTATATATATGTACACACTGCATCTGTTATACCTTGTACCTCACATATCATAATAACATAGTTTATAAGGCTGAAAAAGCCCTCTGTCCATCCAGTTCGGCCTGTTATCCTGCAAGTTGATCCAGAGGAAGGCAAAAAAAAAACTGTGAGGTAGAAGCCAATTTTCCCCACTTTAGGAGAAAAAATTCCTTGCCGACTCCAATCAGGCATCAGAATAACTCCCTGGATCAATGACCCCTCTCTAGTAGCTATAGCCTGTAATATTATTACGCTCCAGAAATACATCCAGGCCCCTCCTGAATTCCTTTATTGTACTCACCATCACCACCTCCTCAGGCAGAGAGTTCCATAGTCTCACTGCTCTTACCGTAAAGAATCCTCTTCTATGTTTGTGTACAAACCTTCTTTCCTCCAGACGCAGAGGATGTCCCCTCGTCACAGTCACAGTCCTGGGAATGAATAGATGATGGGAGAGATCTCTGTACTGACCCCTGATATATTTATACATAGTAATTAGATCTCCCCTCAGTTGTATTTTTTTCTAAAGTGAATAACCCTAATGTTGATAATCTTTCAGGGTACTGTAGTCGCCCCATTCCAGTTATTACTTTAGTTGCCCTCCTCTGGACCCTCTCCAGCTCTGCTATGTCTGCCTTGTTCACAAGAGCCCAGAACTGTACACAGTACTCCATGTGTGGTCTGACCAGTGATTTGTAAAGTGGTAGGACTATGTTCTCATCACGGGCATCTATGCCCCTTTTGATGCAACCCATTATCTAATTGGCCTTGGCAGCAGCTGCCTGACACTGGTTTCTACAGCTTAGTTTGCGGATATCACTACACTGCTGGGTATACTACATACCTGTGTCCACAGCATCTATTATAATGTATAATGCAGTGTGTGTATGTGTGTACATATATATATATATTGTAGGAAGGCGCAAGGGGCCGTCATTGATGGAAGGTATGTGTCACCGAGATTCCTGGCCTCGGTGAGGTAAGAGCCAGTAGTTTTAAGTGTCAGTGGCAGCTAGTGCTGACTGACACTGTTTGTTGTTAGTATGGCTGTAAAGCCGATCCGGGCCGGCTCTTACTGGGAGTAGCCAAAGTGCTGGGTGGATGGCTACTCCCCACGCTCCAAGCCGGGTCTTTTTTGGCCTATATAAAACCCAGCCAGCAGTCTCAGCTGGGTGTGGTTTATCCTTCAGCTGACAGAGAAGCTGGGGAATCTGTGTTTTGGGACCTGTGAATTTGTGCCGTGCTAAAGGGCTTAGAGCCGCATGCCAGGAAACAGGCCCCTAAAGCCTGCTGTGGACTGCGGGTGGAAAACTGCTAACCAGGTGAAGATTTTGTTCTATGGACATTGCATGGTGTGAACAAACACCAAGACTGTGAACGGTCATTTTGTTTTTTCCTTATGTGTGAATAAACACTGAACTGTTTAGTTTAAAGACTTTGTGATTGCCTCTATACTGCGTCCGCTAGTCTGTCTACCAGAGCAAAACCCTGCAATATATATATATATATATATATATATATATACAGTACAGACCAAAAGTTTGGACACACCTTCTCATTCAAAGAGTTTCCTTTATTTTCATGACTATGAAAATTGTAGATTCACACTGAAGGCATCAAAACTATGAATTAACACATGTGGAATTATATACATAACAAAAAAGTGTGAAACAACTGAAAATATGTCATATTCTAGGTTCTTCAAAGTAGCCACCTTTTGCTTTGATTACTGCTTTGCACACTCTTGGCATTCTCTTGATGAGCTTCAAGAGGTAGTCACCTGAAATGGTTTTCACTTCACAGGTGTGCCCTGTCAGGTTTAATAAGTGGGATTTCTTGCCTTATAAATGGGGTTGGGACCATCAGTTGCGTTGAGGAGAAGTCAGGTGGATACACAGCTGATAGTCCTACTGAATAGACTGTTAGAATTTGTATTATGGCAAGAAAAAAGCAGCTAAGTAAAGAAAAACGAGTGGCCATCATTACTTTAAGAAATGAAGGTCAGTCAGTCCGAAAAATTTGTAAAAATTTGAAAGTGTCCCCAAGTGCAGTCACAAAAACCATCAAGCGCTACAAAGAAACTGGCTCACATGAGGACCGCTCCCGGAAAGGAAGACCAAGAGTCACCTCTGCTGCAGAGGAGTCACCAGCCTCAGAAATCGCAGGTTAACAGCAGCTCAGATTAGAGACCAGGTCAATGCCACACAGAGTTCTAGCAGCAGACACATCTCTGGAACAACTGTTAAGAGGAGACTGTGTGAATCAGGCCTTCATGGTAGAATATCTGCTAGGAAACCACTGCTAAGGACAGGCAACAAGCAGAAGAGACTTGTTTGGGCTAAAGAACACAAGGAATGGACATTAGACCAGTGGAAATCTGTGCTTTGGTCTGATGAGTCCAAATTTGAGATCTTTGCTTCCAACCACCGTGTTTTTGTGTGACGCAAAAAAGGTGAACGGATGGACTCTACATGCCCGGTTCCCCCTGTGAAGCATGGAGGAGGAGGTGCGATGGTGTGGGGGTGCTTTGCTGGTGACACTGTTGGGGATTTATTCAAAATTGAAGGCATACTGAACCAGCATGGCTACCACAGCATCTTGCAGCAGCATGCTATTCCATCCGGTTTGCGTTTAGTTGCACCATCATTTATTTTTCAACAGGACAATGACCCCAAACACACCTCCAGGCTGTGTAAGGGCTATTTGACCATGAAGGAGAGTGATGGGGTGCTGCGCCAGATGACCTGGCCTCCACAGTCACCGGACCTGAACCCAATCGAGATGGTTTGGGGTGAGCTGGACCGCAGAGTGAAGGCAAAAGGGCCAACAAGTGCTAAGCATCTCTGGGAACTCCTTCAAGACTGTTGGAAGACCATTTCAGGTGACTACCTCTTGAAGCTCATCAAGAGAATGCCAAGAGTGTGCAAAGCAGTAATCAAAGCAAAAGGTGGCTTCCTTGACGAACCTAGAATATTACATATTTTCAGTTGTTTCACACTTTTTTGTTATGTATATAATTCCACATGTAATTCATAGTTTTGATGCCTTCAGTGTGAATCTACAATTTTCTAAGTCATGAAAATAAAGAAAACTCTTTGAATGAGAAGGTGTGTCCAAACTTTTGGTCTGTACTGTATATATATATATATATAGAGCAGTGTACTGATGTGAGAAGTATAAGGTATAATAGATGCAGTGTGTACAGATATACAGTCATGTGAAAAAATTAGGACACCCTTTGAAAGCATGTGGTTTTTTGTAACATTTTTAATAAAAGGTTATTTCATCTCCGTTTCAACAATACAGAGAGATTAAAGTAATCCGACTAAACAAAGAAAACTGAAGAAAAGTCTTTTCAAGATCTTCTGTAAATGTCATTCTACAAAAATGCCTATTCTAACTGAGGAAAAAGATAGGACACCCTTGCCCCTAATAGCGAGTGTTACCTCCTTTGGCTGAAATAACTGCAGTGAGACGGTTCTTGTAGCCATCTACCAGTCTTCGACATCGGTCTGAGGAAATTTTACCCCACTCCTCAATGCAGAACTTTTTCAGCTGTGAGATGTTTGAGGGGTTTCTTGCACGTACAGCCCTTTTCAAGTCACCCCACAGCATCTCAATGGGATTCAAATCTGGACTTTGACTTGGCCATTCCAGGACTCTCCATTTCTTCTTTTTCAGCCAATCTTTGGTTGATTTACTAGTATGTTTTGGGTCATTGTCATGTTGCATGGTCCAGTTCCGCTTCAGCTTTAATTTTCTAACTGATGGTCTCACATGTTCTTCAAGCACCTTCTGATACACAGTAGAATTCATCGTGGATTCTATGATGGTGAGCTGACCAGGTCCTGCTGCAGCAAAGCAGCCCCAAACCATGACACTTCCACCTCCATGCTTCACAGTTGGTATGAGGTTCTTTTCTTGGAATGCTGTGTTTGGTTTACGCCAAACATGTCCTCTGCTGTTGTGTCCAAATAATTCAATTTTGGACTCATCTGTCCAAAGAACATTATTCCAGAAGTCCTGGTCTTTGTCAACTTTATCTCTGGCAAATGTCAGTCTGGCCTCGATGTTTCTCTTGGAAAGCAAAGGTTTCCTCCTTGCACACCTCCCATGCAAGTTAAACTTGTACAGTCTCTTTCTGATTGTAGAGGCATGTACTTCTACATCAACAGTAGCCAGAGCCTGCTGTAGTTCTCGAGATGACACTTTAGGGTTTTTGGAGACCTCTTTTAGCATCTTGCGGTCTGCTCTTGGGGTGAACTTGCTGGGGCGACCAGTCCTGGGCATGTTGGCAGTTGTTTTGAAAGCCCTCCACTTGTAGACTATCTTCCGGACAGTGGAATGGCTGATTTCAAAATCTTTTGAGATCTTTTTAAATCCCTTCCCAGACTCATAGGCTGCTACAATCTTTTTTCTGAAGTCCTCTGACAGCTCTTTTGCTCTCACCATGGTGCTCACTCTCACTTCAACAGTCAGGAGCACACCAAACTAAATGTCTGAGGTTTAAATAGGGCAAGCCTCATTCAACATGCAGAGTAACGATCTACTAATTATGTGCACCTGGTGTGATATACCTGTGTGAGATCTGAGCCAATTTAAGAGGGAATACATGTGAGGGTGTCCTATCTTTTTCCTCAGATAGAATAGGCATTTTTGTAGAATGACATTTACAGAAGATCTTGAAAAGACTTTTCTTCAGTTTTCTTTGTTTAGTTGGATTACTTTAATCTCTCTGTATTGTTGAAACGGAGATGAAATAACCTTTTATTAAAAATGTTACAAAAAACCACATGCTTTCAAAGGGTGTCCTAATTTTTTCACATGACTGTAGGTGGTCAGTTATATATTATAGTTATTGTGTTAGGTACATGACGTAATAGTGGTTGTAACTGTCGGCAGTATTATATATATATATATATATATGAGTGAGATATGAGTAAAAATAGGGAATGGGAAGCAAATGAAGAGAAAGGAGGATGACCTCCTCTTACCACTCCATTCTAGTCTCAGTGGAGAGCTGATCCTGCTGTTCTTCTCTATGCCATTGGTGGCTGAAGGACATGTGTAGTTCCTTTACTAGATGTAGAGGACCTGTGATGACATCATCACAGGTCCTTAAGCTCTCTCCACTGATCATACGGATACTATACTGGAGCTGGACAGTAATGAGTGTAATTAGGGGACGGGGTCTTTGGTTCACTGTGGGCCCCTTTTCCCCACGGGGCCTGGAGGTATGCCACTGGCCTAGTGGTGCCTGGCCGATGATCACACACAAGGTGGTGCACCCTTTATTTTGGGTTCTGCAGCAGGGTATATATTAAAGTAAGGTCACGTGAATAATCTGTGGCATCTCCCCCTGCTGTGATACAAAAATAGGCTTTTTATCTTAACTCCTTCAAGAATTTTTTTTTTCCACTGGTATATATTGCACCAGTGCTATAGTTGCCTTTACTAGAAGCCTTGTGTACTTAGACTATATAAATATCACTGAGTAAATAAAACTGAACCTGCCAAGGACTTCAGATATACATACAACTAAACATTAGCATGAAGGGCTTCAACATCTTCTACATTCTCCCAGAAATGTAATCCATTCTGGTTAGATAATATCAAAAGAATAAATAACATCTACAAGTAATTAAGTCCTAAGGATTGGAGACCAGAGGTAATGTATTTCTTACAAATATTATTATAATCACTGATATTGTTATTTAAAGAGGTCTTACCCTGTAAGATATTTATGGAAATGCTTGGGTCTGATAGGTGTGGTCCAGGAAGTTTGCTCATGTTTTTGCAACTACTATAGAATTGCATAGAAGCAGCTATACGCATCTCCATTCAGTCTCTGCCGAAGTCTTGCGGTCACTGACTGCATTTCACAGCGATGCGGGGGGCAGGGAACCATCACGCTCCCAAAAAATGAGGGTCCAGAGCTGGTACCTTCTGTTACAGCAGTGGGTGTGGAACCACTATACAGATTTGGCTTGGGGCTAATCCTAAGGGTCTTATCCTGGCAGTCCTCTGGTGTTCACCCTTTAACCCTTATACAGGGATCTGGACTTCACTGCAGGGAAACCACCAGCCTGCTACCTCCTGGAGTAGTCTCCATGTGCTTAAGAGCTGACCCACAGGTGTCAGAGACACCAGTATGGAGCACTGAGGGATTACGCAGAATAAGTAGCTAGGGAAAGGCCAAGGTAAGGGCTGGCGGAGTGCGTGTAATACGGTTAATAGTCCAAGGTCAGGGCAGACAGTGAATGGTCAATACAGTAACAGTCACAGGTCAGGCAGGGGAGAGGCAATACGGGTAAACAGGCAGAGGTCGGTACACAAGCAGACAGCAAAACAGCACACCTCGAAGAGAACTTAGCAAGCTAAAGAATTCTATTGCTCAGGCACACTTCCACAGGGGAATATACCTTAAGTATCCAGTGTAGCCAGGACATGGCTGGAGAAAATGCAGGTGCATGCATGCTGGCTCTTCAAGAGCCCAAGGGACCCAGAGAGCGAGAGGTCTAGCCAGCAACCAGGCTGCAGCCTGCGTAGAGGGACAGAGTGGACCCAGTGGCCGGACCCACTGGATGGAAAACTGCGGGAAGTGCGTCCAGGACGCCGGGCAGAGTATGAGGAGCAGCAGCAGCAGCTCACAACAGCTGCTGCTGTTACACCTTCACCTATTAGAAACTTATGGTAAATTCTAACCCTACATTTTCAGGACCTTGAAAAGGTTGTTAGATAGATCCTTGTCATATACGCTGGCATTTCATGTGGAGATACCGTATCATAGTTCTCTGTTGTAGTGACCCAAAGGATAGACCATCCATATCAAAATCCCAGAGAACCCCTTTAAAAGAGGTCAACATTCAGCATCTTGTAGAACTGTGGCATAATTCAGGCCGACTTCATAGTGAATTCCTAATCCATCACATATTAACTTTATCTGTGTCATGTAAATGTTTTTATCTTTTTGCAAAACCAGAAAGTCTTCATGCATTGTTTACCAGTCACTTGTTTCATTTTATTTGCTTAACGAGTCATGTTTTAATGACATCCATTCCCACTTTGTTATTTTCAGATGCTACAATCAAGCTGATGAATCGGCAAATTCAATGAAGCTCATGTAGGAAGTTTCTCTGGGATTGTCTTAAAGCATGATGTAGACCATATGACTATTTTTACTAGAATCAGTCTTGAGGTGTCACAATATCATGTCATTACCAAAGATACAAGTTGAGGAACCAGAAGATGAAGCTGAAGGTAACGCAGTCCCACCAACAGACGATCATCTACGAAACTTGAAAGCCCTGACTGAGAAATTAAGGTTAGAGACTAGGAGACCATCCTATCTAGAATGGAGGGCAAGACTGGAGGATCAGCCTTGGAAAAGTCCAAATCCTCCTGTGGAGCAAGAGGTGGAGGAACAAAAAGAGACTGGAGAGGGAATATGTTCAGCTTTAGAGATAAAAACGGTCCAGAAGACCACATCTGCCCCAAAGGAGAACAACATACTCACGTCAGGGAAGATCCATGGCTTTGATAGCATCGACGAGGCTCTAATTTGGCTCAGGAAGGAGCTGGTAAGTTGCCGTCTGTTCTCAGGTTACTGATGACTGCTGTTGAAATTCTGCTGTGTGCATAACATTTGATTCAGTCTCTGAAGTAAAAAGCAGATGCATTAACTATAAGAGGATTTTTGTGTTGAGGATGGTATAACATGCTTAGATGCCGGTAACTAATCCATAAGATTGATCTTACTTTGAAAGTTTCGATGCCCCAGAAGCGGGTATTCTAATGACCTTCCTCTAGTATCTCTTGGCTCCTAATTCGGCTGCTGGTTTTCAGCATCTTGATGGGGCCACGCACTTAATTTAGAATTTTTGGATAACTGGTGCCAACTACTTAGTGACTCTTCCAAAGTAAACTTATTCCTGGGTGTCCTATAGCTGGCCATATTGAAACCCAACAAGCTTGATACTTCTTTCTCCAGACATCTACTACCATGGAGAGTCAGGAGATCCACATATACATTCAATCACCAAAATCGATGAGTTTGAAAATGTTTTATCTAATTGTATGACCAGTGTCAAGGAGGTTGAGTAGAAGTAGTTTCTTGCAATCAGCGCTCAGTCTATCCCTCTTATCAACCCAAAGGGTTCGGTGTCCTGTTCATGATTAATGCATCTGATCACTACTTTTACTTACCTTTAAAAACAAGATTAAAGGGGTTTTGACATCACAGACAATGGGGGCATATTGCATACCTCTGGGACCCGCACCTAAACAGAGAATGGAGCGGGGAAAGTAGTGGAGGGTGCACTATGCATGCGCAGCCGCTCTCCATTCATTTCTAGGGGATACCGAAAATAGCTGAGAGATGGCTCGGCTATTTCCGTTGGCCCCATAGAAATGAATGGGAGCGGGGGCTTGAGTGTAACTTGTATGGAAGCAGCGGGGAGCAGAGCTTGGTGGGGACCGGACCTCCAGCCACAACTCTTCTCGCTCCGTTCTCGTTGTAGGTGCCCACACCTATCAGACAATGGGGGCATATCCTACCGATATGCCCCCATTTTGTGTGATGGGAATACCCCTTTAAGGGTCCACAAATCTAAAGTTGCCCACACACAATCGATTCCAAATACTTTAATTTTGTCAAGACCAGACAACTATTTCATGTATATGTCAGGGTAATAAAAGATCTGACATATTGGAATATCATGCCCATAGCCGTAAACAAAGAAATGTATGTTCCCTATCAGTGTGTCTTTGGAATGTGGGAGGAAACCCATGCAGATGATGTCTTTGGTCGGATTCCAACCTAGGACCCAATGCTTAAAACACCATTGTTAACCACTGAACCACCATGCTGCCGCATTCTTTGGCCAATAGCTACCCAGGATGGACGAGCACCCTAAAAAGGGGTTGATAAGAAACTAAACATTGATGACCTGTCCTCAGAACAGCTCATCACTACCTAGACTGTGGGGGTCTGACTTCCGACACCCCTTCCTGTTCGCTGTTCTTCCTTGATCTGTGGTGTCACATCCATTGGTCACATGGCCTTTCTGCAGGTCATTCCCATCCGAGTAAACAGGACTGAGCTGCAATATCAAGCATAGCCACAATACAATAAATGGCACTGTGCTTGTTATAAGAGGAAGGGGTAGCAGCTCTTCTTGGAGAGCTGCAACCCTTTGAGCTGATCGGCGGGGGAGCCGGGATTCATTCCGCCCCCCCCCCCCCCCCCACCAATCTGAAATTAAAAAGGGATACAATGAATTAAAAAAAAATGCATGGCTGATTTCTACCAGTAACCGCACCACACTTCTCCATGGGATGTGTCTGGTACCCCAGCTTGGTTCCATTGAACTAAATAAGTGGTAATAAAAAATTCAACCTAGTGACAGGAGTGGCGCTGTTTCTGGAAAAAAAGCAGCCATGTTAATGTAATCCTAGACAACCCCTAAAACAGAATTGACTGGGTGTATCCGCAACCCTTGCACCCCCCTGTGGGTACACTTTGGGGTAAGAGACAGATTTCATGAACATAGAGTGGAAATGAGACCTTCATTTTCCAACATTTTCATTCCCTGATGAATTATGTATTTCTGTGCATCTATGATCTCCGGTTCCTGCTGGTAAATGCTCTAAATGTTCTAAGGTGTCATTAATAATGTAGACGAGGGAGAAGTAACCTCAGCGACCATTAACATAATTAACAACCTTCATATTGGGGGGTCACAAGAGTTCAAAGGGTATAGAGCTAAACGTGAACCCCCCGGCGGTCATCAAGTTGTAGACCTTATCTAGAAATGAGATGACTTCTTAAGGTGGCCAAAGTCTTAAAAGGGTCCACTCCTCAGGATCTGGTCTCATCTAACACCCTGCCAATCAGGTGTTCAGGCATAACTACCACACCACAAGTAAGCACTGGAATCGATTTGTCTCATTAGCGGGACTTCTTTACCCGTGAGGGGCTGGTAGTGGCGCCTCCAAGGCTGAACCTCTGTCCTTGCTCTTCTAATCGGAGTGGCATTGCAGGCAGGAAATTGTCAGCGCCAGGCTAAATGCTCAGCCCTGTCAATTTAGTGGCAGGTGGACAAGTCTTCATCTGTGGGGACAGGCTCTCAAAAGGTGAAGAGGTCCTGCTGATGAGACATATCGATTTGCTAGAATTGATTCGCTCATCTCTACAGTTAATGAAATACATCATTTAAAGAGGTTGTCCACTCTTCATAATTTCTCCTTGTTAGAAGAGTCCTCTTCAAAATAAGCTGATGGCAGGGGACTATACTGCTGAAATGAAGCGATCAATTACAGTCTGTTGAGAAACCTGGCAGGAAATGTTGAACTTTTCTATAGCACCTCCACAGGGGAAACTAAGAATTACATGGTGTCCATTACAATCAATGGGCTGGTCATGTAATGCTTGGTCCTCCAGAGACATAGATGCTCTTTTCTGATGATCCTGAATGAGGCACTCCTCTCTGTTCACTTAGATTAAACCTATTTCCATTCTGTAACGGGGTTCTCCAATTACCAATGTGGTATTTATAGGAATGGCATCCTATCTGTATAAGGCATCCTGCACATGACCGTATTTTTTCCCCGTTTACTGGCCGTTTTTGCGATCTGTATACGGTCCATTCATTTCAATGGTTCCGCAAGAAAAAGCTGAATGTACTCCGTATGCATTCCGTTTCCGTATTTCTGTATTTCCGTTCCGTTTAAAGATAGAACATGTCCTATTATTGCCCGCAAATCACGTTCCATGGCTTCATTCAAGTCATCGGGTCCGCAAAAAAACAGAACACATACGGAAATGCATCCGTATGTCTTCCGTTTCCGTTCCGTTTTTTGCAGAACCATCTTTTGAAAATGTTATGCCCAGCCCAATTTTATCTATGTTATTACTGTATACTGTATATGCCATACGGAAAAACGGAATTGAAAAATGGAACAGAAACAGAAACACAACGGAAACAAAAAACGGAACAACAGATCCGTGAAAAACGGACTGCAAAACACTGAAAAAGCCACACGGTCGTGTGCAGGAGGCCTAAAACTAGTGAAAACATCATGCTGCTGATTTCTAGAATCATTTTGTATTCCTTATGGCTATTGGTGCCAGTAGAAGGATAACCCTGACAATGCCAGCCGCTCCTAAACTACGTCCTGTCCAGACCTCAGACTGCTCAGAGAGGAGCCTGACATGAACTTGTCTCCGCTCATAAAAGACGCTGCTTGATTCCTGTATGCTGCCAAGTGCTGTAAAAAGCTAAACAAAGCTACAGTCTCAGCCCAGGTCAGCGGGTGATGACCGCCATCCCCCCAGACCAGCTTTACTGCACAGTGGGAGTCAATTACAGCCATCATATACTGACGCCAAATGTGATATCACATGACTGCATAATACACTGTATAACCTAATACACACTATTACTTATGTAGTTGGCATGTAATAGACCAAAATACCCATAATTACATAGATGTCTTATTTTTGTATTAATTTTTAATTTCTAAGTAATATTTTAGCAGTTATATTCCTGTACATAGGAGCAGTATTATAGTAGTTATATTCTTGTACATAGGAGCAGTATTATAGTAGTTATATTCTTGTACATAGGAGCAGTATTATAGTAGTTATATTCCTGTACATAGGAGCAGTATTATAGTAATTATATTCTTGTAAATAGGAACAGTATTATAGTAGTTATATTCTTGTACATAGGAGCAGTATTATAGTAGTTATATTTTTGTACATAGGAGGCAGTATTATAGTAGTTATATTCTTGTACATAGGAGGCAGTATTATAGTAGTTATATTCTTGTATATAGGAGGCAGTATTATAGTAGTTATATTCTTGTACATAGGAGCAGTATTATAGTAGTTATATTCTTGTACATAGGAGCAGTATTATAGTAGTTATATTCTTGTACATAGGAGGCAGTATTATAGTAGTTATATTCTTGTACATAGGAGCAGTATTATAGTAGTTATATTCTTGTACATAGGAGGCAGTATTATAGTAGTTATATTCTTGTACATAGGAGGCAGTAATATAGTAGTTATATTCTTGTACATAGGAGGCAGTATTATAGTAGTTATATTCTTGTACATAGGAGCAGTATTATAGTAGTTATATTCTTGTACATAGAAGCAGTATTATAGTAGTTATATTCTTGTACATAGGAGGCAGTATTATAGTAGTTATATTCTTGTACATAGGAGGCAGTATTATAGTAGTTATATTCTTGTACATAGGAGGCAGTATTATAGTAGTTATATTCTTGTACATAGGAGGCAGTAATATAAAAGTTACATTCTTGTACAGATGAGGCAGTTTTATAGTAGTTATATTCTTGTACATAGGAGCAGTATTATAGTAGTTATATTCTTGTACATAGGAGGCAGTATTATAGTAGTTATATTCTTGTACATAGTAGCAGTATTATAGTAGTTATATTCTTGTACATAGGAGGCAGTATTATAGTAGTTATATTCTTGTACATAGGAGCAGTATTATAGTAGTTATATTCTTGTACATAGGAGCAGTATTATAGTAGTTATATTCTTGTACATAGTAGCAGTATTATAGTAGTTATATTCTTGTACATAGGAGCAGTATTATAGTAGTGATATACTTGTACATAGAAGGCAGTATTACAGTACGGTAGTTATATTCTCGTACATAGGAGCAGTATTATAGTAGTTATATTCTAGTACATATGAGCAGTATGATGACAGTAATATAGTAGCTATATTGCATAGTAACATAATTTGTCATGCTAAAAACTTACCCTTTCAGCCTATAATTAAGGTAAAAGTAATTCCTTCTCAACTCAAAATCAGAATAACTCCCAGGACTAGTGACCCTTCTCCAGTAATCTAACTATTAATTATAATATTAATACACTCCAGACATCCAGCTTCTCCACAACTCTTTTAGTGAGTTCACCATCACAATCTCCTCTGGGACAGAGCTCCATAGTCTGACTACTCTTTCAGTAGAGATGGGATGTTAATCCAGGAATTTATTCTGATTGCCAGATTTTTGATCAGAAAGGGAGTTTTTTCTCCCATAATATGGGGCAATTGGCATTGGCCTCACAGTTTTTTTTTTTTGCTTTTCTCTGGATCTTCACTGTAACATTTTAGATTGGAATTGATGGACCTGGTTCCAACCTTACCAACTATGTAACTCCCTGTTATGTTGGGGTAGAAACCTTCTTTCCTGCATATATAAAGGATGTCCACTCATATATACCATCAAAGGTATAAATAGATGATGATAGATCTCTATATTATCCTGAGATGTACGTCACCATGAGATTCTTCACTCAATGGAGCCCCACAATGCAGTCTTTAAGACTATTAAAAACTGTCCTGTTTGAGGAATGTTCTCATGCTTCGCTGCACGTTATTTTTGTATTTAGTCTCTGGAAAAAAAAGTTGCAAACCACTAGATTTAACAGGCAAATCTCCTGTCAGTGTTTTTTATTTTAGTAGAAGCCAATAAATCCTTCACATTGGCCGGGAACCAAAGGCATTTTCCACCAGTACAGAAGCTGTGACGTTCACATTGTTTCCTGAGGGTTGAGATGTGCAGGGCCCCCGGTGATCTTCCTTGGCATCTACTGGCATCTACTTTACACTTCTTTTCTATTGAGATAACCAAGATCTGTTGGATCTGTTTCCTGTGCCAAATGCCAGTTGCTACAACAAACGTTGTCTGGTGTTCAATGCCAAAACATGTGACCAAGAGATGCGGCTGCATAATTTTTTCTGATAGAAGGATAAACTTTTTTCTGATAGAAGGAACAGATAAACTTCCTAGACATCGATCCACCGATAGGTTGATAACCCTTGGACACAGTATCTTCTTTCATCATGAGATGATTATATTCTAGAGGGTTCTTGAGTAGAAGTCCCATTACATTCATCCAGAGTCTTTGATTATGAGTGTTTTGGCAAAGGAGAAATAGGCTAGGGAAATAGGCACATAGGTTGTCACTGCTGATTGCCCAACCTTGATTTATTCAATCTGTAATTATATATCTTTTTCTTTTTAACAGACAGAGATGCGCCTTCAGGACCAGCAGTTGGCACGACAGCTCATGAGGCTTCGCAGTGATATCAACAAGCTGAAGATTGAGCAGACTTGTCACCTCCACCGACGAATGCTGAATGATGCCACCTATGAACTGGAGGAAAGGGATGAGCTCTCGGACCTTCTATGTGACTTCCCCATGATGTCGTCATTTGGCCTTTCTACGCCCCTTAAACTTATTGGGGTTACCAAAATGAACATCAACTCTAGGAGGTTTTCCCTCTGCTAAAACCATGAGGTTTCCACACAAGATCCTCACAATAGTCATCATAGTGTCTTGCTGCCTTATACTAGTACCAGCTTATTACGCCACCCAACACTGTGACCAATGCATTGGGCAAATCCCTACAAGAACATACAATCCAATGTTCATCCCTACATGAGAGCCTTTCATGATGTGCATTACTACTGCTAGATATAACCAATGTTCTGTAATATACATATGAGTGGTGTTCTGAGGAGACAAGGACATGAGTTGCAGTATATGGTGTATAAGGAAACTGTCAGCATTGAAGGACAGGATGTGGTCCATGGCTATTAGCAGGTCAAGAAGATGTTACTGTTGTATTCAACAGCAAAAAAACTGTAGGGTTACTCAAGTAGTGGCTTATGATGAGTTAAAACATAACGTAAGGTGGCCAATAATGATGACTTCGACTGAACTGGCCAACCATCTAATATATATGGGGGTGTCCCAATTCTACTCTACCATCAGATGTTGGAGGAAAGAAGGGTCATCTTCTAGCTTTCACAATTTTCCACTGAAAATGTTGGTTATATTCTCAGAATCTAGTGATTTTTTGTATCTGTGCTGGGGTGTACGTGGAGGAGAGGTCCAACTCTTGGTCACATTCCCCATCTGTTATAGTTCATTATGAAAAATTGGTGGGTAAAATGCATAAGAACGTAGTATATTCAGGGCACGGACAAGGACAGTCAGAGTATGCAGTTGCCTAAGGGACCATTGAAAGAGGTATAACCAATTCTAAGGGTACAATGGAATAGCAAAATCAATTTCAAGACATTTACAGTAGAGTTGGTTTGTGTGAAGCATCAGACAAAAAGCCTAATTATCAGCTCTGGCATGGTCACTGCCGCCCACACCACACCTAGAAATGATTCATATAAGGCTGGAAAGTAAGGGAAAGCACAGATGAGGATTGTCATTATTTGCCTCTGGAAGAACAAGTAGTATGGTTCCATGACTAATATTAAAGGGGTTTTCTAAGATCTTTTTTACTGATGACCTATCCTCTGGATAGGTCATCAGTATCTGATCGGTGGGGGTCCGACAAACAGGACCCCCACCGATCATCTGTTTGAGAAGGCAGTGGATGGGGCTGAGCGCGATACCAAGCACAGTCGTTATACAACGTACGGCACTATGCTAGGTGAACTGCGAGAAGGGCATGGCGCTCACAGGAGCCCCGCTGCCTTCTCAAAACAGCTGATCAGTGGGGATTCCAGGTGTCGGACCCCCACTGATCAGATACTGATGATCTATGCAGAGGATTGGTCATCAGTAAAAAAAAATCGTGGAAAACCCTTTTAACGTAATACATTTGCATCATGAGACTCTTGTCCTAACACTGGGCCCATGTATAGTGAAGTTCTTTGGCCAGCAAGCAGTTTTAGAAAAAAAATAAATCTCTCATCTTAAATGTCTCTGCTTTATTTGTCTTTTGGAATACATTATGTCCTATACTCCAGTCACACCCAAAACTGCATTATTTTTGGTTTCTGGCTTCCTGTTAGGCTGGGACATGTCACGTCTTCTCTTCCCTTTGTTGAATCAGCATTTGTAAAGAGCATACGTTGTTATGTCTTTTTACGTCGACGGCCCGCGTCTGCCACTGCTCCACTACCCCGGGTGGGCACAGTCTCTGTACCATTCACACTGTGTCTGTCACACGTCCAGCGCTGCAGCATCAAGCCCTGTGTGTCTATTGGGCATATTCATTTAACCATGTCTCATTCTGCAGTATTGCAAGGGTTATGCCCTCAATTGGTTCTGTGTTCAGCAGACAGGCTGTTTCTAATGTGTTAATCGGCTTCTGTTATATATACTGTGCTATTTGTCTCATTCTCTGCCTGAGCAATAGATTCCCTAGTCTGCAGGCTCCTCCTAAGATGTGCCGTATCTGATTTTCTGCCCATGTGCTGGTTTCTGCCTGATTCCTGGATTCTGACCCTCTGCTGCCTGATTACCATATTAACCCTTTGCTGCATGCCCTGATCTTGGACCTGTTTCTTGGATTTGCACATACTCGGCTGCTGTGACCTCGGCCTGTTACTGACTGCGAGTTTGCCTGTCCCTTTAGTGCTACCCACTGGTGTCTCTTGACCCCATGGGTGAGCAGCCAACCATATGAAGACATCTCCATGAGGTAGCAGCCTGGTAAGTTTCTTGCAGCAAAGTCCAGATCCCTGTAGGAGGGGTTAAATGGTAAGCCACCAGGATAACACCCGTAGGTTTAGCCCAAAGCCAAATCCGTTGGCACAGTAGCTTCACAACCACTACCAGTAACAATGGCTTCTTGAGAGGCATCCGAAACGGCACAGCCATGTGATGGTCATAAAATACATCTCTCAAGATGCAATGCATTAGAGTGCAGTAGTCAGCTGTGACTGGAGTATGAGATATGAGTGTAAATCCTTCAAATAAACTGGACACCCGACCCTGAATATTACAATGATGTATTGATGATTATTAGATTTACAAGGTAGTGCATACTAGAGAAGGATAATAAAGGGTTAAGTATATGAAGAAACATTGTATCTAGAACTTGTGGCAGCAATAACACTGTCATATGAAACAATGTATCCTTTAGAATCAGTACATCGTCTATGTAGCGCATCCCCAATATTACGGCGCCCCACCATTCAACCGCCATCTATCAAAATGCCAACTGAGGCCTTTCCGTTCTAATGTATCATCCACTCGCAGAACTGTATCATTGTGATTGTATTTGCCCAATATCCGGACCTTTCCTTCTCTATGTGGCCTTTTTCTTTTGCTAATTTCTATGTAATAGTTTTTTTTAAGATTGATGCAAAAAGTGAACAATTTCCTTTGGATGTGGAGAACTGAATTCATTTTTAATAAGGTTTTATGAAGGTGTATGGAAATTTTGTCCTCCTTTTAAAGAAAACAACAGAATAAAGGGAAAGTGATAAACGAGTATCTGGTTGTTACAATTGAAAATTATATATTTTTAATGATTTTTGCTATTTCACACATTATGACTCATACCCCATAAAAAAGTTGCAAAAATCTATCTGTCATGGAGAAGTGTTCCATGCTTAGGATCCTCTTCTAGTATGCAGCTCTCCCTCTGGTGGAATCCGTGTAATACTAATTTTCTCCTGTAGTGGCCGCTGCAGGGGAAATGTATAGACGGCTGAGGTTTTTTAAGCCAGATCCACGGTGATCAACTGATCATCAAGCTGGCATCCAGACAGAAAGGAGCTGAGGCAACTCCTGTGGAGGTTTATGGGTGGGGATCAAAGCAATGAGACCCCCACCAAGTCACTATGCTAAATCTGCGGTGGGGGAACACTAGCACACACAGATAAAAGCTTTAATGCCAGATAAAGAAAACCACATCTTCTACAATGCAATACAATGGAGTTCAGTTGGACTGGAAGATGTTTGTGCTGATAAACCAAGCATCTGGATCCTGAATGCAGCTCTGGATGTGAATGCAGTAGACATGGCTATATCTCCTCACCACGGATGTTCAACCTGCAGCCCTCCAGCTGTTTTAAAACTACAACTCCCACCATGCCCCGCTGTAGGCTGTCCGGGCATGCTGGGAGTTGTAGTTTTGCAACAGCTGGAGGACCGCAGGTTGGGCATCCCTGGTGTACACCATAAGCGAACTATAGGAAAAGGCGCAGATCTCTCCGGTGGCCGATTAGACAGTATGTGCAGCAGCTCCTGTCCCGCCACCTCATCTCTACACTAAAACGAGCAGTGTGTAATGTGATGGAAAAATGAATCCATCCAGAAAAGAAAGCAATATAGACAATCACAATACGTTCATAAGAGCCTTGTATTAAAGGGGTATTACAGTTGGTTAACGATAATTATCAGATCGGTGGGGGTCTTATTGCTGAGACGCCCACCAATCACAGGAACAAAGACCCAGTACCCCATGCAGCCCCCCTGAAATGAACAGAGCGGTCAGTTGTACATGCGAGCGCCCGCTCGATTCATTTCTATGGGAGTTCTGAAGATGAGTACAGCGCTCACCTATCTCCAGAACTCCCATAAAAAATAAATGGAGCGGCTGAGCACATATGCGACCAGCTGCTCCGTTCTTTTCAGGGAGGGCTGCAAGGGGTACAGGTCCCCCATTCTCGTGATTGTTGGGGACCCAGTGGTAGGACCCCCATTGACCTGTGGATAACTTTAACCAACCGAAACACCCCTTTAACTTTGTCGACATGATAAATGCCATTTGCAGAAGTGAGACAGCCAGTGGCGTAATTAGAATTCTATTGGGACCCCTCCATTGGGACCCCTCCATTATAGGTTTGAATTTGGCCCCCTTCAACAATGTATATTTTTTATTTTGCCCCCTCACTCTGTGTGTGTGTGTGTATATATATATATATATATATATATATTTATATATATTTATATATATATAGGTAAGGTGTCACGGACGGTGTACAGAAAACAAGACAAAGCAACATGCATATATGACTCACTGGATCCAAAGCTAAGGAACAAAAAGGGAGACCCCTGCAACAAGACCTGGCACTTTCTCTTACTGCTCAGCCTATGCAAAGTTCCCAAAGGTGGATGGTTGCATATCCACGTACCTCGACTATATAACCCCTGAACACCCTACAATAGTGAGGGGACACGACCACCGGCTCCCTACACCATACACGGAGGGAGTCAGGGTCACCTGGGATCCAGCAAACAGAAAATAACAGATAAATGTACAGCACTTAACTTTGTAGCAGACTGGGAAACAGGATCAGCATGCGCACACACTCCAGGAAGAAGTATAAGCCGCCCAGTAATGCATTATGGGGCGGAATTTAAAGGGATGCAATCAGTCCAACTATATGACAGCTGAGAGAGGCTAACGAGATGAGGAACTGAACCTCACAACAAAGAAAACTCAAGGAGGAGGTTCTGAAAGGCTTCTGTCAGAGCTTCTCAACTGTCTGGTTGTGACAGTACCCCTCCCTCTACGAGTGGACTCCGGACACTCAGAGCCCACCTTCTCAGGATGGGACCTATGGAAAGCCCTGATGAGACGAGAGGCCTTAATGTCCGTCACTGGGACCCACATCCTCTCCTCAGGACCATAACCCTCCCAATGAACAAGGTACTGGAGAGAACCGCGGACAAGCAGAGAATCCACAATCCTAGAGACCTGAAATTCAAGATTCCCATCAACCATAATCGGAGGAGGAGGCAAAGGCGAGGGTACAATGGGTTGAACATAAGGTTTCAATAAGGACTTATGAAAAACATTATGGATCTTCCAAGTCTGAGGAAGATCAAGACGGTAGGCAACAGGATTGATGACAGACAGGATTTTGTAAGGCCCAATAAACCTAGGACCCAACTTCCAAGAGGGAACCTTCAATTTGATATTCTTGGTAGACAACCACACCAGAATACCAACATTCAGGTCCGGACCAAGCACACGTCTCTTATCTGCCACACACTTATATCTCTCACTCATGCTCTTTAGATTATCCTGAATCTTTTGCCAAATAGATGACAAAGACGAGGAGAATCTGTCCTCATCAGGTAAACCAGAAGACCCCTCTCCCGAGAAAGTCCCAAACTGCGGATGAAACCCATATGCACCAAAAAATGGTGACTTATCAGAGGACTCCTGACGACGGTTATTTAAAGCAAACTCAGCAAGGGACAAAAAAGAACACCAATCCTCCTGATTCTCCGCCACAAAACAGCGCAGATATGTCTCCAGACTCTGATTGACGCGCTCCGTCTGGCCATTCGACTGCGGGTGGAAAGCAGAAGAGAATGACAGCCGAACCCCCAAGCGAGAACAGAAAGCCTTCCAGAATCTGGAAACAAACTGCGTGCCCCTATCAGAGACTATGTCTGAAGGAATACCGTACAATTTGACAATGTGATCAATAAATGCCTGCGCCAGCGTCTTAGCATTGGGCAGACCAGGAAAAGGGATGAAATGCACCATTTTGCTAAAACGGTCCACCACCACCAGAATCACAGTCTTCCCCGAGGAACGAGGCAGGTCCGTTATGAAGTCCATGGACAGATGTGTCCAAGGACGGGAAGGAATGGGTAAGGGAAGGAGAGGATCTGATGGCCGTGAATGAGGGACTTTGGCACGAGCGCAAGTCTCGCAGGCTGCCACAAAACCCTCAACCGACTTACGAAGCGCAGGCCACCAGAATCTCCGAGCGATGAGATGCAGTGTGGCTCTTGCCCCCGGGTGCCCAGCAAGGACCGTATCGTGGTGTTCCTTAAAAATCTTGTGTCTTAAAGCGAGAGGCACAAACAACCTCTCAGGAGGACAAAGATCAGGAGCCTCTGACTGGGCTGCCTGCACCTCTGCCTCCAATTCAGAAAAAAGAGCAGAGACCACCACACCTTCGGCTAAAATGGGACGCGGGTCTTCAAAATTCCCGCCTCCCGGAAAACAACGTGACAGGGCATCTGCCTTCACATTCTTAACCCCAGGGCGGAACGTGACAACAAAATTAAATCTTGAAAAGAACAAAGACCATCTGGCCTGTCTCGGGTTCAGACGCTTGGCTGACTCCAAGTAGGCCAGATTTTTATGGTCAGTAAACACGGTAATAGGGTGTCTGGCTCCCTCTAGCCAATGGCGCCATTCCTCAAAAACCAACTTGATGGCCAAACAATTCCATATCTCCCACATCGTAATTTCGCTCTGCGGAGGAGAGTTTTTTCGAGAAAAAGGCACACGGTCGCCATTTGGCAGGAGAGGAACCCTGAGACAAGACCGCACCCACACCCACCTCAGAAGCATCAACCTCAACTATGAAGGGTAAAGAAATATCAGGTTGCACCAAGATGGGAGCGGAAGCAAACCTCTCCTTAATATTAGAAAAAGCCTTACGCGCCTCTACCGACCAAGAAGAAAAATCTACCCCCTTTCTGGTCATATCAGTGAGTGGTTTAACAATAGAGGAATAATTCAAAATAAACTTCCTGTAATAATTGGCAAAGCCCAAAAAACGCATCAGCGCCTTCTGATTCTCAGGAAGCTCCCACTCAAGCACAGCGCGGACCTTCTCGGGGTCCATGCGAAAACCAGAAGCGGAGAGAAGAAACCCCAGAAATTGAATTTCTGGAACCGCAAACACACATTTTTCCAGTTTCGCATATAATTTATTCTCCCGCAGAATGAGCAAGACCTGACGTAAATGTTCCTTATGAGTTTTGAAATCAGGAGAAAAAATCAAAATTTCATCCAAATACACTAATACAAATTTTCCCATCAAATGATAAAAAATGCTGTTCACGAAATGCTGAAAAACGGCTGGGGCATTCATCAAACCAAAAGGCATAACCAAATTTTCAAAATGGCCCTCAGGGGTATTGAAGGCCGTCTTCCATTCGTCTCCTTCTCTGACCCTGACCAGGTTGTATGCCCCTCTTAGATCTAATTTGGAAAAGACTTTAGCCCCAACAACCTGGTTAAACAGGTCCGGGATCAGAGGAAGCGGATAAGGGTCACGAATAGTGATACTGTTCAGCTCCCTGAAATCCAGACAAGGTCTTAAAGAACCATCTTTTTTCTTAACAAAGAAAAAACCAGCGGCAACAGGTGACTTCGAGGGTCGTATGTGTCCTTTTCTCAGACTCTCAGAGATATAAGCACGCATAGCGATCCTTTCAGGTTGGGAAAGATTGTATAAACAAGATTTAGGCAGCTTGGCGCCTGGGATGAGATTAATAGGGCAATCGTACTCCCTGTGCAGGGGCAAATCCTGAACTCCACTCTCAGAGAAGACATCCGAAAATTCAGAGAGAAAAGATGGTACAGTCTTAGTAGCAACCTCAGAAACAGATGTCGTGAGGCAATTCTCTCTGCAAAAGTCACTCCAACCATTTATTTGCCTCGCTTGCCAATCAATGGTGGGATTATGTTTAGTGAGCCAGGGTAGCCCCAACACTAGAGGAGTAGGCAAACCGCTAAGGACGAAACATGACACATCCTCAACATGAGCATCACTCACAATTAAACGGATATTGTGAACTATGCCCTTTAATGATTTCTGAGAAAGTGGAGCGGAATCAATAGCAAAAACAGGAATATCCTTTCCCAAAGTGCACACCTGGAAACCATGAGTTATTGCAAATTGATTATCAATAAGATTGACCGCTGCTCCACTATCCACAAAAATCTCACAAAAAATGCTCTTGCTCTCTAGCGCCACCCTAGCAGGCAGGACAAAACGGGAACTACAAGCAAACGGAAAACCTTCAATTTACGCCTCAACCCTGCCAATAGTAACAGACGGAACATTTTTAAAAGATTTTTTCCTCTTTGTTTCTTTATTACTCCCAGAGAACTGCCTGAATCTCCTAGAGGGACAAACATTTGCCAAATGATTTATACCTCCACAACAAAAACAAACCCTCCCATGCGGGCTGAATCTTCTATTGTCAGAAGCAATCAACCCCAGCTGCATGGGCTCTTGCTCAGAAGGGGCTGACAGCGACTGAGACCCCTGCGCACAGAATGGGACCGCTGCACTGTCCTGGGACTGAGTATGACAGGAAGGAGAGATCTCTCCTCTCTCTCTAAGACGCCTATCAATACGAACGGCCTGAGACATAGCAGAGTCCAAGGAAATAGGCCTTTCATGAAAGGCAAATGCATCTTTCAATCCCTCTGAAAGACCATGGCAAAATTGACTTCGGAGTGCAGCATCATTCCAACCAGTATCAGCTGCCCATCTCCGAAATTCTGAGCAGTATATCTCTGCGGATTGTTTACCCTGGCATAATAGACGTAGTCTAGACTCAGCCAGAGCAATACGATCCGGATCATCATATATCTGACCCAGGGCTAAAAAGAATTCATCCACTGAACGGAGGGGCCGTGCCCCCTCCAGCAGCGAAAAGGCCCAGGACTGAGCGTTACCCCTGAGCAGCGATATAATGATCCCCCCCCCTCCGTTCCTCATCACCAGAGGAATGGGGAAGAAGGCGAAAATGGAGTTTGCAAGCCTCTCTAGCGAGATCTTAGGCTCAGAACAAACTCCATGAACGCCAGCTGAACCGGTCACTTGAAGCTGAGAAAAAGTCCTGCGGAGATCAGCTACCTCCAATGAAAGACCCTGAATGCGTTCAGCCAAAAGTGAAACCGGATCCATGCTTGAGACGGTTTTGGCGGCTTATAATGTCACGGACGGTGTACAGAAAACAAGACAAAGCAACATGCATATATGACTCACTGGATCCAAAGCTAAGGAACCAAAAGGGAGACCCCTGCAACAAGACCTGGCACTTTCCCTGGCTGCTCAGCCTATGCAAAGAACCCAAAGGTGGATGGTTGCATATCCACGTACCTCGACTATTTAACCCCTGAACACCCTACAATAGTGAGGGGACACGACCACCGGCTCCCTACACCAGACACGGAGGGAGTCAGGGTCACCTGGGATCCAGCAAACAGAAAATAACAGATAAATGTACAGCACTTAACTTTGTAGCAGACTGGGAAACAGGATCAGCATGCGCACACACTCTAGGAAGAAGTATAAGCCGCCCAGTAATGCATTATGGGGCGGAATTTAAAGGGATGCAATCAGTCCAACTACATGACAGCTGAGAGAGGCTAACGAGTTGAGGAACTGAACCTCACAACAAAGAAAACTCAAGGAGGAGGTTCTGAAAGGCTTCTGTCAGAGCTTCTCAGCTGTCTGGTTGTGACATAAGGCTGAGTATTTAGCCTGTAATTGTGGAAGGGGCGTAAGGTCTCTATATTTCCCTGCCTACCGGTCACCTGTGCATGCACATTTCCGGTGCCGAGGGGCGTTTCTGACCTGAATCGGCACGCTTCTACGAGCCCCAAGGAGCTGCTTGAGTAAGTATCCTCACCGCAATACCATCCGGCCTGTAGACAGCATACGGGTAAGTGCCGCTACACACGCCACGGGCGTCTTCCCCCCGGTTCGGGCCAAATCCCGGTGTAACGGCGCACTGTGCAAGTCCACGCACTTTATGACACTGGAGCGGTCACTTCCCGGGCCATCGCAAGTTTTTTGCGTGGGAACTCTATCACAGTGTTCTACGTCATTGAAGGGGTGGGAGTAGCAGCGCTCACCCCACCATGCATCAGGTAGCAAACCATCAGATGTTTCATCCACACACAGTCATCTCGGGTAACTGGGGCATGGTTGGTGGCATCCCTACCCTTTATAGACAGGCACCAACCCCCTCCAAGTCACATTCATCGGTCAATCAGCCATGCCAGATCCTGGCTACCCCAGATAATTCATTTCCTCACCCCCACTACCATTCAGACCCATGGTCTCGCCCGGCACCCTCCCTAGTTCACGTACCTGCCTAGGCACTCCAGCACTACACTCTTCAGGCGTACCTGCCTAGGCACTCCAGCACTAAACTCACATCCATGCCAGATGCTTGCCCCAAAAAAAAATGAAAAATCAAGCTCCCGTTTTTTCTCGCCTGTTACGCCGTCCAAGGCTACGTTCTTTAAGTTCAAATGTCCATTCCCAACCACGTTTTCTGGTTCACATTCTTTCCATTCCATGTCTACCGCCTGTTTAGCCATCCAGGTTCACGTTTGTTAAGTCATTTTCCAGGCGGTCGTTCCTGGCTTACGTTTGTTAAGTAAAATGTCTAGCCGGTCACGTTTCCAGGCTTACGTTTGTTAAGTTAATGTCTAGCCGATCACGTTTCCAGGCTTACGTTTGTTAAGTTAATGTCTAGCCGGTTACGTTTTTTCCAAGCTTACGTTTGTAAAGTTTAATGTCTAGCCGGTTACGTTTCCAGGCTTATGTTTGTTAAGTTAAAATGTCCAGCCGGTCACGTTTCCAAGCTTACGTTTGTTAAGTTAAAATGTCCAGCCGGTCACGTTTACAGGCTTACATTTGTTTAAATTTACCTCCATTGGCTGTGTCATTACTCAGGCCACATTTGTTTATTTCAAAGCCATCGCCTGTCACGCCTTTCAGGCCCATGTTCATTAAGTTAACATTCCACCGTCACGTTCCATCCACCTAGTGCCCTGTCTCAGGTTCATTATTACCAGGGTAATGTATGTCGGCTGTTATGTTCCACGCTCTCTTTTGTTAAGATAAATCATAGCCTGTGATGTCACTCAGTTTCAGTTTATTAATCCAATCATCTCCCGGTAAGTTAGGTCACCGGGCACCTCTTCTAGACATTGCTCCTGTTCATGACATTGTTTTTTTTCTCCTATTTTTCAGGTTACTTCATCATTACCTGTCGCATGGCACGTCCAGACCACATTCGTAGTCATTTAGGTTTACGCTCGTTTTACATACATCATCCATGCTTTTTCAGGTTTAGGCAATCTCGAATCCAGGTAAAAAAAAAAAAAAACACTGGTTTTGCTACCTCTCCATACACTGTACTTTCTCGCTGGCACGTCTTGCCAAATTCACCACCTTTCTACGCCGCCGGCTTACTGTCATACGCTGTCAGAATCATGTTTTCAATTTTTCTTTTCCACGTTTCAGTGCTCCGACATTTCGGGTTCTTTTACCAATAATCGCTTGGCTTCACTCCACATTGTAATCATGTCACACCTATCAGACATCGAAGACGCAGTTTCAGAACACGCCAGCAACATGTCTTTAAGGAGCTGGACGATCCCTAAATTGATTCCCAAATTGAATAGAAGAGGGATTCGTCATCCAGCGTCCGCCCGGAAGGCCGAGTTATATAGGCTTCTGGTTACAGACTTAGCTGCTCCAGCAGTTGAGCAAGTTTCCATGCTAACAATACAACGTTCTCTGGTGCAGTTGCATTCTGCTATTAACAACATCTCCAGCTCAGTCACCGACATACAGAACAGACTGCTCGCAGTGGAAGCCAGGGCCCACGCTTCCAGCTGTCCAGCCTCACTTATCCCAGGTAGGTTCTCCGGTGCACCCGACATAGCCCCGTCACATTTCATCCCTGACAATATTAAAAGGGACATCCTAGCAGGCAAGGACGTAAACCTTGTATCCATCCTCATCGCCACCCATGATTCGCTAGACAGCAGAACCATCGCCTACAGGGATGTTTACATAGTGCTCAAGTCCAAAGATGCCCGTCTCAATAAGAAACTCACTATTCCAAAGTTCGTACTGGCGTTCAGTCTTTTCAGAGACCTCATATGTTCAGCGCAGCCAGGTAGACGGGAGGAACTGGATGCTTATTTATACTGGGTCACGGATCTGGGTCACAAATACGGTGGGCATGCTTTTTATGATTACCATCGTTCCTTCTCTGCAAAAGCTGCTGCCCCGCTAGCCCAGTTTCAACATGTCATCAATTGGACCATCATGGACATGGAGCTGTTTTGCAGGCATTTCGCAGGACTCAAGGCCTCAGAATGCGCCACCTGTCAGTCCATACTTCATTCATCCGAATGGTGTCAAAACCTGGGTTCCACCTCTCAGGAAAGGTAAATCCATCCCAACAGTAGACAAATTAGGCAGACCCAAAGTCTTTCTAGGCAAAACCCAGGTATGCAGCAATTATAATTTGTTGGTTTGTAACTACAATAAGTGTAGGGCCCTCCATGTCTGCTCGGTCTGTTTCAGGGCCCATCCTCAATCTACCTGTCCTCAAAGGTCATCAAGGAATACATGACTAGCCGGTGTCAACGTGGACCTGTTAACATCCCTTTTACAAGACCATCATGATCCCAATTTTGTTCAATTCCTGGCGTCCGGGTCCAGGAAAGGTTTTCATACAGTGTTGGTAGCTCTGCCTCAACCTCCTTTCAGCACTCAGAGACCCGGTTTCAGTCGATACCCTAATCCAGTCTGAACTACAAAAGGTCTTCCTTATAGGGCCTTTTTCCACGCCCCTTTTGATTACTGGAGGGTCAATCCCGTCAGGCTTGTAAGCAAAATATTTTCAAATCAAAAACGCTTATTATACAACCTCTCAGCGCCTCATGCTTCTGGTACACCCAGCCTCAATTCCCTCATTCCTTCTGAAGAATATTCCATGAAATACTCTTCCATAGACGAGGCCATTCAGCTTATCATTCAGGTGGGCAGGGGAGCCTGGTTGTCCAAAGCGAACATTGCCGACGCATTTAAGTTGCTACCAGTTCACCCACAGCTATGAAAATTTGACGGGATCAAATGCATGGGTTGCTATTGCTTCTCAAATCGTTTAACCTTCGGGTCCAAAAGCAGCCCTTGGATTTTCGATCAACTCGCCCAGGCCCTCCACTAGATTTTGGTTAATCATGCCGGCTGCCCCATGATTATCCATTATCGTGACGATTTCCTATTAATAGAACATCTAAGCCATAGTCCCGACAAACTCAACAATCTCTTAAAATTTTTCTCTGAGTCAAACGTCCCTGTAGCATAATCAAAGGTCAAAGGTCCCTCCACTTTGGTAACCTTTCTGGGCATTGTACTAGACACCAAACAATGCAAGCTAGGCTGCCAGAAGACAAATTAGTCAAAATCAAAGAGACCATTGCCAAATCAGTGACTTCCAGGACACTCATCAAATTAGAGCTACAATCATTATTGGGGATGTTAAATTTCGCATCCAAGGTCATGCCAAAAGGCAAGGCATTCATATCTAGACTACTCCAACTGCTCTCCACAGCCCCCGCACAGGATTCCCCCATTCGCTTAGACAACGAGGCCTTAGCCGATCTATCCATGTGGAATCTCTTCTTGTCTAGTTGGAATGGCGTTTCCCTGTTTGTCCCACAATGCCCCGCTTCACCCACAGTCTTCACTGATGCAGATGCATCTGGAGGGTTCGCAGCAATATATGGTAACCAATGGTTTGCAGGTCCATGGCCACCAGAAGTTTCGTTAGTCAAGGAATCTTTAAAATCCTTACCGTTACTGGAAATATAACCAATAGTCGCGGCAGCTCAAGTTTGGGGGTAAGCTTTGGACAAACTCCCTAGTCGCCTTCATCACAGACAACCAGGCAGTAGTTGATATTGTCACCAAAGGCAGATCCAAAGCTCCGCAAATTGTGCCCTTTGTTCGTAAATTGATTTGGCTCTCCTTACATTTTAATTTCCACTTCTCATGTAAGCACATTCAGGGGGCACAAAATCTCGCGGGAGATGTTATCATGTTTCAATTTCCCCACTTTCTTTAGGGCAATGCCGGAAGCAGAACAGACAGGATTATCCCTGCCAGTGTTCAAAGCACTGTCAATGGATTAATGAGGCATATCTCAGCAGCCAAGTCACTCATCCACAAATCACTATCAATCAACACTGCTAGGAATTACAAAACTGTCTGGAACACCTTTAACCAATTCACACGCCGCCATCCCAGGAATAACATCAACAGAACCACATACATCATGGCTTTTCTAACCTACTGTCATGAAGAACTCAAACTTTCCCATAACACAATCAGGTTATATTTGGCCGGGGTACCGCATCATTACATGCTAAAACATCCAGACAGCAGGTCATTTTTTGCTTCACAAGCAATCAAAGTAACTTTAAGGGGTATACTAAAGAGTTCCAAGAACCCAGGTCCAGGTAGACAACCAGTTTCAGGAGAGCTATTTAGAAAACTTTCCCGCTCCCTAGACCGCAATCCTTTTGGGCCCTATACCAGTACAATCATCAAAGCAGCCATGTATCTCAGGTTTTACGGCTTTTTAAGACCAGGGGAGTTCACTTGCACCTCTCCCAGGGTCAAAGGCTTGTCCATAAGTCAATTAGTATGGTACGGTAATAATTTCACATTATTATACCTATCATCCACCGAAACTTCCCAAGTCGGGCCCCCGATAAAAATAAATTATTTCCAGACATTCAACGAGTGGTGCCCTGTCAGGGTCTTAAAAGAATTACTGTGCGCTTTGGGCAACTCCTCGTCAGATAGTCCGTTGCTTCCCTTTAAAAACCGATCTCTCACGTCAACGCAGTTCATCACCCACATTCGCACACTAGCTTCAGGTCTAGGCTTCAAATCCAAATTCATCTTTGAACATTCCTTCCGTTTCGGAGCTGCATCTTCGGCTTCCAGACTTGGGGTTCCAGCTTACATCATCCGTAAAATGGGCCGCTGGCAATCATCCTGTTTCGCTCGTTACGTTCAAAATCCACAGGCAGAAATATTCAAAGCCTGGCATTGTAAGTTGTTGTCATCATCTCAATAAATTCCTATACACTAAATGGTTTGGTTTTTGCCCCCTTACAGGCATACCCACGTTCGTGGCTAAGTGCACACCGCCAGCCATCTTAGATAGGTTCGGCATTAGTAAGTCAGATAGGCACCTTGCCTCCAGTCAGGTTCCTCGTCTCCTGCAGCCATGACCACAAATATATATATATATATATATATATCTCATTTTGCCCCCTCTGTATATAGTTAAATGATTGCCCCTTCTCACTCTGTATATATCTTATTTTGCCCCTTCTCACTCTGTATATATCTTATTTTGCCCCTTCTCACTCTGTATATAGCTTATTTTGCCCCTCTCACTCTGTATACATCTTATTTTGCCCCTTCTCACTCTGTATACATCTTATTTTGCCCCTTCTCACTCTGTATATATCTTAATTTGCCCCTTCTCACTCTGTATATATCTTATTTCGCCCCTTCTCACTCTGTATACATCTTATTTTGCCCCTTCTCACTCTGTATATATCTTAATTTGCCCCTTCTCACTCTGTATATATCTTAATTTGCCCCTTCTCACTCTGTATATATCTTAATTTGCCCCTTCTCACTCTGTATACATCTTATTTTGCCCCTCTCACTCTGTATACATCTTATTTTGCCCCTTCTCACTCTGTATATATCTTATTTTGCCCCTCTCACTCTGTATATAGCTTATTTTGCCCCTTCTCACTCTGTATATAGCTTATTTTGCCCCTTCTCACTCTGTATATAGCTTATTTTGCCCCTCTCACTCTGTATACATCTTATTTCGCCCCTTCTCACTCTGTATATAGCTTATTTTGCCCCTTCTATGGCCAGCAGGCCCCCTTTCTAAATTCTTACATAAAAAAATACTTACCTCTGTTCTGATCCGCTCCATCTCTGCTTGCGCTGTCAGTTGTGAACACATCCCATCATACACTCTGCTGTGCCGCGTAATCATGTCATCCTGCAAGACCCATGAACTCCAGCGCCGGGTCTCGCCAACATGACATAACAATGCAGCGGTGGCACAGGAGAGGGTATTGGGATATGTGTAGCCGCACTGGCTTATATAATGCAAATTAGAGGGGACTGGCTAAAAACAGTTGCGGGCCCCCTCCCCCTGCCGGGCCCGGTCGCAGTCGCCCCCTCGGCAACCGCGATCATTATGCCCCTGGAGAAAGCCGCTTTAAGGATATTTTTGTATTTTATTAGGCTGCGTTGTTCACACTTGACCAGTGGCGTACCGCCAATTGCGGCAGACCACGTGATCGCTATGGGGGGATTGGCCCCAACCCCTCACTTTCTAATCTTACAGTTAACGCTTCCAAGCCAGTTTCACAGCAGCAGAGGACGGATGGAAGAATCATCGTGGGGGGGCGGTCCTCCCCGGGTCACGGCTCTCAGGGGGAGTGCCAGAAGCATTGCTGGAGCGCTGGGAGCTGATGTCCTGTCACTCACCGCTCAGCTCCCCGCGCTCCTCCCCTCATTCAGGCTGGCGGTGCACAGAATGGTGAAGCAGGAAGATTACTCCCCGCTCCACCCTTCAGCCTGCAGGCACAGATCGCGCTGCCGGCCTGTGTGGGCGAAGACTGCAGCCCGGAAATCTGCATAAGCTCCGCCCACACAGTTCTGCAGAGCGATCTGTGGTTGCCGGGGAGAGAGGACTGGGAGCTTCAGGAACGGGACAAGGTGAGTAGTTACAGAGGCGGTAAAGAGGGCTTTATAATTATGGAGGGGGCACAGAGGGCTTTATTACTATGGAGGGGGCACAGATGACTTTATTACTATGGACGGGGCACAGAGGGCATTACTACTATGGAGGGGGCACACAGGTCATTACTAATGTGAAGGGGGCACAGAACCAGAGGGCATTACTACAATGAAGGGGGCACAGAGAACTTTATAACTAAGGAGGGGGCACAGAGGGCATTACTACTATGGAGGGGGCACACAGGTCATTACTAATGTGAAGGGGGCACAATGAGCATTTCTACTATGGAGGGGGCACAGAACCAGAGGGCATTACTACAATGAAGGGGGCACAAAGGGCATTATTACTGTGAAGGGGGCACAATGGGGATTTCTACTATGGAGGGGGCACAGAGGTCATTTCTAACACTGTGGGCATTACTACTATTAAGGGGGCACAATGGGCATTATTACTGTGAAGAGGGCAAATGGGCATTATTACTGTGAAGGGGCACAATGGGCATTATTACTATGAAGGGGGCACAGTGGGCATTATTACTAAAAAGGGGGGAACAATGGGGAATATTACTATGAAGGGGACACAATAGGGATTAATACTGTGAAAGGGGCATAACTACTGTGAGGGGTACAATTTTTTTTAAAGTATGGGGGGGTGCCAGAGAAAGGAGCCGCGCCTGTGCCAAACACCCTAGCCACGCCACTGCCTCCCAGTGTCTGCTGCCTCTGTGACCACCACGTTGATGAACTGGAGGTCTCCTGCAGAAATCCTGATCACATTGTGAGTGACTGTCAGTGTAATAATCTCTCCGTCATTCACACACACTGTGCTGCAATGCCTTAGGGGAGGGAGCTGTGAACCACGGCCTCTGTCCGATGTGTATATGTGTATGTATGTATATTTACACACATTTTTCTATGGGGGACATTCTCTGTATGCCCCTGCACTTGACGTACATGAATCACATCCGTCTCACGTGTTGTAACTTGCGCACGTGGTGGCTTCATCCCTTAATTATCTAGTAATGACAATTATCTCATCTCGTGGAGGGAGCCGCGGCATCCTCTGTGGGAGCGGCCGTCAGTACCTTCACTTACTGGATTATTATTAATTAACTCCTTCATGCTGCACAGATTTTGGGCCTTTATGATCCTTTCTCCTGGTTAAACAGGCATGACTTTTTACTTTCACACTAGCGTTTTTCTTTTCCGGCACTGAGTTCCGTCAAAAGGGCTCAATGCCAGAAAAGAACTGATCAGTTATACCCCATGCATTCTAAATGGAGAGTAATGCTACTTTCACACTTGCGGCAGAGTGATCCGGCAAACAGTTCCGTTGCCGGAACTCTCCGGCGGATCCGGCAAAAACGTATCCTAACTGATGGCATTTGTAAGACTGATCAGGATCCTGATGAGTCCGAAAAATGCCTGATCAGTCAGAAAAATGCTCTGAAATGCCGGATCCGTCTTTCCAGTGTCTTCCAGCAAAACGGATCCGGCATTTATTTTTTTCACCTTCTTTTCGGTCTGCGCATGCGCAGACCGGAAGGACGGAGCCGGCATTCCGGTATTTTGAATGCCGGATCCAGCACTAATACATTCCTATGGAAAAAAATGCCGGATCCGGTATTCAGGCAAGTCTTCAGTTTTTTTCGCCAGAGATAAAACCGTAGCATGCTGCGGTTTTATCTTTTGCCTGATCAGTCAAAATGACTGAACTGAAGACATCCTGATGCATACTGAACGGATTACTCTCCATCCAGAATGCATGGGGATATGCCTGATCAGTTCTTTTCCGGTATAGAGACCCTGTGACGGAACTAGGTGCCGGAAAAGAAAAACACAAGTGTGAAAGTACCCAATATCCATCAGGATGTCTTCAGTTCAGTTATTTTGACTGATCAGGCAATGCACAGGCAATTATTGGGAGCCACCATTTCCGATACTTGCCTGATAAAGATTAGAGGTGAAAATTGCAGCAATCATGTCCCCTGTATGAGGATGAAGGATCGCTACTGTGATCATTCATCCCCATATAGTTTCATTGTGTGCCAAAAAGAGCAGGCATCTGCTGCTCAAAAACTATGATTTTAGTTCCGCATCAGCAATGCTTTCAGCAAATGCTCATTTATCAGGTTATTTGTGGCACATTTACACGGGGCAGTTTTGTCCCCAATAATTTGTAAGGGGTCCTTTAGACCCAGCAACCCTGTTACTGACCAGTAGCCCTTTGATCAAGGGATTGCCAGGAACAACCAAAGCGGCAGGGTTGTCACTGCTTTTATTGTGTACACAGCTCTTAATAGGGAGCAAGAAAGGTGTGGCCTATAGATGTTTTTTTTAAGAAGTTCCATTCACTGACAGCAAGCATCGATCTTACAAAATGATAAGAAACTAAATCACAAATCATATTAGGAAGTCAAAATACTTTTTCATTATATAATGATCAAGCTCTATTTACATATTTGCTTAATTAGAATACCTATAGAGGGACCCTTTAACAGGATCTTTTCATTTAAAGGGCTATTCTGATCCAGACATTTATGTTATATCCACAGGGCAGGTGCTTATTTGACTCTGAAACGTGTGCTACTGAGGAAGGAGCTAAGATGGCTCTGAAACGTGTGCAACTGAGGAAGGAGCTAAGATGGCTCTGAAACGTGTGCTACAGAGGTAGGAGCTAAGACGGCTCTGAAACGTGTGCTACTGAGGAAGGAGCTAAGACGGCTCTGAAGCGTGTGCTACAGAGGTAGGAGCTAAGACGGCTCTGAAACGTGTGCTACAGAGGTAGGAGCTAAGACGGCTCTGAAACGTGTGCTACTGAGGAAGGAGCTAAGACGGCTCTGAAGCGTGTGCTACTGAGGAAGGAGCTAAGACGGCTCTGAAACGTGTGCAACTGAGGAAGGAGCTAAGATGGCTCTGAAACGTGTGCTACTGAGGAAGGAGGTAAGATGGCTCTGAAACGTGTGCTACTGAGGAAGGAGCTAAGACGGCTCTGAATCGTGTGCAACTGAGGAAGGAGCTAAGACGGCTCTGAAACGTGTGCTACTGAGGAAGGAGGTAAGATGGCTCTGAAACGTGTGCTACTGAGGAAGGAGCTAAGACGGCTCTGAAACGTGTGCAACTGAGGAAGGAGCTAAGATGGCTCTGAAACGTGTGCAACTGAGGAAGGAGCTAAGATGGCTCTGAAACGTGTGCAACTGAGGAAGGAGCTAAGATGGCTCTGAAACGTGTGCAACTGAGGAAGGAGCTAAGACGGCTCTGAAACGTGTGCAACTGAGGAAGGAGCTAAGATGGCTCTGAAACGTGTGCAACTGAGGAAGGAGCTAAGATGGCTCTGAAACGTGTGCAACTGAGGAAGGAGCTAAGATGGCTCTGAAACGTGTGCTACTGAGGTAGGAGCTAAGACGGCTCTGAAATGTGTGCTACTGAGGTAGGAGCTAAGACGGCTCTGAAACGTGTGTTACTGAGGTAGGAGCTAAGACGGCTCTGAAACGTGTGCTACTGAGGTAGGAGCTAAGACGGCTCTGAAACGTGTGCAACTGAGGAAGGAGCTAAGATGGCTCTGAAACGTGTGCAACTGATGAAGGAGCTAAGATGGCTCTGAAACGTGTGCAACTGAGGAAGGAGCTAAGATGGCTCTGAAACGTGTGCTACTGAGGTAGGAGCTAAGACGGCTCTGAAATGTGTGCTACTGAGGTAGGAGCTAAGACGGCTCTGAAACGTGTGCTACTGAGGTAGGAGCTAAGACGGCTCTGAAACGTGTGCTACTGAGGAAGGAGGTAAGATGGCTCTGAAACGTGTGCTACTGAGGAAGGAGCTAAGACGGCTCTGAAACGTGTGCAACTGAGGAAGGAGCTAAGACGGCTCTGAAACGTGTGCTACTGAGGAAGGAGCTAAGACGGCTCTGAAACGTGTGCAACTGAGGAAGGAGCTAAGATGGCTCTGAAACGTGTGCAACTGAGGAAGGAGCTAAGATGGCTCTGAAACGTGTGCAACTGAGGAAGGAGCTAAGATGGCTCTGAAACGTGTGCAACTGAGGAAGGAGCTAAGACGGCTCTGAAACGTGTGCAACTGAGGAAGGAGCTAAGATGGCTCTGAAACGTGTGCAACTGAGGAAGGAGCTAAGATGGCTCTGAAACGTGTGCAACTGAGGAAGGAGCTAAGATGGCTCTGAAACGTGTGCTACTGAGGTAGGAGCTAAGACGGCTCTGAAATGTGTGCTACTGAGGTAGGAGCTAAGACGGCTCTGAAACGTGTGCTACTGAGGTAGGAGCTAAGACGGCTCTGAAACGTGTGCAACTGAGGAAGGAGCTAAGATGGCTCTGAAACGTGTGCAACTGATGAAGGAGCTAAGATGGCTCTGAAACGTGTGCAACTGAGGAAGGAGCTAAGATGGCTCTGAAACGTGTGCTACTGAGGTAGGAGCTAAGACGGCTCTGAAACGTGTGCTACTGAGGTAGGAGCTAAGACGGCTCTGAAATGTGTGCTACTGAGGTAGGAGCTAAGACGGCTCTGAAATGTGTGCTACTGAGGTAGGAGCTAAGACGGCTCTGAAACGTGTGCTACTGAGGTAGGAGCTAAGACGGCTCTGAAACGTGTGCTACTGAGGAAGGAGGTAAGATGGCTCTGAAACGTGTGCTACTGAGGAAGGAGCTAAGACGGCTCTGAAACGTGTGCAACTGAGGAAGGAGCTAAGACGGCTCTGAAACGTGTGCTACTGAGGAAGGAGCTAAGACGGCTCTGAAACGTGTGCAACTGAGGAAGGAGCTAAGATGGCTCTGAAACGTGTGCAACTGAGGAAGGAGCTAAGATGGCTCTGAAACGTGTGCAACTGAGGAAGGAGCTAAGATGGCTCTGAAACGTGTGCAACTGAGGAAGGAGCTAAGACGGCTCTGAAACGTGTGCAACTGAGGAAGGAGCTAAGATGGCTCTGAAACGTGTGCAACTGAGGAAGGAGCTAAGATGGCTCTGAAACGTGTGCAACTGAGGAAGGAGCTAAGATGGCTCTGAAACGTGTGCTACTGAGGTAGGAGCTAAGACGGCTCTGAAATGTGTGCTACTGAGGTAGGAGCTAAGACGGCTCTGAAACGTGTGCTACTGAGGAAGGAGCTAAGACGGCTCTGAAACGTGTGCTACTGAGGAAGGAGCTAAGACGGCTCTGAAGCGTGTGCTACTGAGGAAGGAGCTAAGATGGCTCTGAAACGTGTGCTACTGAGGAAGGAGCTAAGACAGCTCTGAAACGTGTGCTACTGAGGTAGGAGGTAAGACGGCTCTGAAACGTGTGCTACTGAGGAAGGAGCTAAGACGGCTCTGAAACGTGTGCTACTGAGGTAGGAGCTAAGACGGCTCTGAAGCGTGTGCTACTGAGGAAAGAGCTAAGACGGCTCTGAAACGTGTGCTACTGAGGAAAGAGCTAAGACGGCTCTGAAACGTGTGCTACTGAGGAAGGAGCTAAGACGGCTCTGAAACGTGTGCTACTGAGGGAGGAGCTAAGACAGCTCTGAAACGTGTGCTACTGAGGAAGGAGCTAAGACGGCTCTGAAACGTGTGCTACTGAGGGAGGAGCTAAGACGGCTCTGAAACGTGTGCTACTGAGGAAGGAGCTAAGACGGCTCTGAAACGTGTGCTACTGAGGAAGGAGCTAAGATGGCTCTGAAACGTGTGCTACTGAGGGAGGAGCTAAGATGGCTCTGAAACGTGTGCTACTGAGGAAGGAGCTAAGACGGCTCTGAAACGTGTGCTACTGAGGAAAGAGCTAAGATGGCTCTGAAACGTGTGCTACTGAGGAAGGAGCTAAGACGGCTCTGAAACGTGTGCTACTGAGGGAGGAGCTAAGACAGCTCTGAAACGTGTGCTACTGAGGAAGGAGCTAAGATGGCTCTGAAACGTGTGCTACTCAGGGAGGAGCTAAGACGGCTCTGAAACGTGTGCTACTGAGGAAGGAGCTAAGACGGCTCTGAAGTGTGTGCTACTGAGGAAGGAGCTAAGACGGCTCTGAAACATGTGCTACTGAGGTAGGAGCTAAGACGGCTCTGAAACGTGTGCTACTGAGGAAGGAGCTAAGACGGCTCTGAAGCGTGTGCTACTGAGGAAGGAGCTAAGACGGCTCTGAAACGTGTGCTACTGAGGTAGGAGGTAAGACAGTTCCAAAACACATCTAAAAGGAGGAGGAGAGTAGTATTGTATGTATGGGAACAACTGGAAGGAGATGCCCGCTGAGTGGAGATGAGCAGAGCAAAAAATCATACTATTCCACTGAACATGTGCACGCTGATGAACTACACTGAATGCATGGCATGGCAGTATCCACTCAGAGGAGAGGAGGGCAATACTGGGAGCCGCATTGCGCTACCTGATACATATACATCGGTGGACTGCACTGTACTGCGGAAGGCGGTAAGAAGCACATTGCACTTTCCCTTTTGAATCTGCTACACTCAGCAAGTTCACTCGTTAAAAAAATAATTGCACTTGGTGTGAATATATACTTATTGCTATATATCACAATTAGGACTCATGCATACGGCTATTGCCATTTTTGCGGTCCGCGAAACAGAAGTCCGGCCCCTAATAGAACAGTCCTATCCTTGTCTATAAAACAGACACGAATAGGACATGTTCAGTTTTTTTGCTGTGCCGCGGAATGGACATATGGGTGCGGACAGCACACCGGTGTGCTGTCCGCATATTTTGCATCCCTATTGAAGTAAATGCTGTAAAACAAAACAAGCAATGCAACAGCTCACTGCAAACCAAATAAAGTACAAAATTGCATAATAATTGCTAGTGCTATACTAATAAGTTAGAGATGCTTGGCAAATCATTTTGTACAAAATTATTTGAGCCCGTCTGCCGCACGTCAAGGCGATCTCTGTAAGACGGGTTCCTAACACTAAATACTACCTGTTATGTGCCATGACGGCTGCCATATAATTCAGCAAGTGTAGGCTGATTTTAATTAGTGTGAGTATATCGCTTGGCCTGCTCTCCCTCATTCACTGGAAGCCATTTCGCACCAGGAGAGAGATAGTTTGTGGACTCTCATTGCAGTCTTTGGTGGCCATTTGGCACCAGGAGTGGTGTGGTGTGGGCTCGGCATGCATGTTGGTACCTGCATTCCTTGGATATAATGGAGGCCATTTTGGCACCAAAAAGGACAGAAATTAAAGCAGGCCCAGCATGCATGTGGGACCTACACTCCCTGAATTGTATGGCAGCAGTCATCATGGCACATAACAGGTAGTATTTAGTGTTAGGAACCCGTCTTACAGAGATCGCCTTGACGTGCAGCAGACGGGCTCAAATAATTTTGTACAAAATGATTTGCCAAGCATCTCTATTTTATTAGTATAGCATTTGCACTTATTATGCATTTTTGTACTTTATTTAGTTTGCAGAGAGCTGTTGCATTGCATGTTTTGTTTTACAGTGTTGTTCTCAGCCATAGCAATGTGCCCCTGCGCTTTGGGATGTGCTGACTGACCCCCCTTTTTCTTTGCAGTATTGAAGTAAATGTGTCCTCATCCAAACTGCAAATGAAGATCGGATGTGGGCCAAAAATACGAGCCCTTAACATCATATATACAGTATAAGACAGCATATAAGATAACCTGATCTGATACTACCTGGAATTATTTTAAAACCTCTGCAACACATACAGATATGTGGGGACACAGCCTATCTTCTAATCTGACCGAGTCAGTTGTCACTATTAGGCAATAGTGAACCTAATTGCCTAATTGGAATAACAACTGAGGATTAAAAGGGGTGGATACCATATTTAATATACATGTAAAGCCTCATTCACACGTCCGTGTCCTTGCTTAAAGGGAACCTGTCACCGGGATTTTGTGTATAGAGCTGAGGACATGGGTTGCTAGATGGCCGCTAGCACATCCGCAATACCCAGTCCCCATAGCTCTGTGTGCTTTTATTGTGTAAAAAAAACGATTTGATACATATGCAAATTAACCTGAGATGAGTCCTGTCCCTGATTCATCTCACATACAGGACTCATCTCAGGTTCATTTGCATATGTATCAAATCGGGTTTTTGGACACAATAAAAGCACACAGAGCTATGGGGACTGGGTATTGCGGATGTGCTAGCGACCATCTAGCAACCCATGTCCTCAGCTCTATACACAAAATCCCGGTGACAGGTTCCCTTTAAATCCGTGAGCAGGTGGTCAGTGATGCATCCGTGAAGGATCCATGTTGGGTCCCTGTGTCTGTTTTTTGCTGTCCATGTTGCATCCGTTTTTCACTAACACTGTACAGCTGAAAAATTATTTTCAAAGCATCTCTTCTTAATGATCCGTGAAACACGGATGCAACAGGGATGGCATCCGTGGTTTTCACGGACCCATAGACTATAATTGACGCGATGGATCCATGAACACGGACAAAATAAAGCATGCATCTGTGCTAAAAAACACTGACCAACGGACCATGCTAAGACACTAATGTCTGGATACACACATTAAAATGAATGGGGACGTGTGCTGTCCTTGGAGAACACATACAGCACACGTCCGTGAAACACTGACATGTGAATGTGGCTTAATTCAGCACGCTCCTAATTAAGGAAGAGACTTTGTATCACATGGGCCCTGAGATCTTCCAACTTTATCTTTTTTTTATGTGCACCTCCCCCCAGGGCCCTCTCTATAACGCGTCCCAGGTGTAGGAAATGCCGAGTGGTATGTTGCCGCCTAAATTGTCTCTTTATGTGTGTCACGGTGCTCCTACCTGGATACGACTGGACCCCAGGCTTTGGCTCTGAAGCAATAAATAAGGGGAATAATTGAGGGATTTGAAGAAATAACTTGAGTCCAGACCTTGAGATGAAGTTCAATGGCGGCTTTACTTGAATAAACGTTTCTCCAAACAGTTTCAGGTTTTGTCTTGGTTCCAGCAGGCTTTAGCATTAAACTGGCAGGCAAACTCAACTCTGCTCTATCCTTCTCTCACTCTGCTGTACTGACAAGCTGACTTGGTAACTTGTCTTCTTCTTTACGCTGCACTTCACTTTTTAGTCCGACTCATGTTCAGCCAAGGAATAGGTTAGAATCCTGGCAGCTCCAACATGGAGTCTCAACCAGCACAAACCAGAACTGCCCCACCTCCTCCTGGTAGCCAGCAGGACTGACCTACTTCTGGCCAAAGGGGGGGGGGGGGGAGAATGGAATGGTGAGTTCCATTCTCTCTAACTATAGCTCTGCCGTGTTCTCTGCCACCTGCGGGTGAACCAGGCACATTACATGAACAGTTATATACCATTATTATAAATGCACAGTGTTGAGGGACCTGGAAATAAATATATAGGTGACATACAGGTTAGACCAATGAAGACAGTAGCAAGGTGCAGAAGTGGTAACACCACTCTGGGGTGTTACACACACATAGTCAGTAAGAGCCCAACAAATCAAGGAACTATTGTATTGCTATTTATTTTTATTTGTATACATTTTTTGTTCAGATTTTTATGGTTTAGATTCTTATTATGTACATGATTATATATCTTTTTACTGGATTGTTCTGACCCAGGTATCAATCTAATCAAGATAGTGGGGTTACATTTACTTATTAAGGATTCTTATATTTTATTCTGATAAATATTCTTAATTTTTTTCATGGATAATTATTAATAAATTTTTGTTATACAGCCAGGTGCCGGTCTATTTATTTTCTTTTATCCTCGCTTTTTGACCATTTGGTTTAGGACAGCCAGTAAGACCAGAGCACCCACCACTATCCAACGATTAGACCAGGCATGCTCAATCTGCGGCCCTCCAGCTGTTGCAAAACTACAACTCCCAGCATGCCCGAACAGCTTACAGCTATCAGCCTACAGCAGGGCATGGTGGGAGTTGTAGTTTTACAACAGCTGGAGGGCTGCAGGTTGAGCATGCCTGTCCTATTCTTTAAGGATAGGACATTTCTAGTGGAGTCTAGTGGACCACAAAACACACATGATCCCTAAAAGTGATAACTAAATGGCTCGGTGAACAAAACATTGAAATTTTGGGTCCACAGCCAGGATCCCATTGAGAACCTGTGGTCAATCATTAAAAAGCAGGTGGACAAACAAATACAGAAATTGTGATAAACTTCAAGCATTGATTAAGCAAGACTGGGTTATCAGTCAGGACTTGGCCCAGAAGCTGATATCCAGCATGGCAGAGAGAACTGCTGGTCTTGAAAAAGAAGGGTCAACACTGGAAATTATGAGTCTTTTAAAAAAAAATATGAATTTTTCAATAAAGGGTTTTTAAAAAAAAAAAATAACTCACAAAATGCTTACAATGATCCTTCAGTATACGGCAGCAAACTTTGTGAAAACCAAAATTTGTGTACAATTTCTCTGCAGCGCCACCACAGGGACAATGCAGCATTCACACAGCTTTCATTGAGCTCAATGGGCTGTCTATGTACTCCATGGACATGCTGGGTCCTCCAGAGAGAGAGATGCTCTTTTTAGCTGCTCTCTGGCTGATGGGTGAAAATCTTGAAATTAGATTTTCTTATCCAGACAGTTTCCTATTTGGGGGGAGGGGGGGGGGGGATATTTGTTCAATTAAAAATGATAATAAGATTATTGTAAATTTGACCTAACCCTACCTGGATATTAAATGGCAAACTTCAGTCCTAATCATGGCCTAGAAGGAAATAAAACTCGACACCCCCCCCCCCCCCCCTCAGCCGACCCCTTCATGACCGATCCAAATCCAGATTTCAGGTATAATACAGGTCTGCTATTTATGTAAGGAGATTTCCTGACTACACAACCATATAAATACCGCACATTCCACATAGTGACTCGTGATGTCATAAATAAACAAAAATGACACGAGACCCCACTGCTCAAGTCTTCAGCTCCCGGTGGGAAACCTTTTCTGTAGCTGCCAAATAACAGTAAGAATGTCCTAAAACGCGTGAGTCACAATATTGTAGAGTCTGGACCTTTCCCTCCTGGTGATCAGCCTCCAGCCACAGCCAAGACCAACACAACAGAAGAGCCTATGAGCTCTCACATAGGAATGTAAAGAAGACCCCAAATGACATCAATGTGACCCCTTCACGGCTGTGTCCTTGAGAAGATGCCAGATAGGAGTGATCGTGAAGAGGATCTATCACCTGATTCATGTATACCCTGCTAGATATATAGGCAGGTAGGGCTCAAAAAGCTGATCAAAACATACCTTGATTTCCCTTATTTCAGGTCCGATTAGACTGTAAAATCCACTTTTATAAATATGTAAACAGAGCACTCGGAGGCCTGCTTATTCCTTTTGAGCACCGCATCTCTGATGCCCTCCTGCCTGTTAGTGCCCCCCTGCATGTGTCACGACCATGTTTATGGCCGTGACTCCTTGGGAGCCGCATACAGTTGCCCGCGGTTTGGGTTGTTGTGTCAACCGCAGCTGGAGGCATTTTTCTGTTTGCCTCAGGTGCGGTTGCCGCGGACAACAGGTATGTGTGCGGTTGCCTTGGAGTTGTGTGCGTGTATGTATGCACTTTTGTATGTCTGGTGTGCACTCTGTTTTATGTTTGGTGTGCACTGACATCTTCCCTTCACTGTGGTTGCCCGTGGCAACGTTTGGTTGGACATGTACATGTGGTGGCAGTGTCCCGGCCTTCGGGCTGACTCCCTGGACATGGTTGCCACCCATGTCGTTGCCTGCGGCAACAGCCACAGTGTGTTCTTGGGTTGTTCACTTTCCCTTTAAGTTTGTGTTTCCCTTCCCTGGTGGTGGAAGGGTTAACTCCCTTTCTGTGTGTGTGAGACACTGGGTGTGTCTGACTGTTGGGTGTGGCCACTTAGGCCTATAAAGCCTCTGTGTTTGGCATGTCTCAGTGGGTTGCTTTAGCCATGCTCAGCTAGGAGTTAGGGTCAGATTAGGGATGCGATTAGGGTCCTCAGCCGTGACAGTATGACCACAAGGGCTCCTCACGTGGCCTTCCCTCGAAAGAGGGTGAAGCATGTACCGCCATCTGCAGATGGGGTGCATGCGCGTTCTCCGGAGGGAGAGCGTTGTGGGGGTTTCGTCGCTGACGGCGCGGTGAGTGGCGTTTCTCCGCCATCCCTTCACCGTGCTCTGTCTTGGCGTCCCCTGATTTTATATTGCACTTTTGTTGTTTGGTGCAGCTTATGGATCTGGATTCCTGTGTGTGGATATGTGTTTGCTGGGTTCATTTCATGTTCTGTGGACATCAGCTTGCCAGCACAGGGATCCAGTCAGCAAGGCTGTGGCAGGTAGGTGGAACTAGTTCAGTTCACCTGCCATATCCGTAAGACTGTTAGTGTTCCCCTTTTCCCTGCAGCTTGGCCAGTGAGACCCCTGTTCCTCCGTGTCCAGAAGGAACAGGCCGTCTTACCCTGACTCCTAGTCCAGGGACCGGTCGGAGGGTGAGTTAGGGATCCGAGGTTCCTGAGCATGGGTCCTCCTACCTTAAAGGTCGGCCCATGCAGCTAGGAGTTAGGGTCAGGTTAGGGACGCTTTAGGAGGTGACCTGCTCCCTAATCCTGTCGTCCTGGCCGAGCAGCCTAACATTTTCTGGCATCACACGGCTGAGGGTTTTCCCCATCCTCAGCCGTGACAGCATGTAATAAAAACGCACCCCATTCCTTTCATTGACAGCGCTAGACTCACTGGTGTAGCGCTGAGATCCCGCGAATGCGCACTCCCACGTATGACGGCGCTTGCACCGTCTATCTCAGTGTTTCCCAACCAGTGTGCCTCCAGCTGTTGCAAAACTACAACTCCCAGCATGCCTTGACAGCCTTTGGCTGTGCGGGCATGCTGGGAGTTGTAGTTTTGCAACAGCTGGAGGCACACTGGTTGGGAAACACTGGTCTATCTCATCAAGTCCTATTCCTCTAGTGTGCGCGCGCGCCGTCACGTCACTGCACCCAGAACTGGCGGCGCGTTCGGCTTCAGAGGGAGTGGAGGAGCTTGTCTTCAGGGAGGATTGAAAGGCGAGTATTCTCTCCTCCCCCCTTCTCCCTGTCTCTTCCCTGTGTGCTCCCACTGCCACCAACGTTAACGGGGAACAGTACATTGAATGTTTGAATTATTATTTTTTAAATAATTTGGCAAACTTAATGTTGCCAAATGCCACTACCACTGCCACCAATATCAGGGAAAAATGTCAACCGCACGCGCTGACTTTGCAGCGCATGCGCTTGCCAAATGCCACTGCCACCAATGACTTTGGCATTATGAGGCACAATGGCAACCTCATGCACTGCCATAGCAGTGCATGCGGCTGCCCAAGCACACAGCCACAGACTAAATTGGCAACATGAGGTACTTTGGCAACCCCATGCGCTCAAGTCGCAGTGCATGCGGTTGCCCAAACACACTGCCACAGACAAATTTGGCAATATGAGGTACTTTGGAAACCCTATGCGCTGCCGTTGCAGTAAATGCAGATGCCCAAGCGCACTGCCACAGACTAAATTGGCAACTATGAGGCACCATGGCAGTGCATGCGATTGCTATTGTGCCTCATAGTGCCAAAGTCATTGGTGGCAATGGTACTGGCATTTGGCAACATTCAGTTTGCCATATTATTTAAAAAAAGAATAGTTCAAACATTCAATGTACTGATCCCCTTTAATGATGGTGGAAGTGGGAGCACACAGGGAAGAGACGGGGGAAGGGGGAGGAGAGAATACTCACATTTCGATCCCTGAAGGCAGCTCCCCTGCATGAAACATAAAATTGTTATGATATCACAGCAGCTTACATAACAGAAACTCACTTGTGATGTCACAGCATTGAAACATACAGTTGTTATGATGTCAAAGCAGATTACTTAACTAAAACCTACTTGTGATGTCACAGCAGCTTACATACATGAAACATAAAGTTGTTTTGATGCCACAGCAGATTACTTAACTGAAACCCACTTGTGATGTCACAGCAGGGAACATACAGCTATTGTGATGTCATAGCAGCTTACTTAATTGAAACCCACTTGTGATGTCATTGCCACAGCACTGAAACATACAGTAGGTATGAAGTCACAGAAGCTTACTTAACAGAAACTCACTTGTGATGTCACAGCAGCTCACCTGCATGAAACATACAGTAGTTATGATGTCACAGCAGCTTTCTTAACTGAAACTTACTTGTGGTGTCACAGGTGCTCACCTGCTTGAAGCATACAGTTGTTGTGATGCCACAGCAGCTTTCTAAAGGGGTTGTGCAGGGGTTTTATGTTGATGACCTATCCTCAGGATAGGATATGTAGACCGTAAGGCCCGTTTCACACAGGCGTGTTTTCCGCGCAGGTGCAATGCATGAGGTGAACAGATTGCACCCGCACTGAATCCGGACCCATTTCTATGGGGCTGTGCACATGAGCGATGATTTTCACGCATCACTTGTGCGTCGCTTGAAAATCGCAGCATGCTCTATATTCTGCATTTTTCACACAACGCAAGCCCCATAGAAGTGAATGGGGCTGCGTGAAAATCGCAAGCATCCGCAAGCAAGTGCGGATGCGGTGCGATTTTCACGCATGGTTGCTAGGAGACGATCGGGATGGAGACCCGATCTTTATTATTTTCCCTTATAACATGGTTATAAGGGAAAATAATAGCATTCTTAATACAGAATTCTTAGTAAAATAGTGATGGAGGGGTTAAAAAATAATTAAACTCACCTCATCCACTTGTTCGCGCCGCCCGACTCGTCTTCATTCTTCTTCTTTGATGACCTGGGAGGAAAAGGACATTTGGTGACATCACTGTGCTCATCACATGGTCCATCACACGATCCATCACCATGGTGATGGACCATGTGACATACCATGTGACATACAATGTGATGAGCGCAGTGAAGTCACCACAGGTCCTTTTCTCCCAGGTCATCAAAGAAGAAGAAAGAAGAGAAGCCGGATAAATGGATAAGGTGAGTTTTATTTTATTTTTTTAACCCCTCCATCACTATTTTACTAAGCATTCTGTATTAAGAATGCTATTATTTTCCCTTATAACCATGTTATATGGGAAAATAATAAAATCTACACAACACCGAACCCAAACTTCTGTGAAGGAGTCCAGGTTCGGGTCTTGGTACCAAACATGCCGATTTTTTCCACGCGCCTGAAAAACGCATTAAAATGCTTTGCACTCGCAGGGAAAAATCAGGCATTTTCCCGTGACGCACCCGCATCTGTTCCCGCACGTCACCCGCAATGCCCATGTGAACCCAGCCTAAAAAGGAGATTCCAAAGCGAGAGTTGGCCACTCCCTTCCTCAGGCACATAAAAAACAAGGGGAACCTTGTGGATTTAAATAGGTTAAAAACAGAAGGGACATAATTGTAATCACCCGGTGAATTATTACCATTTAACATGTTCTATGGTTTCATTCAGACCAAACGGCACAAGAGTACACACTAGAATAAGGACATGGGATCTGTCACTGATTGATTCTTGAATAGTTATCTGCTGGCTAGAAATAGCTTTATCATGAGCTGTCAAAAAGTTTTGAGACACTATGGCAGGGATGGCCAACCCGAAGCTCTCCAGCTGTTGCAAAACTACAACTCCCAGCATGCTCAGACTTCCTACAGCAGGCATGCTCCACCATGCGGCCCTCCAGTTGTTGTAAAGCTACAACTCCCACAATGCCCTGCTGTAGGCTGTTCAGGCATGCTGGGAGTTGTAGTTTTGCAACATCTGGAGGGCCGCAGGTTGAGCATGCCTGTCCTACAGCTATCATCCAACAGCAGGGAATGGTGGGAGCTGTAGTTTTACAACAGCTGGAGGGCTGCAGGTTGGCCATGCCTGCACTATGGTTAACAACACCTTTTTGGATATTGGACCTGTGCTTGTTCATGCGCAATCTCATGCTCTGTATTGTGCGGCCCACACATTAGAGGCTTAAGGAACATCGCAGGAGGTAAACCACACAGACACTTGTATAATTAAAACAAAAATCTTATGGGGTCATTTATCAAACTGGTGTAAAGTGGAAGTGACCTAGTTTCCCTTAGCAACCAATCAGATTCCACCTTTCATTTTTGACAGCTCCTTTGGAAAATGAGAGGTGGAATCTGATTGGTTGCTATGGGCAACTAAACCAGTTCTACTTCCCAGCAGTTTGATAAATGACCCCATAAATCTGGATTGTGAACAAATGATTAATGTTCTGGCAGCACAAACAACATTTACGACCCTGCCTTCCCAGAGCCATAACTTTTTAATTTTCCCGTTCACATAGCCCTATGAGGGCTTGTTTTTTTGCAGGACAAGTTGTACTTTCTAAAGTCACCATTTAATATTGCATAGGATGTAGTAGGAAGAAAAAAATTCCAAATGGGTGGAATTAAAAAAAAAAATAATATTCTGCCAGTTTTAGGCCTCCTGCGCACAACCGTATGGTTTTGCGGTCCTTTTTAAACGGATCCGTTTTTCCATTTTTTTGTTTCAGTAGTGTTTCCGTTTCCATTCCACTTCCGTTCCGTTTTGCCGTTCATTTTTCTGTTTGGTTTCCATTTGTGATCCGTTTTTTGCTGATCGCAAATGGAAAACGGAAGCATACAATAATGTTTAAACAGTAAGTGCATAAAAAAATTGGGCTGGGCATAAAACTTTCAATAGATGGTTCCGCAAAAACGAAACGGATACGGAAGACATACGGATGCATTCCGTTTTTTTTGCAGAACCATTGACTTGAATGGAGCCACGGAACGTGATTTGCGGGCAATAATAGGACATGTTCTATCTTTGAACGGAGCGTAAATACGGAAACGGAATGCATATGGTGTACCTTCCGATGTTTTTGAGGACCCATTGAAGTGAATGGTTCCACATACGGACCACAAACAGAACCCACAAAAACGGAACGGAAATGGAAAAAAAAAAAGGTCCGTGTGCAAGAGGCCTTGCAGGTTTTTTTTTTTTATGGCGTTCACTATGCAGTAAAACTGACTTATGCTCTTCATTTTCCCAGTCAGTATGAATCCAGAGATACCAACATATGTGTCGTTTTTCTTGCGTTTTGATACTGTAAAAAAAAAACTTTCTTTTTTCGTCGTTATTTTCTGACCCTTAAAACTTATTTGTGTGTGTATGTGTGTGGTGACTTTTCATTGATACCATTCTGGGTTGTGTACAACTTTTTGATCACTTTTTATTTAATTTTTTGTGGGAGAAGCATCCAAAAAACGTTGAATCAGAAATTTTGACACTTTTTTTGTATTGCCTTTTTCCATATGGGATAAACATTTTTATATTTTGATAGCATGGGTGTTTTTGCACACTGGAATACCCACGATGTGTATTGTTTTAGTTTTTTAATTTTCCTATTTTTATTTTGGGCGTATTTCTGGAATTTCACGCGGTCAGATGCCATAGTCAGATTTGGCCACGGCATCTGTGACGCTAATTGTCCGCGATCGGCATTACCTCTGGACGCAGACTTTAGCTGGACGCAGACTTTATGGCACTGGATCTGTTCCGGAGCGGGCGCCATTTTTAAAGACCCAACACGTGACGTACTATTATGTCACATGTCGGGAAGGCGTTAAAGGTATCCGCCAGCCAAATTTAGGAACAGGGAAGAAGCAGTGAGGGTGGATGGATTATTGCATGGTCTTAATTGATTCGTGCCCGGTTATTTTTCAATGTCCTGGCCCTTCTATATATCACCCTTGTTTTGGTGGGTACTAATTTTCCCATAATTGGATCATTGAGGATACTGGGCCAATACCTCCCAAAAATATGTTTTATTTGTCAATGCGCCACATCGAAGGTCGTAATAATATTTATAAAATATTGGTTATTGGTACCTGCCTTTGTTTTGCGGGGACTTGAACAGTCTTTCTGATTCAGGCATTTGGCCTTGTTATATGCTACTGTAACAATTTCCTTAGGATAGGTCATCAATATCAGATCGGTGGTGGTCCAACACCCGGCACTCCCAACGATCAGCTGTTTGAAGAGGAAGGGGTGCTCCATGCGACTGCTGCTTCCTCTCCATTACACTACGCGTCGTCTCCCTTGCAGCGGCGGCATAGTGTAACTACAAGTACTCGCACCATTCGTACTTGTAATTACACTGAATTTCCAGGACGAAGGGCAGTGTCATAAAGAGGAAGCAGCACTCGCATGGAGGGCTGCCTCGTCTTCAAACAACTGATCGGCAGGGGTTCCGGGTGTCAGACCCCTGGATATCAGATATTGATAACCTATCCCAACGATAGGTCATCAATATAAAACCTCTTACACAACCCCTTTAACTGAAACTTACTTATGATGTCCCAGAAGCTCACCAGCGTGAAACATACAGTGGTCGTGAAGTCACAGCAGCTTACTTTAGAGTAACCCACTTGTGATGTCACAGTAGCTCACCTGGCTGTAAATTACTTGTGAATTATGTCAAGACAACCCAACAGACGGAAGCACTACCATCATATCACAGCACCTTACCCAGGAGCAGGCCCAAACGATCCCTATGTAAGAACTGGCCACCTGATTTCCAGATGAAATTTGATGACAGTGATGTTAGTGCCATAGACCACCTCATTCAGGTCTCTCCAGAAATTCCCTCACCACCATACCAGTCCTCAAGTAATTTGAAACATGGATATAAAGAAGTATATCCAGTTGATCCATTAGATCTAACTGACAAATCAACTATATTTTTATGTAGAAAAGTTGGGGCCTCTTGCCAGCTCCGCCCCTGAGGATCTGTATAGGTTGCACATCTGGTATGTCCACCCCTGGTCATAAAGATCATGATTGTTCTATACGCACTGAACTAAAAGGTGCTGGGGGTGACTGTCCATACATTGGAAGATGAGCGGAAGGCGTCTCAGGCATCAGTTGATTAGAAATTAGCACTTACAAGGAATGAGTTCTGGTTCTGCATGTAAGAACTGAATATTTGTACCCACTTCATTTATCCAAATAAATGATGTGCTTTGCTCGGACTCTCAAAATTGATCAACCATTGTCCACCACAAGAGACCATGGGTGACCATGTAATATAAGTCCATCTTGAGTCCTCCAAAGTTGGACCTCCTGTTTGATGTTTATATACTTCAAAAGAACATTTGGACAGAAGTCATCTGGTGCCCTCTGTATACAATCATGCTCTCTGTGCAATCTCATCTTGACCATGGATTACCCCCTGTCTAAATATAGCCTTCAGTAATGCTAAAACTTCCTCTGAAAAAAATTAAAAAAAAATCTTGTGTTTTAGATTAACAGAGCTTGTCTTGTTTCTCCTTCCTTGGCTCGCCCCTATGCTTCCATTTAGCCTCTGTTACAAAATCACGTCTGCTACAAACGTTAGAAGAACAATTGCTCGAGGTACTTGTTGGCACTCCAAATGAAAAGACACACTCTGAGCCTGAACTGGCACACACCAGGCACATTCCAGAGCAGATGAAGCCTTCAGAGATGGAGACACAAGACAATTGCCCAAACCACAAAGAAGAGAACGGAATGCAGACCTCACACCCTTCTTCCACTTAGGAACGATGTGGCTCATGCCCAATTACTTCAAGAGCAAAACGTATCAATAATGTCATTTGTAAAAAGTTTAACAATGTGTGACATCTGCTATTCCAAAGGCAACGAACCATCACAGAACATGAGATATGTCACATTATATTATGCTGGAGATATTGTGAAAGAGCAACTCCAGTCACAAATCATATTAACATTAAAGGTGCAATAATAAGTCCTAAGTTACACAGAAAATCTAAATAAGGGAAGGCAAGTGACAACTTTTTTGCCAGTGCGAATAGCAAGATGGTTTTCTTTCCTGAGAGATGCATCTTTGCAAATTGCCAATAAGTCTCTATACACAGCTTTAGGCCTCTTTCACACTACCGTATGGCTATTTCAGTGTTTTGCGGTCCGTTTTTCACGGATCCGTTGATCCGTTTTTTGTTTCCGTTGTGTTTCCATTTCGGTTCCGTTTTTCCCTTCCATTTTCCATATGGCATATACAGTGTACAGTAATTACATAGAACAAATTGGGCTGGGCATAACATTTTCAATAGATGGTTCCGCAAAAAACAGAACGGATACGAAAGACATACGGATGCATTTCTGTATGTATTCCGTTTTTTTTTGCTGACCCATTGACTTTAATGGAGCCACGGAATGTGATTTGCGGCCAAATATAGGACATGTTCTATCTTTGCACAGAACGGAGATACGGAAACACGGAAACGGAATGCATACGGAGTACATTCCGTTTTTTTTTTTTGCAGACCCATTGAAATTAATGGTTCCGTATACGGACCGTATACGGAATGCAAAAAAGTGGTAGTGTGAAAGAGGCCTTAAGGAGAGCCAGCAGCTTGTCTGAGCTGTACAAGAATATAACTACTATAATACTGCTCCTATGTACAAGAATTTAACTACTATAATACTGCTCCTATGTACAAGAATTTAACTACTATAATACTGCCTCCTATGTACAAGAATATAACTACTATAAAACTGCTCCTAAGTACAAGAATTAAACTACTATAATACTGCCTCCTATGTACAAGAATCTAACTACTATAATACTGCTCCTATGTGCAAGAATGTAACTACTATAATACTGCCTTCTATGTACAAGAATATAACTGCTATAATACTGCTCCTATGTACAAGATTATAACTACTATAATACTGCCTCCTATGTACAAGAATACAACTTCTATAAAACTGCCTGCTATGTACAAGAATTTAACTACTATAATACTGCTCCTATGTACAAGAAAATAACTACTATAATACTGCTCCCATGTACAAGAATATAACTACTATAATACTGATCCTATGTACAAGAATATAACTACTATAATACTGCCTCCTATGTACAAGAATATAACTACTATAATACTGCCTCCTATGTACAAGAATATAACTACTATAATACTGCTCCTATGTACAAGAATACAACTTCTATAAAACTGCCTGCTATGTACAAGAATTTAACTACTATAATACTGCTCCTATGTACAAGAATATAACTACTATAATACTGCTCCCATGTACAAGAATATAACTACTATAATACTGCTCCTATGTACAAGAATATAACTACTATAATACTGCCTCCTATGTACAAGAATATAACTACTATAATACTGCCTCCTATGTACAAGAATATAACTACTATAATACTGCTCCTATGTACAAGAATACAACTTCTATAAAACTGCCTGCTATGTACAAGAATTTAACTACTATAATACTGCTCCTATGTACAAGAATATAACTACTATAATACTGCTCCCATGTACAAGAATATAACTACTATAATACTGCTCCTATGTACAAGAATATAACTACTATAATACTGCCTCCTATGTACAAGAATATAACTACTATAATACTGCTCCTATGTACAAGAATATAACTGATATAATACTACCTCCTATGTACAAGAATATAACTACTATAATACTGCCTCCTATGTACAAGAATATAACTGCTATAAAACTGCTCCTATGTACAAGAATTAAACTACCATAATACTGCCTCCTATGTACAAGAATATAACTACTATAATACTGCTCCTATGTGCAAGAATGTAACTACTATAATACTGCCTTCTATGTACAAGAATATAACTGCTATAATACTGCTCCTATGTACAAGAATATAACTACTATAATACTGCTCCTATGTACAAGAATATAACTACTATAATACTGCCTGCTATGTACAAGAATATAACTACTATAATACTGCCTTCTATGTACAAGAATATAACTGATATAATACTGCCTCCTATGTACAAGAATATAACTACTATAATACTGCCTCCTATGTACAAGAATATAACTACTATAATAATGCCTCCTATGTACAAGAATATAACTGCTATAAAACTGCTCCTATGTACAAGAATTAAACTACCATAATACTGCCTCCTATGTACAAGAATATAACTACTATAATACTGCTCCTATGTGCAAGAATGTAACTACTATAATACTGCCTTCTATGTACAAGAATATAACTACTATAATACTGCTCCTATGTACAAGAATATAACTGCTATAATACTGCTCCTATGTACAAGAATATAACTACTATAATACTGCTCCTATGTACAAGAATATAACTACTATAATACTGCTCCTGTGTGCAAGAATATAACTACTATAATACTGCCTCCTATGTACAAGAATATAACTACTATAATACTGCCTCCTATGTACAAGAATATAACTGCTATAATACTGCCTCCTATGTACAAGAATATAACTACTATAATACTGCTCCTATGTACAAGAATATAACTACTATAATACTGCTCCTATGTACAAGAATATAACTACTATAATACTGCTTCTATGTACAAGAATATAACTGCTATAATACTGCCTTCTATGTACAAGAATATAACTGATATAATACTGCCTCCTATGTACAAGAATATAACTACTATAATACTGCACCTATGTACAAGAATATAACTACTATAATACTGCTCCCTATGTACAGAATATAACTACTATAATACTGCTCCTATGTACAAGAATATAACTACTATAATACTGCTCCTATGTACAAGAATATAACTACTATAATACTGCTCCTATGTACAAGAATACAACTACTATAATACTGCTCCTATGTACAAGAATATACCTACTATAATACTGCTCCTATGTACAAGAATATAACTACTATAATACTGCTCCTATGTACAAGAATATAACTACTATAATACTGCTCCTATGTACAAGAATACAACTACTATAATACTGCTCCTATGTACAAGAATATAACTACTATAATACTGCCTCCTATGTACAAGAATATAACTACTATAATACTGCTCCTATGTACAAGAATATAACTACTATAATACTGCCTCCTATGTACAAGAATATAACTACTATAATACTGCTCCTATGTACAAGAATATAACTACTATAATACTGCTCCTATGTACAACAATATACTAAAATAGTTTAATGATAGAATTGCTCTGACAATGACCACAATGGTATGTGTCTTTCCTGATATTACAGGTTTATTTTATATTTTACATCATTGGCAGATGAAATGTGATGTGATGTACAGGGCGGCAGTTGTATTCCCGCCAGTAGTATGGAATTGTTGTTTTATCACGATAAGTATTGAGGTGATTTGTCGTTACATGTTAGGAAGTTGCAGATTCTCACTGAGTTTTTACTAATTAAAATATGCAATTACTTTTTTAATCTTGGCTGAGATCCCTGGAACATTGTGCACAGCTCATCATCAGAGCTCTTCATATGGGAACCTATTCCTAATTCCCATGAATGAGTCAATGTAGCAGAGCTGATGGGTTATCCTTTGCTTTCCTTTGCAGATATTAGGTGACTGAGGTAACAAGTTTTAAAAGGCCATTTAGCAACTAGTTAACTGAAACAGGCCATTCCATGGTGTTTGTCTGTATACGGTTTTGTAGTCTGTCACCATGGAAACACATAGGCCTGCATAGGAGCTGTGCACATAAAATGGTAGGAAATTCAGAAATCCATTCACATATGTTATGCAGACAGCATCCCTTTCAGCAGGTTCTCCTCATTATCTACTGTAGGTTCCTGCTACCAGAAATTGGTTTAGTGCTGATGAAGCCTACAAGACAGGAACTGGCCTGTCCATAGATGAGAGGTGGAAGATGCTTATTTTGACAAAGATCAGTGAGTGTGGTCAGTAATTAAGCTTGTGAGGCTTTTCTTCACTCTGGCCAGATCTTTAAGGCCCTTGGAACATGCGCCAATCAGCAATGTAACAAGTCTATCGGCTTTTGTTTAAAGGGCCTTTTACAGAGGCTGATGCAAACTGTATGGGGGATGAATGATCATTAGCAGAATTGTCCATCCCCCAAACAGTTTTCAGCAGCACATCCCACAAACAATTACTTTTACGTTAATATAAAAGATCTGATCAAACTCGTTTGCCGGCTGATCGGTGGGGTGTTTGGACAAAGCTGACTAATCTATAATAAAGAAGAAACTGATCAGTGCTGGTGAGGTCTAAAAGGACAGAGACAGGTCTGTACACTCACCTCTGCTTTTACTAATCTATACTAAAGAAGAAACTGATCAGCCCTTATAAGGTCTAAAAAGACCCAGACAGGTCTGTGCATTCACCCTGTTTTTCCTAATCTATAATAGAGAAGAAACTGATCAGCATTAATGAGGTCTAAAAAGACTGAGACAGGCCTGTCCACTCACCCTTACATTTCCTAAACTACACTGAACAAAAATATAAACGCAACACTTTTGGTTATGCCTTTTATTGTGGGCAGTCTAAGGCACACCTGTGCAATATTCATGCTGTCTAATCAGCACCTTGATATGCCGCACCTGTGAGGTGGGATGGATGATCTCGGCAAAGGAGAAGTGCTCACTAAGATTTAGACAGATTTGTGAACAATGTTTGAGAGTAATGGGTCTTTTGTGTATGTAGAATATGTTTCAGATCTTTGAGTTCAGCTCATGCAAAATGGGAGCAAAACCAAAAGTGTTGAGTTTATATTTTTGTTCAGTGTCTATTAAAGAAACGATCAGCGCTGATGAGGCCTAAAAAGACAGAGACAGACCTGTCCACAGATAAGTGATGTGATTCTACTCATTCATCTGAAACTACCAGACCCAGAATTTCTTCAGATCAACACATTTTCTCACGTTCACTAAAGTCCGTATATTACACCATCCCATTTCCTCGTGTTTGATTTCGACACCTAATCTTCAGATCAGGAAGTCCGACAGCCATCACCGTAACATGAGAAGATAAGAATGACACAAAGTCCTTGAGAAATCGACCGTCGGGTGTCCATTGTGTTACTGTACCGGCTAGTAACATAATCCAGTGTAGGCACTCGGTGCCAGCATTGTCCTTACTGTATGTCTGGCTGTGGTCGGAGAATACAATGTATGAGAAGCTGCAAAATGTAATGTAAACATTTAAATTGCCCCGAGCACCCAGAACATGTATCGTCTCGATGGGTTAATCATCGCATGAGGTTATTTCCTGCTGCCAGTCCATGGAAGGCATTTTGGCATGGTGCCAGCCCCCCCCCCACCCCCACCCCACCCCACCTCCCATTTCGTTGTCATTATTTATTGCTACAAAAGATAATTTCCACAGATATTACTTCCAGCGTCTTGGCCATAAATCATGAAATCTGCATTAACTAATATCTGACTCCCAATTACTTTTTCGGAACTTGTTATACTGGAAAATAATCTTCTTAAAAGGAGTCTAGGACTAGGAAAATGTTGTTTTTGTGTTAGTTTTTTTTCAAAAACAGTGCCACTCCTGTCCACAGGTTATAAGTGGTATTGCAATTCAGCCCCATTTTCTTTAATGGAGCAAAGCTGCGATACTGGACACAACCTGTGGAGAAAAGTGGCACCTTTTCTAGAAGAAAGCAGCCATGTTTGTCTAATTCTGTCTTGTGTGATAGTGGTAATGGGGAAGTGGAATGGGCCCCCAGATTAAAGATCACCCTGGGAGCCCCATTATGGTCCTACACAAGACAAAAAGGGAGAAGTATTTTTTGCCCCCTCCTAACCCTCTTTCCATGGCCACTGGGTGAATTCCCCACTAAGGGCTCATGGACACGACCATTGCCTGTTTTATGGTCCACAATTTGCAGATACACAAAACACTGATATCAGCATTTTGCGGAACGGAACGTCCTGCCCATAATAGAATTGTCCTTGTCTGTAATGTGGACAATATTAGGACATGTTCTAAATTTTTGTGGACCATGTCCTGCCACCTAATAGCCACCAAGGCTGGGCCCCTTTGTTCCAAGGGTCCAATAGCACGTAAATGCTTACCCTCTATTAGGGCTTGTTCACACAACCATATGGCTTTTTCAGTGTTTTGCGGGCCATTTTTTGTTTCAGTAGCGTTTCCGATTCCATTCCGTTTTTCCGTATAGCATATATAGTATATAGTAATTACATAGAAAAAATTGGGTTGGGCATAAAATTTTCAAAAGATGGTTCCGCAAAAACCGAACAGATATGGAAGACATACGGAGTACATTTCATATGTGTTCAGTTTTTTTTTTTGCTGACCCATTGACTTGAATGGAGCCACGGAAAGTGATTTGCGGGCAATAATAGGACATGTTCTATCTTTGAACGGAACGGAAAAACTGAAATACGGAAACGGAATGCATACGGAGTACTTTTTTTTTTTTTTTGCGGATCAATTGAAATGAATGGTTACGTACATGGACCGTATACGGAACTAAAAAAACGGCCCGTATACGGAACGCAAAAAACGTTCGTGTGAACGAGCCCTTATGTATGCAAATTTTATGTGTGTGTGTGTATATATATACAGTACAGACCAAAAGTTTGGACACACCTTCTCATTCAAAGAGTTTTCTTTATTTCATGACTATGAAAATTGTAGATTTACACTGAATGCATCAAAACTATGAATTAACACATGTGGAATTATATACATAACAAAAAAGTGTGAAACAGCTGAAAATATGTCATATTCTAGGTTCTTCAAAGTAGCCACCTTTTGCTTTGATTACTGCTTTGCACACTCTTGGCATTCTCTCGATGAGCTTCAAGAGGTAGTCACTAGGGATGAGCGAACTCGAACTGTATAGTTCGGGTTCGTACCGAATTTTGGGGTGTCCGTGACACGGACCCGAACCCGGACATTTTCGTAAAAGTCCGGGTTCGGGTTCGGTGTTCGTCGCTTTCTTGGCGCTTTTGTGACGCTTTCTTGGCGCTTTTTGAAAGGCTGCAAAGCAGCCAATCAACAAGCGTCATACTACTTGCCCCAAGAGGCCATCACAGCCATGCCTACTATTGGCATGGCTGTGATTGGCCAGAGCACCATGTGACCCAGCCTCTATTTAAGCTGGAGTCACATAGCGCCGCCCGTCACTCTGCTCTGATTAGCGTAGGGAGAGGTTGCGGCTGCGACAGTAGGGCGAGATTAGGCAGATTAACTCCTCCAAAGGACTTCACTTGATTAATCGATCGATCTGCAGCTGTGGATCATTGAGCTGCTGATACTCAATTGCTCACTGTTTTTAGGCTGCCCAGTCACATTTTTCTGGGGTGATCGGCGGCCATTTTGTGTCTTGTGGTGCGCCAGCACAAGCTGCGACCAAGTGCATTTAACCCTCAATGGTGTGGTTGTTTTTTGGCTAAAGCCTACATCAGGGTGAAGCTGTCACACCAAGTGCATTTAACCAGCAATAGTCTGTTTATTTTTTGGCCATATACTACATCAGGGGCAAGCTGCGCCTGTCACCAAGTGCATTTAACCCTCAGTAGTGTGGTTGGTCAAGCTGTGACACCAAGTGCATTTAACCAGCAATAGTCTGTTCATTTTTTGGCCATATACTACATCAGGGGCAAGCTGCGCCCGTCACCAAGTGCATTTAACCCTCAGTAGTGTGGTTGGTCAAGCTGTGACACCAAGTGCATTTAACCAGCAATAGTCTGTTCATTTTTTGGCCATATACTACATCAGGGGCAAGCTGCGCCCGTCACCAAGTGCATTTAACCAGCAATATTCTGTTCATTTTTTGGCCATATACTACATCAGGGGCAAGCTGCGCCCGTCACCAAGTGCATTTAACCAGCAATAGTCTGTTCATTTTTTGGCCATATACTGCATCAGGGGCAAGCTGCGCCCGTCACCAAGTGCATTTAACCCTCAGTAGTGTGGTTCGTCAAGCTGTGACACCAAGTGCATTTAACCAGCAATAGTCTGTTCATTTTTTGGCCATATACTACATCAGGGGCAAGCTGCGCCTGTCACCAAGTGCATTTAACCCTCAGTAGTGTGGTTCGTCAAGCTGTCACACCAAGTGCATTTAACCAGCAATAGTCTGTTCATTTTTTGGCCATATACTACATCAGGGGCAAGCTGCGCCCGTCACCAAGTGCATTTAACCAGCAATAGTGTGGTTATTTTTTGGCCATATCCCAGTCTAATTCTGTCAGTAAATCCATACCGGTCACCCAGCGCCTAAATACTAGGCCTCAAATTTATATCCCGCTAAATCTGTCGTTACTGCTGTCCTGTTCTGGCTGGGCAAGTTATTTAGTGTCTGTCAAAGCACATTTTTTGTTCTGGGTTGAAATACAATTCCCAATTTAGCAATTTCATAATTTAGTGGTTTCTGCTATATCAGAGCTATTTGAAATCTATCCCTAAAAGGGTATATAATATTCAAGGTGCACATAGGGTCATTCAGAATAACTTCACACACACGCTACTGTGCATTTCCAAGTCTAATTCTGTCACTAAATCCATACCGGTCACCCAGCGCCTAAATACTAGGCCTCAAATTTATATCCCGCTGAATTTGAATACAATACATTGGGCCAAATAATATTTTTGTTGTTGTGGTGAACCATAACAATGAGGAAAACATCTAGTAAGGGACGCGGACGCGGACATGGTCGTGGTGGTGTTAGTGGACCCTCTGGTGCTGGGAGAGGACGTGGCCGTTCTGCCACATCCACACGTCCTAGTGTACCAACTACCTCAGGTCCCAGTAGCCGCCAGAATTTACAGCGATATATGGTGGGGCCCAATGCCGTTCTAAGGATGGTAAGGCCTGAGCAGGTACAGGCATTAGTCAATTGGGTGGCCGACAGTGGATCCAGCACGTTCACATTATCTCCCACCCAGTCTTCTGCAGAAAGCGCACAGATGGCGCCTGAAAACCAACCCCATCAGTCTGTCACATCACCCCCATGCATACCAGGGAAACTGTCTCAGCCTCAAGTTATGCAGCAGTCTCTTATGCTGTTTGAAGACTCCGCTGGCAGGGTTTCCCAAGGGCATCCACCTAGCCCTTCCCCAGCGGTGAAAGACATAGAATGCACTGACGCACAACCACTTATGTTTCCTGATGATGAGGACATGGGAATACCACCTCAGCATGTCTCTGATAATGACGAAACACAGGTGCCAACTGCTGCGTCTTTCTGCAGTGTGCAGACTGAACAGGAGGTCAGGGATCAAGACTGGGTGGAAGACGATGCAGGGGACGATGAGGTCCTAGACCCCACATGGAATGAAGGTCGTGCCACTGACTTTCACAGTTCGGAGGAAGAGGCAGTGGTGAGACCGAGCCAACAGCGTAGCAAAAGAGGGAGCAGTGGGCAAAAGCAGAACACCCGCCGCCAAGAGACTCCGCCTGCTACTGACCGCCGCCATCTGGGACCGAGCACCCCAAAGGCAGCTTCAAGGAGTTCCCTGGCATGGCACTTCTTCAAACAATGTGCTGACGACAAGACCCGAGTGGTTTGCACGCTGTGCCATCAGAGCCTGAAGCGAGGCATTAACGTTCTGAACCTGAGCACAACCTGCATGACCAGGCACCTGCATGCAAAGCATGATCTGCAGTGGAGTAAACACCTTAAAACCAAGGAAGTCACTCAGGCTCCCCCTGCTACCTCTTCTGCTGCTCCCCCTGCTACCTCTTCTGCTGCTGCCGCCTCGGCCTCTTCCTCCGCCTCTGGAGGAACGTTGGCACCTGCCGCCCAGCAAACAGGGGATGTACCACCAACACCACCACCTCCGTCACCAAGCGTCTCAACCATGTCACACGGCAGTGTTCAGCTCTCCATCTCACAAACATTTGAGAGAAAGCGTAAATTCCCACCTAGCCACCCTCGATCCCTGGCCCTGAATGCCAGCATTTCTAAACTACTGGCCTATGAAATGCTGTCATTTAGGCTGGTGGACACAGACAGCTTCAAACAGCTCATGTCGCTTGCTGTCCCACAGTATGTTGTTCCCAGCCGCCACTACTTCTCCAAGAGAGCCGTGCCTTCCCTGCACAACCAAGTATCCCATAAAATCAAGTGTGCACTGCGCAACGCCATCTGTAGCAAGGTCCACCTAACCACAGTAACGTGGACCAGTAAGCACGGCCAGGGACGCTATATCTCCCTAACTGCACACTGGGTAAATGTAGTGGCAGCTGGGCCCCAGGCGGAGAGCTGTTTGGCGCACGTCCTTCCGCCGCCAAGGATCGCAGGGCAACATTCTTTGCCTCCTGTTGCCACCTCCTCCTACTCGGCTTCCTCCTCCTCTTCTTCCACCTGCTCATCCAGTCAGCCACACACCTTCACCACCAACTTCAGCACAGACCGGGGTAAACGTCAGCAGGCCATTCTGAAACTCATATGTTTGGGGGACAGGCCCCACACCGCACAGGAGTTGTGGCGGGGTATAGAACAACAGACCGACGAGTGGTTGCTGCCGGTGAGCCTCAAGCCCGGCCTGGTGGTGTGTGATAATGGGCGAAATCTCGTTGCAGCTCTGGGACTAGCCGGTTTGACGCACATCCCTTGCTTGGCGCATGTGCTGAATTTGGTGGTGCAGAAGTTCATACACAACTACCCCGACATGTCTGAGCTGCTGCATAAAGTGCGGGCCGTCTGTTCGCGCTTCCGGCGTTCACATCCTGCCGCTGCTCGCCTGTCTGCGCTACAGCGTAACTTCGGCCTTCCCGCTCACCGCCTCATATGCGACGTGCCCACCAGGTGGAACTCCACCTTGCACATGCTGGGCAGACTGTGCGAGCAGCAGCAGGCCATAGTGGAGTTTCAGCTGCAGCACGCACGGGTCAGTCGCACTACAGAACAGCACCACTTCACCACCAATGACTGGGCCTCCATGCGAGACCTGTGTGCCCTGTTGCGCTGTTTCGAGTACTCCACCAACATGGCCAGTGGCGATGACGCCGTTATCAGCGTTACAATACCACTTCTATGTCTCCTTGAGAAAACACTTAGGGCGATGATGGAAGAGGAGGTGGCCCAGGAGGAGGAGGAGGAGGAGGAGGAGGAAGAGGAGGAAGAGGGGTCATTTTTAGCACTTTCAGGCCAGTCTCTTCGAAGTGACTCAGAGGGAGGTTTTTGGCAACAGCAGAGGCCAGGTACAAATGTGGCCAGCCAGGGCCCACTACTGGAGGACGAGGAGGACGAGGAGGAGGTGGAGGAGGATGAGGATGAAGCATGGTCACAGCGGGGTGGCACCCAACGCAGCTCGGGTCCATCACTGGTGCGTGGCTGGGGGGAAAGGCAGGACGATGACGATACGCCTCCCACAGAGGACAGCTTGTCCTTACCCCTGGGCAGCCTGGCACACATGAGCGACTACATGCTGCAGTGCCTGCGCAACGACAGCAGAGTTGCCCACATTTTAACCTGTGCGGACTACTGGGTTGCCACCCTGCTGGATCCACGCTACAAAGACAATGTGCCCACCTTACTTCCTGCACTGGAGCGTGATAGGAAGATGCGCGAGTACAAGTGCACGTTGGTAGACGCACTACTGAGAGCATTCCCAAATGTCACAGGGGAACAAGTGGAAGCCCAAGGCCAAGGCAGAGGAGGAGCAAGAGGTCGCCAAGGCAGCAGTGTCACGGCCAGCTCCTCTGAGGGCAGGGTTAGCATGGCAGAGATGTGGAAAACTTTTGTCAACACGCCACAGCTAACTGCACCACCACCTGATACGCAACGTGTTAGCAGGAGGCAACATTTCACTAACATGGTGGAACAGTACATGTGCACACCCCTCCACGTACTGACTGATGGTTCGGCCCCATTCAACTTCTGGGTCTCTAAATTGTCCACGTGGCCAGAGCTAGCCTTTTATGCCTTGGAGGTGCTGGCCTGCCCGGCGGCCAGCGTTTTGTCTGAACGTGTATTCAGCACGGCAGGGGGCGTCATTACAGACAAACGCAGCCGCCTGTCTACAGCCAATGTGGACAAGCTGACGTTCATAAAAATGAACCAGGCATGGATCCCACAGGACCTGTCCGTCCTTGTCCAGATTAGACATTAACTACCTCCCCTTAACCATATATTATTGGACTCCAGGGCACTTCCTCATTCAATCCTATTTTTATTTTCATTTTACCATTATATTGCGAGGCTACCCAAAGTTGAATGAACCTCTCCTCTGTCTGGGTGCCGGGGCCTAAATATATGCCAATGGACTGTTGCAGTGGTGGGTGACGTGAAGCCTCATTCTCTGCTATGACATGCAGACTAATTCTCTGCTGACATGAAGCCAGATCCTCTGTTACGGGACCTCTCTCCTCTGCCTGGGTGCTGGGCCTAAATATCTGACAATGGACTCTTACAGTGGTGGGTGACGTGAAGCCTGATTCTCTGCTATGATATGAAGACTGATTCTCTGCTGACATGAAGCCAGATTGTCTGTTACGGGACCTCTCTCCTCTGTCTGGGTGCTGGGCCTAAATATATGCCAATGGACTGTTGCAGTGGTGGCTGACGTGAAGCCTCATTCTCTGCTATGACTTGCAGACTAATTCTCTGCTGACATGAAGCCAGATCCTCTGTTACGGGACCTCTCTCCTCTGCCTGGGTGCCGGGCCTAAATTTATGAAAATGGACTCTTACAGTGGTGGGTGACGTGAAGCCTGATTCTCTGCTATGACATGAAGACTGATTCTCTGCTGACATGAAGCCAGATCCTCTGTTACGGGACCTCTCTCCTCTGCCTGGGTGCTGGGCCTAAATATATGCCAATGGACTGTTGCAGTGGTGGCTGACATGAAGCCTCATTCTCTGCTATGACATGCAGACTGATTCTCTGCTGACATGAAGCCAGATTGTCTGTTACGGGACCTCTCTCCTCTGCCTGTGTGCTGGGCCTAAATATATGCCAATGGACTGTTGCAGTGGTGGCTGACGTGAAGCCTCATTCTCTGCTATGACATGCAGACTAATTCTCTGCTGACATGAAGCCAGATCCTCTGTTACGGGACCTCTCTCCTCTGCCTGGGTGCTGGGCCTAAATTTATGAAAATGGACTCTTACAGTGGTGGGTGACGTGAAGCCTGATTCTCTGCTATGACATGCAGACTGATTCTCTGCTGACATGAAGCCAGATTGTCTGTTACGGGACCTCTCTCCTCTGCCTGGGTGCTGGGCCTAAATATATGCCAATGGACTGTTGCAGTGGTGGCTGACGTGAAGCCTCATTCTTTGCTATGACATGCAGACTAATTCTCTGCTGACATGAAGCCAGATCCTCTGTTACGGGACCTCTCTCCTCTGCCTGGGTGCTGGGCCTAAACTTATGAAAATGGACTCTTACAGTGGTGGGTGACGTGAAGCCTGATTCTCTGCTATGACATGAAGACTGATTCTCTGCTGACATGAAGCCAGATTGTCTGTTACGGGACCTCTCTCCTCTGCCTGGGTGCTGGGCCTAAATATATGCCAATGGACTGTTGCAGTGGTGGCTGACGTGAAGCCTCATTCTCTGCTATGACATGCAGACTAATTCTCTGCTGACATGAAGCCAGATTCTCTGTTACGGGACCTCTCTCCTCTGCCTGGGTTCCGGGGCCTAAATATCTGAGAATGGACTGTTCCAGTGGTGGGTGACGGGAAGCCAGATTCTCTGCTATGGGACCTCTCTCCAATTGATTTTGGTTAATTTTTATTTATTTAATTTTTATTTTAATTCATTTCCCTATCCACATTTGTTTGCAGGGGATTTACCTACATGTTGCTGCCTTTTGCAGCCCTCTAGCCTTTTCCTGGGCTGTTTTACAGCCTTTTTAGTGCCGAAAAGTTCGGGTCCCCATTGACTTCAATGGGGTTCGGGACGAAGTTCGGATCGGGTTCGGATCCCGAACCCGAACATTTTCGGGAAGTTCGGCCGAACTTCTCGAACCCGAACATCCAGGTGTTCGCTCAACTCTAGTAGTCACCTGAAATGGTTTTCACTTCACAGGTGTGCCCTGTCAGGTTTAATAAGTGGGATTTCTTGCCTTATAAATGGGGTTGGGACCATCAGTTGCGTTGTGGAGAAGTCAGGTGGATACACAGCTGATAGTCCTACTGAATAGACTGTTAGAATTTGTATTATGGCAAGAAAAAAGCAGCTAAGTAAAGAAAAACGAGTGGCCATCATTACTTTAATAAATGAAGGTCAGTCAGTCCAAAAAATTGGGAAAACTTTGAAAGTGTCCCCAAGTGCAGTCACAAAAACCATCAAGCGCTACAAAGAAACTGTCTCACATGCGGACCACCCCAGGAAAGGAAGACCGAGAGTCACCTCTGCTGTGGAGGATAAGTTCACCCAAGTCACCAGCCTCAGAAATCGCAGGTTAACAGCAGCTCAGATTAGAGACCAGGTCAATGCCACACAGAGTTCTAGCAGCAGATACATCTCTAGAACAACTGTTAAGAGGAGACTGTGTGAATCAGGCCTTCATGGTAGAATATCTGCTAGGAAAACACTGCTAAGGACAGGCAACAAGCAGAAGAGACTTGTTTGGGCTAAAGAACAAAAGGAATGGACATTAGACCAGTGGAAATCTGTGCTTTGGTCTGATGAGTCCAAATTTGAGATCTTTGGTTCCAACCACCATGTCTTTGTGCAACGCAGAAAAGGTGAACGGATGGACTCTACATGCCTGGTTCCCACCGTGAAGCATGGAGGAGGAGGTGTGATGGTGTGGGGGTGCTTTGCTGGTGACACTGTTGGGGATTTATTCAAAATTGAAGGCATACTGAACCAGCATGGCTACCACAGCATCTTGCAGCGGCATGTTATTCCATCCGGTTTGCGTTTAGTTGGACCATCATTTATTTTTCAACAGGACAATGACCCCAAACACACCTCCAGGCTGTGTAAGGGCTATTTGACCATGAAGGAGAGTTATGGGGTGCTGCGCCAGATGACCTGGCCTCCACAGTCACCGGACCTGAACCCGATCGAGATGGTTTGCGGTGAGCTGGACCGCAGAGTGAAGGCAAAAGGGCCAACAAGTGCTAAGCATCTCTGGGAACTCCTTCAAGACTGTTGGAAGACCATTTCAGGTGACTACCTCTTGAAGCTCATCAAGAGAATGCCAAGAGTGTGCAAAGCAGTAATCAAAGCAAAAGGTGGCTACTTTGAAGAACCTAGAATATGACATATTTTCAGTTGTTTCACACTTTTTTGTTATGTATATAATTCCACATGTGTTAATTCATAGTTTTGATGCCTTCAGTGTGAATCTACAATTTTCATAGTCATGAAAATAAAGAAAACTCTTTGAATGAGAAGGTGTGTCCAAACTTTTGGTCTGTACTGTATATATTCTATTCAGTTTTCTACAATATTCTTGTGTCTTATACTATGGCAGCAGGGGTGACAACCACTACTGGGCACCACAACAGTGTACACAGGGGGTCATCCAGCTTTTCACGGACACTGAATGACACATAGATCTCTGTTATGCACAGTTACCTCTACCTTTGCTCTTTTTTCCCTAATTCTGGGCCTGCATGTCAGTCTTCACTGACAGTTTGTCATTCTATTTATGGATCAGAATGAGCAGGATGAATGCAAGTTATAACCCTGCTCCGACCGAGCAGTGCCACAGCGCATGTGATGGTGGTCAGACATGGAAATAGGGGAATTTATGAATATTTGGGATCTGTGGATAAACACGACATACATGTACTGAACACGCGTGCAGAGAATCAGGGATGATAGAAAGTATCTCAATAGCTCATTTATCATTTGCTTAAAGTCAGGGGGGTTGTCACACAGCTTTCTATAGGTTCTGAATGACATTCACATTTCTATTGTCTGCAGAAGTAAATCCACCTGCTCCCTCACGTCTTCTCTTCTTGTGTCGGTTTTTACTGAAATTCTGGTATTATATTCATGAACCAGCAAGCACTGGATGAAGAGAGCTATATATTGTAAGACTATAGCAGTGCTGTAGCATGCACATATAAGATGGAGGGAGTAGGTTTACTGAATCTATAGGCGAGACTCAGCTTTACGTCTTAATTACACTGTGACTGGCAGCTGACGGAGGCTGGAGAGACTTCCCGGAATCCCCCGTGTTCTTCACATGGTTACGGAAAACTTTACAAGCAGGCTTTATTTTTCACAAAAAATCCTGAATGCTGTCATTCTTCAGTTACAATGCAGCAGGAATAACCATGGAGAGGCCCCCATCCCCCGCCTCCGGGGCCCCGGGGGCCAGACAATGAGCAGAGTTTATGTTTGTCACAAAAAGGAATAAAAAACCCTTCAAGGGGAACGGACGGAAAGTAACAAGTAAGGAGAAAATAAAGTATCTCTGTCCCAGAATTCCCAACATCTTCTATACTGAGCTTCATATCCCAACATGTCTAGTTTGTCCCGGTCTCATCTGGAAGTCTGAATTTTGGGGGTCTAGGGTCTGAATATTGGGGTCTTTTTTGGTGTATGGTATAGATTCTGAAATATAGGGTCTGAATATTGCAGTTTGGTCTATGTTGTGGAGTCTGAATTATGAGGTCTGGCCTGGGGTCTGAATTTTTGGGTCTGACCTGGAGTCTGTTTTCTGTGGTCTAGAAATTGGGCACTGGTATGGAGTCTATATTATGAGGTCTGGTCAATGGTAGGAATGACAAGGTTTGGTCTAGGATCTGAATAGTGGGGTCTGGTCTAAGGTCTGAATTATATGGTCTGGCCTGGGATCTAAATATTTGGATCTCGCCTGGGATATGGTTTCGGGACTGTTTTCTGTGGTCTAAACATTGGGCTCTAGTACGGAGTCTACATTATGGGGTCTGGTCAGTGTTAGGAATAACAAGGTTTGGTTTAGGATCTAAATAGTAGGGTCTGGTCTGAGGTCTGAATTATGGGGTCTGGCCTGGGATCTAAATATTTGCATCTCGCCTGGGGTACGGTTTAGGGTCTGTTTTCTGTGGTCTAAACATTGGGTACTGGTATGGAGTCTATATTCAGAGGTATGGTCAGTGGTAGGAATAACACGGTTTGGTCTAGCATCTGAATTGTGGGGTATGGTCTGAGGTCTCAATTATGAGGTCTAGCTTGGGGTATGGTTTAGGGTCTGTTTTCTGTGGTCTAAACATTGGCACTTGTATGGAGTCTATATTATGGGGTCTGGTCAGTGGTAAGAATAGCAAGGTTTGGTCTAGGATCTGTGGGTTCTGGTCTAAGGTCTGAATCATATGGTCTGGCCTGGGATCTGAATATTTGGATCTGGCCTGGGGTATGGTTTGGGGATTGTTTACTGTGATCTAAACACTGGGCACTGGTATGGAGTCTACATTATGGGGTCTGGTCAGTGGTAGGAATAACAAAGTTTGGTCTAGGATCTGAATAGTGGGGTCCGGTCTAAGGTCTGAATTATGAGGTCTGGCCCGGGATCTGAATATTTGAAAAATGGCCTGGTGTATAGTTTGGGGTCTGTTTTCTGTGGTATAGATATTGGGCAGTGGTATAGAGTCTATATTATGAGGTCTGGTCAGTGGTAGGAATAGCAAGGTTTGGTCTAGGATCTGTGGGGTTTGGTCAGAGGTCTGAATTATGGGGTCTGGCCTGGGATCTGAATATTTGGGTCTGGGCTGGAGAATGGTTTGGGGTCTGTTTTCTGTGGTCTAGATATTGGGCACCAGTATGGAGTCTATATGAATGGTCTTGTGAATGGTAGGAATAACCATTGTGGGGTCTTGTCTGAGGTCAGAATTATGAGGTATGAATTTTGAGACCTGGTCTGGGGTCAGAAGTTTAAGGTCTGGTCAAAATTAATTTGGTTATCAATGCTTTTTTTTAAAAAAAAAGTGGGAGAGATTTATCAAAAGTGGTGTGAAGAAAAACTGGCCCATAGCAACCAATCAGATTCTACCTTTCATTTTTTTAAAGGAGCTCTGAAAAAAGAATGGTAGAATCTGATTGGTTGCTATGGTCAACTGGTATCAGGTCTGTATTGGGGGTCTGTTGTTTGAATACTGGGGTATGAGGGTATGAATAATGGGGACTGGTCTGGGATCTGCCCCAACAAACACACCCTGTAACATGCCTGATAAATCCATAGCGGCCCTAGAAAGTACGTTCAGATGTTGGTATCTATGCAGCCTGATGTGCCATGTCTGCTGGGACTTGTAGTTCACTTTTTACAGAAACGTGTTTCAATTTTGTGTTTCAATTTTTCACCATTTTCAAGATCTCTGCTTGATGTAAGTGGATGGTAAAGTCGTTTTTTACATCCAGAGAATGAAAACCTGTATAAACCTAATACTTTTCCCCGCTGAGAGTTTGCTACAATTGAATCCAGTCTAGACGTGAAGTTTCCGACTCAATATTCCCTGAAAGTCACTTGTCTTCCTCTGGGTGGTGAGTGGTGTCCACTATTTCAGTTCATAGCAATAGGAAAATGGTCACAGGAAGTGGCATCTGTCGTTCATCTTGCTTACCTAATGCTCTTTCTGTGTCAGTATACACTTCTAGTTTATCATTCTATTCATGGGTCAGAATAGTCTAAATGAACAGAATTATATTTGTCACACTCTTTTTTGGCTTTTATTACCATCCAATCAGACAGGTTATAAAGGTGGTGGTCCGATCTCTGAGACCCCCATGAAGGGCCAGAGAGCAGGACAAGCATGAATCCTCTCTCTCCCAGCTGAATGACAACCTTGGAGGCCTCCACCACTCAATGGCCCTTCTGTTCTCAATGAATTTACCAAGAGACGGCACTAAACAAAAAAATCTGGTATAGTGGGTGTACAACAAATGAAAGGCATATGTGCAGTATATGTGGTATATGTGCAGTAAGTGTCCAGCCTGCAGGTGGTGTGAGTGCGGTATGTCTCCAGCTGCGGTATGTGTCTGGCCTAAAGGTGGTGTATGTGCGGTATGTGTCCAACCTGCTGGTGGTGTGTGCGGTATGTGTCCAGCCTGTAGGTGGTGTGTGCGGTATGTGTCCAGCCTGAAGGTGGTGTGTGCGGTATGTGTCCAGCCTGTAGGTGGTGTGTGCGGTATGTGTCCAGCCTGTAGGTGGTGTGTGCGGTATGTGTCCAGCCTGAAGGTGGTGTGTGCGGTATGTGTCCAGCCTGTAGGTGGTGTGTGCGGTATGTGTCCAGCCTGTAGGTGGTGTGTGCGGTATGTGTCCAGCCTGTAGGTGGTGTGTGCGGTATGTGTCCAGCCTGTAGGTGGTGTGTGCGGTATGTGTCCAGCCTGTAGGTGGTGTGTGCGGTATGTGTCCAGCCTGTAGGTGGTGTGTGCGGTATGTGTCCAGCCTGAAGGTGGTGTGTGCGGTATATGTCCAGACTGCAGGGGGTGGGAGTGCGGTATGTCTCCAGCTGCGGTATGTGTCTGGCCTGCAGGTGTTGTGTGCGGTATGTCTCCAGCTGCGGTATGTGTCCGGCCTGCAGGTGGCGTATGTGTGGTATGTGTCCTGCCTGCAGGTGGTGTGTGTGCGGTATGTCTCCAGCTGCGGTATATGTGTCTGGCTTGCAGGTGGTGTATGCGGTATGTGTCCAGCCTGCTGGTGTTGTGTGTGCGGTATATATCCGGCCTGCAGGTGGTGTGTGTGTGGTATGTGTCCGGCCTGCAGGTGTTGTGTGTGCGGTATATATCCGGACTGCAGGGGCTGTATGTGTGCAGTATGTGTCCGGCCTGCAGGTGGTGGTGTGTGCGGTATATGTCAAGACTGCAGGGGGTGTGAGTGCGGTATGTCTCCAGCTGTGGCATGTTTACAGCATATGACCAGGTTGTGAACGGTGCTTGTGCAGTATGTTTTCGGACTGCTGGCAGTGTGTGTGCGGTATATAGCCAGTCTTCAGGTGGCGTGTGTGCAGTATGTGCCAGCGACACTGAGTGACATGGCTGACAACCGCCCTGTTGTGCTCGGGGGGATCAGACGTTTACTGCAGACACGTGGCTGTTTTCACGGTGCATGTGGATGATTGCACAGATTCGTATTGTTTATATCTTTGTACAATCAAGTTGATTGAGATCACAGCGAAGTTGCATTCTTTCCGAGGTTCACACTGAGGACACTTCCTGTCTTCTTAGTCACACCATGTACTTCTTAAGTTGGGTTATAAGAGTATTAAGGCGCCCATGCACTTTCAATAGCATCTCTCCTCGCCCCTCCATAGACATGCATGCATGATTCTGGAGGCAGGTGGAGAAAGTGCCTAGCTTTTCTAGCGGTGGCTTATCTCCAAGGAGAAGGAAAGAATTTGGGTTGAAATTCAAAGAGCCCAATTCTTCTCATGTGAGTTGGGAGGCCGTTCCCACCAAATACGGCATTAGCTTAATGTGCATGGGGCCTATATACATTAAGACTGGCCAACGAGTTGGTGGCAGGATCATATGCTATATATTGCATTGAATCATGGTCCTCGAAATCATGCATAGTGTTGGACGGTTCAACCAGATGGTACGAGGACACTCTCTTTTGGCTTTCTTGCACCCAGTACCAAGGAGAAGAGGAGAACATTTGTGGCAAGGAGAGGAGAGCTGCAGGAACCTGCTGATGTAATACTCCGGCTTGTAGGCTGAGAAGGAGACCAAGGCTGCAGCTCCATGAGATATCAAGTTGGACACTCACAGGTTCTCAAAGTATCATGACACCTAGTCAAAACCAATCCGATGGGGTCCATCAGCATAGAATACCTCCGATGATGTTTAAAGAGAACTTGTCATCAGGACTGACTTATACAGCTGATTGAATATACTTACTGTGGATCCTCCAAACTTTACTAAACTGTCTTTGTCTCTGCTCAAAAACATTGTATTCATGTTAAAAAAAAAAACGTTGAAAATGTCTCTGACTAGTGTTGATCGAGCATCAAAGTGCTCGGGTAGAACACTTTGCAATGCTCGGGTGCTCTACAGAGCACCCAAGCACAATGGAAGAAGCCGAGCATTAAGCCAGGCACCCCCTGCTCTGAAGAGGGGAAGATACCGGGTCTCACTGAGGTCTATGCAGAAGATCACTGTACAGTGAGGGAATCTCCCAGTGTGAGTCCACAGCTTAGGAGTCCCTACTCTGACTCCATATATAGAGTCAGTGCTTGGGGACACCCAGTGTATTTAAATCTAATTTAGTCTCTATTTCTGCCAGGATTTGAACTCACAATCTTCTAAATTACTACAAAGACTTTAACCACTTAGCTATAAAGCTGAATGATAACATATGTCAGAAAAACCTCATAGTAGTTCGTTATGTAGTAAGTATTCCTATACAGCAGAAGTATCATTTCATATTTCAGTGCAGGTTAACATGTTGCTGTATAGCGTAGTGGTTAAAGTTCTTGGCTCTAATGTAGTAGGTTGTGAGTTCAAATCCCGGCATAAACTGTTGAGAAATAGAGGCTAAATTAAATTTATATATTTAATATTTTTTTTAGTCATTTAAAAAAATGTATGGCACAAAATAAATGTGTAATTACTAATATATGTATATATATATATATATATATATATATATATATATATATTTATTTATTTATATCACACTTCTGATATATATGAATGCATAATATGTGGGAAACTACTACTGATGTTTTTAGCCATAATATGTTTACATATATTATAATGTATTATATATTCTAAATATACTATAATATATGTAAATATATTATGGCTAAAAACTTATATACTGTATATATATGTTTAAATTAAATTTAGCCTCTATTTCTGAAAAGTTTTTGCCAGAATTTGAACTCACAACCTTATACATTAGAGCCAAGAATCTTAACCACTACGATATAAAGCTACATGTTAACCTGCAGTGAAATATGAAATGATACTTCTGCTGTATAGGAATACTTACTACATGACGAACTACTATGAGGTTTCTCTGGCACAGTTTATCATTCAACTTTATAGCTGAGTGGTTAAAGTCATTGCCTCTAATGTAGAAGGTTGTGAGTTCTGAATCCCAGCAGAAAATTTTCAGACATAGAGGCTAAATTGGATTTAAATACACTGACTCGAGCATTGCACACGAGGTATCGGCCGAGCATGCTCGCTCAACACTGTCTCTGACGTCATGACCAGGTTCCTTATGGAGTAATCAAGGTATTGTTATGCCTGAGGAGAGCCACGAGTCATCTCTCAACTCTCACGACCATCTAGTTTTCCAAGACCTTCCCTCTGCCTCTGGGTGTCTGAACCATAGTCCCTCACCTGCAGCAGGGTCTGTTAAACTGTGCATTGCTGTTTTTTTGGGGGGGGTTTGCTGGTCCCTGAGACCCTCCGTGTAGGAGCAATTGGATGTGCTTCCTTCCTCCTCACTGTCCTAGCTAGAACTCCTCCTCCTGGCAGGGAGCAGGACCAGCCCACTGCTACTATAAGGGCAGGAACAGGGTGGTTAACCCTGTCCCTGCTAACCAGCCTCTTCATGCTGGTGTACATTACATTAACAATATAATAACATAACATTTGCACATACTCCCAGGTCTGCGGTACTGCACATACAGTACTCAAATACTACCACCATATAGCGACCCAATATACATAAAGTAATCTAAAAACAGTACCATGCAATGTTTAAATAATACTGCTATACAATTATTATAAAAATTCTTGGTGGTTACAAGTCTTGGGTGACAAAACACTGGTGTTGCCCCCTTCAGTAGGTACAAGTGATATGCTCGGCCTGACCGCTACATTTCTACACACATGTGACATGTATTACTGGGGTAATTGTGTGATTGGTGGGGGTCCTGCCGCCGAAACCCTCACTGGTCCTGGGAACCACCCAGTGTTGATGCTGTCCACCAGCAGAGTGGTTGTTCTCTATTGGAATTAATGGGCGTTATGGAACCTACGCTGGTGGTGGGCACTGGTACCAAGATATGAGATGTTCCCCAGCAATAAGCCCCATTAACTAGCCTCCTCCTGGTACCATGTAAGGACCAGACTAGTGCTAGTCTTTCTTATTTCAATTATTTTCTAAACTCTCCCCAAACCCCCAAAAAACAGAAAGAGGCAAAGTCTTTTATGGTACGTGAAGACAATGCCGGATCAGCAGCATATCTGGAGATCACACAGCGGCATATAATAGGATAATCCACATAGACTGGGGATCACTTTCATCGGGATAACACAGCCGCCACCTGCACCACGCAGAGCTCCAGTACGTACTTAATGGAGTGTAATCCCAGCAAATGTTCAGGTGAAAGATTTCCTGTGCTCAGTAAGGCTGCCTTTCTCCTGCCTGACCTCAGATACCCTATACCCGGGCACATGCCCACTGTGCCGACAAGCCTCAGCACCTATATAAAGCCATGTATGTGGGACACTGTATCCTGATGACCTCTCCTGAGGCAAGATCATCTTCACCCCATTCAGTCATAAACAGGGGTTTATCTATAGGGGGTAGTAGTTGCAACTAGGCCCTGTTGACTTATCAGGCTCTAAGGCCACACTGCCAATATTAGAAGACACCAGAATCATATATAGCACATGGTAGAGTGGGGGCCCTCTTTCAGCTTTTTCATTCGGGTCCAGGAGCTTTAGATTACACTTCTCGTCATAAACATATATGCATCCCATAACCTTAAAACGTGCATACCCTTAACAGAAAATCTTGTTTGCCCCTCATAGGCAGTACAGGACACTGTGTTGTATGAGAAAACCCCACCCCCGAGGACCTGGAGCTCACTACTTTGGTGGCATTTGACATAATGTGGTTATAATATAGCAGAATTTGGGCATTATAATCCAGAATGGGGGCACATGGGGTGGATTCTAAAGTTAGCATCACGAGCTGAGGCACTTAATGGGGTATTTCAGTCAAAACAACAGCTTATGTATAGCATAGGGGCCAAGGAGCTCTCATTCTAGCCATCGGTGGGGGTCCCAGTGGTCAGGCCTCCACCGATCTAAACAGTATAACCTAGCCAATAAATAGGTGATGAATGTGTCTGGTACACAATATATGGGCAAATCGCATTGTTTACACCATGTGATGTCATGTTTATGGTGGAACCATATGGCCATAATACAGTTATTATGCAACAGTATAAATTATAAGCTGCCGCCTCCTGACGTCTTCATTGAACGCATGTCATGTGACCCGGCTCTTATAATGTCACCTGCTCAGCAGACTTTACATATAGGGTTAGGCAGGGGGAATCCAGACTGTTTATGTTGCCCTCTGTATGAATGGAGGGTGTTGGGGGTGGAATGTGTCTGTGCCCCCTCATGCTCTGGCTATCACATTATATTATCTGAGTCTCGGTGAATGGGCGTCGTATATTACGTAACGTGTCTTGTCTTCTTCTGGAAGGAACTTCATTAACCGGACTGAACTTTCTGCTCAGCTACTTGTCAAGCCTGATCAGTGATCGTTCAGAGCACAACCAGCAGGCGCCCGGCGGGATCCAAAGCTCCTGGTCTTGCTATGCCTTCAGTGGCTGGAACGTAAGACATCTTGCATTCAAATGTAGCGGGAATTGTAGTTTACATAGGACTGCAGGTAAACCTGCCAAACTTTCTTATAGGGGTTTTTCAGGACAATAACATGGGCTTGATTTTATAAAGTCTATTTAAAATAGGCTATTAGGACTCTAACAGTACCACCATACAGAGCCCAAATAATACCACCACACAGTACTCTGATAATACCAGCATAGAGCCCTCTAATAATACCGCTATAAATTGTCCAAATAAAATCAACATACAATGACCAACTAATATATGCCCAAATAATACAATCACACAGTACTCAAATAATACCAACATACAGCGACCAAATAATAAAACCATAAAGTGCTCAAATAATACCAAACTGTCACCAAGTAATACAACCACACAAGCCCAAATAATACAACTACTGTACACAGTAACCGCATAGTACCAATATAGGATTCAAAAATAGTGTAAGTACTGTTGAACACACTGCATCACCGAAGTGGTGGAACTGCAAGGCGCAGCCAACCTACGATCATCAGAGCACTTGTGCGCAGTTTTCATCTGAACGCCGCGCCTTGAGCGTTAAGTGGCTATACCTCAGCTCCGTACTATTTTACTCCACTCCTACTGCGGCAAGATTTCCCTTTCCATCCAAGCAATGCCGCCATATATGCGGTTACTACCGTTAATCTATTAACATTAAAAATCGATGTGTATGAACTGCCGCTTACATCGTCACTAATTGCGTATATAGCCACGTTGGACTAAAATTACTGCATGTCGTACTTTTAGCCCGGCTGCCTCTCGCCGGGGGCACACGTGAACTAGCGGCAGGACGGATCAGACCGGTTGTTTACCCGCTGGAACAGCCTGCCGGAATCCCCTGCCGCTATGTGAAACCCTAATACCGTACAGTGCTCAAAAAAATCAACCATATAGTGCTCATAAAATACCAACATACATTGCTGAAATAATCCCACTACTCAGTGCCCAAATAATACTTCTATACACTGCCCAATACCACCATAAAATACCTACATAACAGCACTGTACAGTAATTATATAATACCAGCACACAGTACCCAAATAGATCTACCATACAGCGGTCAAATAATAAGTGCTCATATAATTGTACCGTACACTGCTCAAACAATAGCATCATATAGTGCTCAAACGATACTAATATACAGTGACCAAATAATACTACCATACAGTGCCTAACATTAATTGAACACAATGTCCAAATAACATTGTTACATAGTGCTTAAATAATAGTGCCAAAGAGTGCTCTAATAATACTACTACCCTACACTGCCTGAATACAATGCAAACGTAACAATACTCAGATCCTGGATCTTCAAACCGAGCACCAAATACTTGTAGTGAGGGTGGTGGAGGTTGGTGGAGGCCTCCAGATGCTGCGGACCCTAGGCACCTGCCCTCATAATAAACCAGCCCTGTGTAGGACGCTGTAATTTGTGCGTCCTGCCCCTTTAATTGTGGAGTATGACTGGAGATAATATCTGGCAGGAATCTGATTAACATTATGCTTCGTCAGAAAACCATTCAGTGCTCCCTTAGGGATTAATGTGAAAGTTTTAGGAGGCTAATTATAGCGGCATCTGTAATAACTCAGCGGCGTCCGGCATGAATTATTAACCACCTCCTCCGTCCAAAATACAAATACAGGACGTCTCAAAGTCAAAAAATTGTAAGAAACGTAAAAGCCGTAGACTGAAAGACGAAGAAGAACAAGGCCGAGGGCAATCAATGATCTCAGGAGCAGCAGAGGCACTTCATAACTGAGCTGGCCAAGTACATACCGCACTTCATAACTGAGCTGGCCAAGTACATACCGCACTTCATAACCGAGTCGGCCAAGTACATACCGCACTTCATAACTGAGCTGGCCAAGTACATACCGCACTTCATAACTGAGTCGGCCAAGTACATACCGCACTTCATAACTGAGCCAGCCAAGTACATACCGCACTTCATAACCGAGTCGGCCAAGTACATACCGCACTTCATAACCGAGTCGGCCAAGTACATACCGCACTTCATAACCGAGTCGGCCAAGTACATACCGCACTTCATAACTGAGCTGGCCAAGTACATACCGCACTTCATAACTGAGTCTGCCAAGTACATACCGCACTTCATAACTGAGCAGTGCAAGTACATACCGCACTTCATAACTGAGCCAGCCAAGTACATACCGCACTTCATAACC